>NW_022589725.1:21782972-22215489 GCF_004348235.1 Phoca vitulina
CAGGGTCCTGGGATTGAGCCCCGCATCGGGCTCCCTGCTCAGCGGGAGGCCTGCTTCTCCCTCTCCCACTCCCCCTGCTTGTGTTCCCTCTCTCGCTGTGTCTCTCTCTGTCAAATAAATAAAATCTTTAAAAAAAAAAAAAAAAAAAAGAAAGCGCTGAAGATATAAAAGTCATCAAGATACAGAAGTCTGCAAGAATGGGCAGTGTCCAAGGTTTGGAAATGTGCAGAAAGGAAGCTACTGATAATGTGCCAGTTTTCCTTTTCATGAATAATTTGGGCATATTGGTTTGTTGTGGTGGCAGGTTGACCCTCTTTTCCCTGCCCTTTTCCCTCCTCCCAGGGATGTTCTTATCACATCCTGAATGGCCTCTGTTGCTTCCTATAAATAAATCTCTGTTCTCTACATAGCCCCATCAGAAAACCAATGACCAAACTAATGAAACCCATTCATGCAAAGTGTTTCTTCAATCAGGCATTTGTATTTTTAAGCCTCTTAGCTTGAAGTATATAGCTCCCTCTGTTCCAATAAATAGGTGGAAGATTTTCTTAAGACGAGCAGCTGGCTGGAAGGCGGATCTAATGGCAGTGTGGGGCCTTTGGGGTGGGGTGGAGCATGCCCACCATGGCAGATGCCCCTCACTCTTGGAAGGGCTACTGTACAGGGGATCCACCCTCTCTTCCTGCCTTTAGGATGCCCTGTCAGCTCCAACCTCTTTGGGTCTTTAACCCCACACTTAACCTCTCCTTCTTGAGCACGCCTTGGTCCTAATATCTCCAATCTCAATCCAATCTCCAATCTCTGTCCTTACCTTCCTGTAATACTGGCCCTGTGCTACTGACTTTTTTTTTTTTTTTTTTTTTTTTTTTGAGCACACTGGATACCCTTAAGGAATTTTCTAGTTTGGGTAAACTTTATGTTGCCTCAATTCTCACGGACTTACCTGACAATGGTATGGGCTCACCCCTCAATTCTCATGTTTAAGTCCTAACGCCCACCCCCATGCCTCAGAACATGAACCTTCTTTGAATAAGGTTGTCACAGATATACTTAGTTAAAATGGGGTCACACTGGCCTGAGCCAAATCCAATACACCTGGCATCTTCCTAGAAAGGACACACACACACACACACACGGAAACACCAGTAAAATGAAGGAAGAGACCCAACAAGCCAAGGAACACCATAGATTGCCAGCAAACCACCAAAAACTAGGGGAAAGGCGTGGGACAGCCTTTCCCCCTCAAAGCTCTCAGAAGGGAGCCAACCCTGCCGACATCTTGATCTTGGGCGCTACTAGCCTCAGAACTGAGAGCCAATAAACTTCTGTTCTTCAAGCCAGCTGATCTGTGATACTTGCTTATAGCAGCCCTAGCAAAATGATTCAAAGGAGATGCCATTTACATAATTGGGCAGTTTGACAGATTTCAAGAGGTAACACTAAGGGTGCTCAAAGCAGTGTCTAGCCCATAGCAAGTACTCAGTAAATGTCAGCTGTTGATGCTACTTCGGCTACCACTTATTTTCTGATCCTTTCATCTGTCAACTGCATCATCTATGTTCTGAAGTGCAGCCCCATTCTGCCTGCATTATTTCCATCCCTGCCCTCAAAGTCTCTGATTAAAAAATCTATTATGTTGGAACCCATCTTCTTGATTAGCAAAGCATTGCTACATGCAATGAACAATATTAATTGATCCTTCAGACTTCTTTTCTTTGAGCTAAATGAGCCTTGATTTTTTTCTTAATAGGTCTTAATGCTTTAACTTTTTAATCATCTCTATAGTGGCTAAGAAAGGCTCTCCAAGTTCTTTAGTAAAAGAATCTATAATCTGATGTGGTATCAGCAGGAGCCAAAATTCTAATGTGATAAGGGGGACTACCATATGGGCAATTTATCTTTGTGTGCTCTGCCAAATCCAATTACTTGCCCTTCTCTGTGCCCTCGGAGGCTGACCCATGTGGACTACATGGCCCAGATTCCCCTGGTGACTGATGTCCAGATGGGTTTGGCCACTGGGGCGTCACTG
Source organism: Phoca vitulina (assembly GCF_004348235.1). NCBI lineage: Eukaryota > Metazoa > Chordata > Mammalia > Carnivora > Phocidae > Phoca > Phoca vitulina. The sequence goes on from NW_022589725.1 coordinate 21,785,002, forward strand.
GCAGATGACATGAGGGCGGGAGGAAATGCAGGTCAGGGTGTTTCTTTCCTTCTCCCATCCTCCTTTGGCACTTTGTCTCTGGAAGTAGCTGCATCCTTCCATAATGACAGTGACTGGGGAAACACCTGCACTCCCTGTCCCTCTAGGCCCAGGGACAGAAAAGGCTGTCTGTTGTTCTTAGTCCCTGGGGGCCTTACGGTCTTTTGTTTGCTTCTTCAAACCTGTCCACACCTCTGTGGGCATCTCTGGCACTGAAGTCCATTCCCTTGAGCCACCTGGAGTGGATTCTTTCTTACCTGCACCCTGACTGATGCATTTGTGAAGTGAGATCCTAGGCAGATGCTGAGGCCAGGATTGAGTGCAAGTTAACTGGGGAAGTACAGGGGACCACTTTCAGGGAAGTAGGGAAGTTATATGGGAAGAGGAAGACAGCTAATTAAGGCTGAGTGAGTGAGGCTGCCAGTTACAACAGTGTATGACAGAGGCTTGCTCCTGCCCGGGAACTCTGAGAAAGGATGAAAAAGAGGCCTTGGCATTACCTCACCTCGGTCAGTGGGAGGGGAGTTACCCCGGGGGGGTGTTAATTCACTGGAACTGCCAGCCTATCTGGGCCCAGGCAGTGCAGCTTCACTCAGGATGGAAAAGGGCCTTCAGCCCTAGAGCTGCACAAATTGGCAGCTGGGAGCCAACGGGAAGGCTCGGAGTAGAAGGGTGGTGCTCGGGGACCAGCCATTGCATACATCAAGTCTTCACTGCCAAGATTCTCACTGTAGGGAAGCTTCAGTCACATCATCCCTCTTGGATATTATCAAATGACACTTTATCATCTTCCATCTCACTCGTAAACTCCCTCTCCTCCCCAACTGTGGTTCCTTGTGCTTTTCTGAAGTGGGTTTTATTCTGACACTAGCGATTTTACCATGGCATTGTGAGCTCTGATTTCCTCCAATGCATACTAAAAATATTACTTTACATGATTCTCACCATTAAAAGGCTACTCTGGATATTGATTGGGTCAGGGTTTCCCCAGGTTTCGTGTTTTTCCACAGCATGGGGCTAGATGTATAAATATAGGGTGATTAATTTTAAATGCCACCAACTCTGGCTCCAGATATGGCCATGTGCATTTCTGGGTCACTAAGGTGGGTTCACGTGTCCATTTATCACTTATGCTGTGTCCACTATGCGCCTAGCGCATATACATATATATTGAATATACTGAAGCACATTATAGGGTCTTTGTCCTCATGAGTAGTCCAGACAAATAAAGAGATAACTGGAGTGGAGTGTGACAAGCACTTGCATGAAGAAAAGACTGGGGGTGGGGTGTGTGTTTGAGAGAGGGGGGCGGATTATCTGTTCTGGAATTGAGGGTTGGATCAAAGAACTCTCTGGGCTGAGATGGGGGATAAGTTGAATGAGGATCCTGGGGGTGCCGGGTGGGGCAGGAACTGGGATAAGGATGCCCCAAACACTGAAACAGACACCAAGGTGAGAGAGAGGCTGGTGCCTTCTGGGGAGGTGGAAGTGGTCTAAAACTGGCTGGAACACAGCCATGGTGGAAACCAAGGGCAAGGGATGGGTGAAAACGCAGAGTTAGCAGACAGCAGACTCCACTACTTTTCTATTTCCAAATTGGATTATTTCTGAGAGCGAGTGAAAGATCTGGCTCAGATTCTTTTCTTCCGTGTGCACTGTGTGTCATTTAGGAGACGACAGAGAGTTCTCTCTGAACTTGAGCAGCTTGTTCAAAGTGGAGTTGAAATTAACCAAGGCCTTTGAGGAACAGAAGGAAGATGGCTCTGTGTTCCCTTGCCGGGTAATCAACTCTGACCAAGGTCATCTCCACTTTTGTGGGCTGCTCATCTGTCCTGGGAGGGCACCAGGCTCTCCTGCTTGGAGCTTCTTCCCTGGTGCTAATGGCCCCTTCCTCTTAGTCTCCCAGCAAAGTCAGGTGCAGGCAGAGTCTGGGAAACATTGGTGATTCCTTCCAATGCACAGGGAGGTAGAAGCTCACAGAGCTTGCATACAAGACAGGAATGAGGAGTGAGTTAGGGGCACTTAAACATTTCAGCCTTAGATCTCCTTGCCTCCTTGCAAAACACCACCCAGCACTGGTGTTCCATGTGTTATCATATAAAAACAATTTTGCCTGGCAAAAATGAACACTACATGAATTTTAACTCATCATCTTTTTTAAGCTCCTCCTACAAAAGGGATGATCGCCAAGTGATGAGAGTCTTCAGTGCGCTATAAAGTCCAGCAGTGTCAGTGAAGATACAGCCCCAGCACTTGGAGGTGCAGTGACAACGTGGGTTCAATCCCATTATTACAGATGTGCCTTCTGAATCATTAGAAAATAGGCCCCTCACACTAACAATTGCATTTACATCAAAGTGATATTTCAAACTGTTCCCAAAGAACCATGAGCCTTTATTGCCTTTGTTTCTTATAATTAAGGTCTGTAGCTGAATATTTCTCTTCTCAGGTACTGCTTCATTTGTCTCCTGAGTCAGGAGGTGTCACTGCTCTGTAAACACCCTCCCCTCTGCAGAAGATGTGGGAGGTTGTCTGCCACATCGCGCTCCTCAAACCCTGCTTCAGAAAGAGGAGGGAACCAGGATGCAGGATGAATTCAGCAGTTGGTTTCTTCCTTTCATTCTGCGGCCCTCCTAATTATCTACTCAGCCAAATACCAATTACCTGTAATCAGTGTTACCGTGAAGTTCAATGGCAGATGGGCACTCAATTGATTTCACACAGACTCTTAATTGTTTCTCCTTCTTTACCCCTCTTCTTCCTTTGTGTCTATATCTGGCAGTCGAACTCTCTTGGGTTCCCTAATCTCCCTTGCAACTTCACCAAACCCACAATTAGTCCTTTCCCCAGCCTTCACGCTTCAAGTGTTTAATGACTTGGAACGTAGCAATGAAACTTCCGATAAGCAAGATACATCTTGTGAACTGGCTTGGAGAAAGTGATCTCTGGTAACTTGAATAAGGTTACTGAGATTCTAACTCTTCATCCAAAATGACTTTGTGATCCCTTGTATCTCATAATTGTTATTGTGGGGTTTGAAGTACACTGGAATTTAGGGTGAGAATAATTTAAGAGCCCAATCCCTCTTAGGTAATCTCTGTGAATTCATGGGTAGACACATACATGTCTTTATAGTCCTGTGTATTGATAACTAGAGCACATCTGAGCTTCTAGGCCATTTCTATGGCTACATGATTACTAAACTGACCTGTGGGTAGCAAGAACTTTCAGGAAACTTCACATACAGATGCTCACAGGTAAAATTCTTGTCTGAGGACAAGATGCTCTATTCGAGGTCTTTGAAACCGCACACCTGACACCACCCTCATAAAACTGCCCCCTTTGTCTTGTAAGTCAGTCAAAAGATCATATAAATAAGTGGCTATTTATAAATGACTCACTTAGGTCAGTTGATAGAAAAATTGTCCGTAGTCTGGCCCTGGTCAGAAAGAAAAAGGACAGCTGTGGTTCATGGGAGGAGGAATCAAAATGGCACCCAGAGTCCTGTGGAGGGCAGTCTGACAATGGCAAATCTAAACACTCCCTTCACCCTGTCTAACACTGGGGATTTGTAGTCACTGCTCAATACTGTGGATTGCTATTTCCCAAAGAGAATTACCTTCTGACCACAACATTGGTATGGCATATCATGTCATTTTTGAAAGGAAAAATAAGTTGTCCTTGGTTGGGTTCCCCCAGGAGGCAGACCCTAGGGCAGGGATTTGAGTGCAAGTAGTTGAGCTGCGAGGTAGTCCCAAGAAGCAATGGCAGGGAAGTAGGGAAATGTTTCAGGGAAAGGAGGGCACCGACACAAGGTCAGTTAATGAGCAAGTTACTGCTGTGGGCAACTGAGTCTCAGTCCTGCTGGGCAACTCTGGAAGACAGTATAAAGAGGTTCAGAGTTGTCTACCACCCCTGTCCCCTACATCCCAGCCAGGAGCTAGCAAGCTGCAATTTTTATACATTAACTCTTGTCTACCATTGGCTGGACAAGATGGCTGAGAGATGCCCCCCCAGGGGAATTAGTTCTTCCCCACTTCTGTCTGTAGCCCACATACAGGTTGGGCAGCCAGAGAAAGCCAAAGGAATATGATCAGGGTGACAACAGCATCTGTGCGTCTTACAGCTGCCTCACAGAAACATATGCTCAGACATGCCCAAGGAGAGATGCACTTGGAGAAGTTTCAAATGCATGGGGCCCATGGGTTACCAAGAGAAGACCCACAGAGTTACAATAAACTGGATAACATTTGTACCAAAGAATGGCTGCATGTGGTTACTGAGAATACTCAGATGTAGGTGGGAAAGGGTGAAGAAAGGAAGAGAGTATAGAAGAAACGCTGTTGGGGGGAGTGAAAAGTCATCCCAAAGACTTCAGGCTCTGGCACCCAAATCATAGACTGTCTGGAAAGAAAAGGACCTATGGTCACGTTTTCAACTTCATAGCTTCGCGACCAAATGTCCTGAATTTGGTAGAATTTAAATGGAAAAAATCACCTTATTTTTCTACAACCACTCCTAGTAAAGTTCTTTTGCATGTTCCTTGTCCTTTCTGTCCTTGCTCTGGACAAAAAAATCTGAGAAAACAGGGCGTTTGGGTGGCTCAGTCGTCTAAGCATCCAACTCTTGATTTGGGCTCAGGTCATGATGTCACAGTGGTGAGATCAAGCCCCGAATGGGGCTCCATGCTGAGTGTGGAGTCTGCTTGAGATTCTCTCTCTTCCTCTGACCCTCCCCCACTGCTTGCACCTGGTATGTGAGCTCTTTCTCTCTCTTTCTCTCTCTCCCCCCCCCCCCCCCTTCCTTTCACCCTCCTCCCTTCCCCCTAAAAAAAAAAAAAAAGATCTAAGAAGACAGCATAGATTTCTGGTCACTGTAAGATATAAGGATCATCTAATTTTAATAATTAAGATTCACATAAAGTCACAAATCTTATTCTATGACTTAATATAGGGAAAAAAAAACCAAAATCACAAGTACATGGCCCTCTAATATTCTTTATATTCAAAGAATATTGTCCATTATTTCATTATGGAACAACACTTATTTCCTCTCAAGAGCATCTCATATTTAGTCTGCTAGTTAAGATATTTTAATTTTTGTAAACACTTATTTGGGGTCATTCATTTTGACCTTTGACTTAAAAACAACAGTTTGTTTCCAAAAGATCTGACAGATGGTCACAAGTCTCAGTTGTGCCTTACCTTGAAACAGGCTGCTAGTCCCTCCTCCATAATCTCCTAAAATGGCTAAGCCTACCTTACTAGCAGGACCAAATTTAAATCCTTACGCAAAAAGATCATTGAACCTGCTCAGGTACAGACATCACTCATTGTTCAAACTCTGATTATACATCCTCTCTTTCAGAGAATTAACATTTAGTAATTGCACCTTCTAATATAGTTCTTGGGCATATTTTAAAAATTTCATGTAAATTTCACTCATGCGGAATTTAAGCAAATGATCATGGGGGAAAAAAGAGAGAGGCAAACCAAGAAACAGACTCTTAACTATAGAGAACTGATGGTCACTAGAGGGAAGGTGGTGGTGGGGAGAGGATGGGTTAAACAGGTGATGGGGATTAAAGAGTATACTTGTTGTGATGAGAACCAGTTGTTGTGAAGCACTAAATTATATACCTGAAACTAATATTACACTGTATGTTAACCAGAATTTAAATAAAAACTTTACAAAAATGAAAAAAAATTTCATGTAAAATAAAAAGTCACAACAGGACTCGCTTTGCCTGTATTGCTTCTAACTTGACATTAATGTCAAGAAATGCCAAAGCCACACTCATTGTGTGAAAGCAACAAGGAAGTTAAAGATCACTGTTGCATTCATCTTAAGTTGCCTATCTGTATTACATCTTCTATACTAAAATGCACATACACTCCTGGAATAGGATCTAGAAGTGTTAAGTATCCATCTTTGCTACTTGTATGTGTAGGAATTTATCTAAGGGTCAACCATGATTTTATTTCAACTGGGAGTTAGGCAGGTTTTATTCCATGGATAAACTTCCATATGATTTTCCATGATTCCATATGAAGTTATCTGATGCTAAGAATTCCAACTCAGCGATTTTTTTGAAGTAGCAGATTCAACTTCATTCAATTTTAGAGGGGGGGGGCACACTGGGAATTAATCATTACTCACTTTCACACATATGATGCCTTTTCACCTAGCTAGAAAATAGATATTTAACAAACTTTGGAAATGCACAGTTATGGCATTTTAAAAGATTTAGGAGTGGTAATGACAAAGCTATAAACCTGGAAGGCTGGATGTTATCCTGGAAAGAGTGCAAGTTTTATATGGGTCGATACCAGCTTCCAGCCGTATAAACCTCACAGGCAAGTCTTGGATTAGTTCTTCATTACAACAAAACAAAACAAGGAAATACCTCCTCCTTCTCCTGTCCAACAGAAAAAACACACAAAACAAAAAGTCTGTCTCATAGGTTTCCTAGCAGAACTAAATAAAATCAAGTATATAAAGCGACTACCACAGTAGCAATACTAGTTACTCCCAACTAGCAAATCATAGATCAATATTATAACATATTCCTCCTACTTTATTCTATGTACCATGCAATTTGAGTGAATTAACATCTGGTTCCATGAATGATAAATAAGTCATTTATGATGAGAGGATGTAATTGACCATTTGTGAAGGTAACTCGTATTCCTTTTTCAGAAAGGGAATAAAAGCCTCATTTTTTATAAATCTGACATTATTATTGATAACCTAAGAGCAGGATAAGCCCTTCATTTAGAGTGATGCTCTGAAGCACAGTATGCCAAGGAGAAATTGATTTGACTTCTTAATTCCACCAAATGAGGATGTCAATGCAGAAATGAGTTGGATTAATTAGAGTAAGTTTCTCTCCCTCTTCATCTCTACCTCCATTCTTTCCCTCCCCTTGTCTTACCCCTCCATTTCCATCTTTCCCTCCTGCCTGGGTCTCCATATTTCTCTCCCACACCTGCCCCAATGTGTAAACTTAATAAAGCCAAAGAACAGCAATTATAGTCATTTCTAACTCAAAGAGGCATATAACACATTAAATTAGGGGAAACTTATCAGTAATGTAGCATTTCAAAATAGTTGTGCATAGATACTATTAACAAAGTATATTGCACTGCAATCACAAACTCATATACTAAAACTAAAAATGCATTTGATCAAATGAGTTTTGAGTCATATCACTTTAGTTTATTAGTACTTTATAAAAATACGCATTAAGACCAACTTCCTGCTGAAGAATACATCAGTACACTTATGAAGCTGGTGTTGAACAAACTGTATTTTCTAAAGTAATGCCTCCATATAATTTATCATTTCAATCTAATGCAAATTACTGGATGACAGCTGTATATATGTATGATTGTCATGAATCTTTGGAATCATACAGGATTTTTCAAATCCCATGATCTATAGAACATTCTTGCTATTAAGGTCCTTTATTTATTTATTTATTTTTTGGACATGTTGAATCATGTAAGATCTCTATCAGCTTCATGATATCTAACTAAATATAGAATGCACTACTTAAACTTTAAGCTTCTATAATTTATTGGTTATTATATTTGTTTTCCAATGATCTGTGTTGAATGAGGAATTTAGGATAAATAAAATGGATAGTTCCAAAATTCTTATTGTGTTAAACAATTTCAATAAGTCAATTACAAGTCATAGTTTAAGATGTCAGATACAAACTATAACTGTATGTGTGTAAAGAGGAAAGTTACTTTTGGACTTTGACTTCTCTGTAAAACATTTTACTGAAGTATAGCATCCATAACAAAAAAGTGCACAAATCATGGGTACAAATTCATGAATTTTCACAGAGAACACCTTCCTGCAATCACAGTGCAGATCAAGGAGAAAAATACCAGAAGGCTCCCTCGAGCAATGCCTGAGTCATCAACTCTACCAAAGACAGACCATTATCCTGACTTCTCCCACTGGAAATTGGTTCTGCTTGATTTTGAACTTTATATACATAGAATCACACAGCATGTATTCTCTTAGGTCAGGTGTCTTTGATTCAACAGTTTGCGAGAGTAATTCATGTTGTATGCCACATTCTTTCTCATTGCTGTGTAGTATTTCACTGCATGATTATACCACAATTTTTAAGTTTGCTCTCATGCTGATGCATATTTGGGTGGTTTCCAGTTTGGGACTATCAGAAATAATGCTGCCATGAATGTTCTAGTACTTGTCTTTTAGTGAACACACATATGATGCTGCCATTGGGTATATATCCAGAATTGCTGGGTCAAGGTTATATGTCTATTTGGTTTTACTAGATAGTTCCTATCAGCTTCCCAAAGTGGTTCCACAATTTACACTCCCACCAACAGCTTATCAATTGCTCATATCCTCATCCACACTTGCTGTTGTCAGTCTTTTTCATTACAACTATTTGTTTTTCATTATAGTGTGTAGTGGCATGTTACTGTGGTTTCATTTTGCATTTCCATGATAATTAATGAGTCTGAGCGTCTTTCATATACATTGGCCATTTGGAGTTTTCTCTTTTGTGAAATATCTGTTCAAGTCCCTTGCTCATTTTCCCATTGGATTCTCTCCCTTTTTCTTACTCATTTGATGGAATTCTTTATAAACTCTGGATAAGAGTCTTCTGTTGTATACATGTGTTGAAATATTTCTTCACCTATGATTTTTTCATTCTCTTAATGTTTTTGATAAACATGTACTTAATTTTAAGCAGCCCAATTTAGATATCTTTTCATTGTAGTTATTACTCTCTGTGCCCTGTTTTAAAAGTCTTTGCTTCCACCAAAGTCATGAATATATTCTCCTAAGCTTAGATTTACAATCCAACTGTAACCGATTTATGTGTATTACAAAGGTGGTCCAAATGGATTAAAAGAAGAGAAGTTCAGTCACCTTCTAGCCTTTGCTTCTGAAGGGCAACAGTTCTTAGCAACTCCAAGGAACTAAAGAAAACTCAGGAGAAACTGATCTAACAGCTACATTAAGGTAGGGAGATGGCCAAGCATCTATTGAAGGAACATTCTACTCAATATTATCTTGTGAACTGTTATTCAAAGAAAATCAAAAAGGGTATTTTTGAAAAGTACATCAGTTATTTACAAAGAGAACAATACTTTATTTTCCTCTGCTAGTAACCCTTAAATTCTGAAAAAAAATCCAAATTCTTTTTTTTAAGATTTTATTTATTGATTTACTTAGAGAGTACACAAGTAGGGGGATGGGTGGGGGAAGAGGGAGAGAGAGAATCCCAAGCAGACTCTGCGCTGAGCATGGAGCCTGATGGGGGTCTTAATCTCACAACCTGAGCTGAAATCAAGAGTCAGAGCCACCCAGGCACCTCATCCAAATACTAAAACAAAACAAAATCCCCAAATCCTTAGCATGCACATTTAGAAAAGCTTCACAGACTAGTGTTGTCCAGTAGAAATATAATACAAGCCACATATGTTAACTTTAAATTACCTAGTAGCCACATTAAAAATAAAAAAGATCAGGTGAAATTAATTGTAATAATATATTTTATTTAACATAAAGTATCCAAAATATTTTCATTTCAACATGTGGCACAAACTACATTTCAGGAGCCCAATAGCCACGTGTGGCTCTTGTCTACCATATTGGTCAACCCAGCCATAGACAGTTACATGAATACAATGGCCTTCTTAATAAATATTACAATGTACATATCTACAAGTCAACCAATTTTATATTCATATTATAGTTACATATTTATTTATTTAAAAAGATTTATTTCTTTATTTTAGAGACAGCAAGGGAGTGTGTGTGCACAAGTAGGGGAGGGGGCAGAGTGAGAAAGAATCTCAGGCAAACTTCCCGCTGAGCATGGAGCCCAAGGTGAGGCTCAATCTCACGACCCTGAGATCATGACCTGGGCCGAAACCAAGAGTTGGACACTCAACAAACTGAGCCACCCAGGCACCCCTAGTTACATATTTAGAGAATAACACAGTGGTTCTCAACACATAGCCTCTGGACAGTCAGCATAGGTATCACCTGGGATTGTTAGAAATGCAAATTCTCAGCCCCATCCCAGACCTTCGGAATCAAAATATCTCTAGGGGTAGATCTATCAATCTTTGCCATTGTGATTTTGATATGTGCTCCAGAACTTGAGAATAATGGGGTTATCTCTGTTTTATACAATGATATTAACTTCATATTACAACATTATAAATATACTGTCTTATCTGAAGCAGAAGCATTTCTGAGGGGGGGTGTATAAACCTCTTAATCAGGCTATCATCTTGCATATTTCAAATGAGACTTCTCATGGCATGGCATGACATGGTCTGCTACCCTCTATGACAGATATGTGGGAGAAAATTTTTTTGTTTGCTGATGATTCCCACTTGCCACAGGTATCTATTAAATTTTCAGAAGATGTGGGCCCACATAGTAATAATCAGAGCAAGAAAATTGTATCATAGAGAAAAGCAAATAACTACTTTCCCCTTATTAGCTCTGTATGAATAAAGTGAATATGTAAAGAGAAGCTTGAAGAACATTTACGATTTTTTAATATTTACTTCTTTGGCTTGGGGTATATGATCTTGGAAGACCCAATTTTATTAGATTGATGTTTCTTTAAAGGCAGGGAGCTTTTCTCATGTTTCTGACTGTTGTATCCCCAGCACATAGAACAGTGCCAGGCACCCAGTAGGTTTTCAAATAAGTGTTAAATGAATGAATGGATGCTTGATAAAACCCTCTCCATGTCTCAGATTCTGGTTTAGGAAGACAGCTCAGTTAGTGGGGTTCCCTCATTATTTTAACACAAAATGAGCTGAATCATTCTGCTTTATTCTTTTCAAACAGCATTCCCCTTCTTTCCAAAAGACTTCCATCTAAAAGTTCATATAGGAAGATTATGAGAAATCCTCATAATAGAGAATTTTAAGGAAAGTTCCTTAAACTTAGACTGTAAACTCCCTAAGGGTAAGGATTTTGTCTGGTTCACTGCTGAAATCCTAACGTTCAGAACACTGCCCATAATACAGATGCTCAATAACTTTTTGTCAGAAGAATAAATTTTACCCTTTTAAAATTTCTTTATAGCCCCTTTCTCTCTCCCTTTTGCATACAGCCAGGAAACCCATCCATTTTGGTATTTGTCCAGGCTGTTCTACTCACCTGGAATGTTATCCGCTGTGCTTTCTCCACATCTACTGAGATCCCACCAGTCCTTTCAATGCTGTTCAAGTGTTCCCCTCCCAGACAGGCTTCCCAGAATCTCACGGTTGGCTGAGCCTCCACACTCCCATCTAAGCTCCAAACTTCTACACTCTTCAATCCAACACTTGCTAACATGTCTTTCATTCATTCCTTTTGCATCATTGCATTCTATAAGCTTTCTCATATAGACTCTGACTTCTTGAAAGCCAGAACCATGCTATACACTTAGTTGGATTATTGTGTGTGTGTGTGTGTGTGTGTGTGTGTTTAAAGATTTTGTTTATTTGACAGAGAGAGGCACAGCGAGAGAGGGAACACAAGCAGGGGGAGTGGGAGAGGGAGAAGCAGGCTTCCCGCCGAGCAGAGAGCCCGATGCGGGGCTCAATCCCAGGACCCTGGGATCATGACCCGAGCCGAAGGCAGACGCTTAACGACTGAGCCATCCAGGCGCCCCTGTTTTTTTTTTTTTTTTTTTTAAATCTTCCCCACAGCTTAGTGCTTAGAACATATTAGACATAATTATGATTTGACTTAAAGGGGAACCTTTCCCACAATTTTTTGGGGTCCCAGAACAGTCCTACGTTACTACTGTTATCCTGGTGTAACTATTAAACAGCTCTCCTCTTTACTCTCAAACCAGTCTGGGTTTGAACAAGATATAATCTATTTTCTCAAGTTATAGCCAACATTGACACAATAAAACATTGGCCATAAAGTGTCTTTGAGTTCTTGACAAAAGGCCATGATTTTAGAGCTGTTTGACCACTGTAATGAATCTGACTCATGCAATACCTTTACTAGTTACTATATTTATTTGGATTTGGAAAAGAAGAAAAAAATTCAAATAGGATGTCAAGTGGGATAGTTGGCTTGATCAATCTTCTCTTACCCCTCAACATATTATTTAGAAATCTTCTTGAGAAAAAGAGGAAAAAGTGGTATAAACCCTCAACTACATGCTCTCTTACTTTGTATTTTTAAAGCCTTTTTGCACACATGTGCTTTCCTTTGATATTTCCAACACCCCTCTTAAGCAGATCAAGGTGGGAGATACTGGTTTTCCTATTTTAGAAGTAAAACAACTTCATGGAGTCAATACCACTTGGCCAGCCAGCAAGAGATAGAAGCTAGAATAAAGTCAGGATTTATATTAAAACTGGACAGCTCCTTTCCCCCCATTAAAATACATGCTCTTCAGTTATCTTTCCACACCTGAGGACATTCATATCCTTTTCCAATAAAAATGAAAACATTAGTTGCAAGAATCAAAGAGCACTTCATCCAAGGAATGTTTGCAAACATGCCATTTGGGATGCTTTCTAAGCCACAGGGGTGATAAGGATCACATCTTCCATTCACCTCATCTTTACGCTTTCTAGGGTGCCTTTCATTTTCTTTCATACCAAACTCAAGGAATAGGCAGACTAGGTGTTTTCACTTTGCTTCACTCAGCACTCAAGAGAGGTGAAGAAGTGAGCTCAAGACTGTGTTGTGGCCTGTAAGGGGTGTAGCTAAAAATGATGCAGGTCACCTGACTCCCGAGTCCAGGTACCTTTGTCTTTGCCAAATGAAAATGTCATGGAATAAAATGCCAAATTTCCCATGAAGCTTACTGTAACGAGATTTAATTTGCCTTTAAAATTAAATAAAAAATAGGAAATTGACACAAAGATCATTTTTTAATTTTTACAGATAAGCAAGGGAAAGGCTTTACAGAGGTCCTGAGTCGCTTTATGTTTTGAGCATCAAATATTGATATAGCTGGAACCTACCATTAGGGACAACACTTTTAGGAACACAAGCAGGAGCATCAGCACCCTCCTCTGCACCCCCTGAGCTCCAACCAGCGCTCAGGCTCTCACACTTCATGCCATATAAGCAATAAGCTGCAACAAACAACTTGGAATATAATCTTGACTGTATCACCAGAAGCCTCTGCTGGCTTAAGGGCTCAGTATGTGGTTCCACGTCTTCAGTCACTCCTTGGGTTTCTACAGACTTTCTTCCTTGGCCCATTTCCAACCAAAAGGGGAGATGCTAGATAAAATTGACTGGGAGCTCTTTTAGGTCACTGCTCATTGCTTCCTTCCGAGGCATGAGAAACAATCTGTGTGGCAACAAATTTCTAGGAGTAGAGAAAGAATGGGGTGCATATTTTCTCTTCTTAAGGCGATTTCTTAGGGAATTTTAAGGAAACATTAAGCTTGTGAGTGAAGGGAAAAGGGTTATTCTACTATGTATTTTTTTTTAAGCGTGCAGACACCAGGTTGCTGCAGGTGAAGATATACAAGTAATGGCCCCAAAAGCACCACTCCTGCCAGTTAGTAAGTTTTATAGAAAACTCTAAGTTTCTATGATGACTAAAGGAATTCACACTTCACAGATGGGGAACCCAGAACAGCTATCACACCGCATGGGGAAGCAGATGGCCTTCCCCATGAGTGCACCTCTGTACACTTGTATTTGCCATGGAGACATCTCAGGTTGGAGGGCAATGCGGAGAATTAACCTGCAAGCACCCAGTCCTCAAACATCTGGGCAAATGGGGATACCTGAAAACCTCCTTCATATTACTCCATGGTCATCCCTGGGCCGCAAGACCAGAAGGTGAACTCAATGCATCAACCACTGCTGCCCATTTGGTTATTTATTTTATTGCACATAGAAAGCAGACATTTCAGTTGTTTGCTGTCATAAAACCACTCCCTGGATCAGACAGACATCACTAGCACTCTAAAAGGCTCCTTTGTGTCCCCTTTAGAGTTCTGTCCCCATGAAGTAGTTTTTTGAGTTCTATCATCAGAGATTTGTTTCACCTGTTCTTGAATTCGGTATAAATGGACTCACACATAACATCCTTTTTGTGTGTCTAGCTTCTTTTGCTCAATGTAGTATCTGTAAGATTCATCCGTGTTGTTGTGTCTATCAATTGCGTGTTCTTTTTATTGTTGCATGCTCTTCCACTGAATGACTAAATCAAGATTTATTTATCATTCTTCTACTGTTGAACATGTGGCTTAGTTCCAGTTCTGGACTATTAGGATACATTGGTTATGCACTAATTTTCCTTGGTTATAAATCCAGGGGGCTATTGCTGAGTCATAGTGTAGCTCTGTCAAGATTCTGAGTTGTTTCCATGTTTCCATGTTACACACACACACAGAATCTTTGCCATGTGTGTAGGGTATGTGTAGCTTTAATTGATGTGGTATCCACTAGGCTTTTAAGTTTTACCAAGGGGGAAAAGATCCCAAGCAAAATAACAAGCAAGCAAAAGCAAAAATAAATAAGACAGGGAAGTTATTTTCTTTGACACAAAATAATCAAATTGCCATGCAGATACGATTTACTTTATAAAACTGGTCAATCTTGAGCTACATGTTGTTTATTTGAAGTTGTCTGCAGGCTAGATTGCATTTGTAGTTTAACTACAAATGTGTTTTTCCCCCACATAGCAGATTCTTTGTTGTTAGCATGTTTTTGTTTTTAATAGACCAGTGGTCAAAAATTGAGAAATTTCATATCATAAAACTCTAGCTTTCAAGCTTCTCCTAAAAAATTGGAATATCTGGTAGACCTGAGGCCCCATTGCCATAGAGCAATAACAGAGTAAAGTAGGTGCCACTGCATTTAGATAGGCACACAGGCCCCTGCATTTAGATAGGCACAGAGTGCCTTCCACCACCTATTGTTTCTTACACTGCCTGGTCTCTGTAGGCATAAGAACCTCTACCCTATGACCTGACAGTCAAGTTCATTCACATTTCTCTCATTTAGAGTACAGGGATCTCACAATTCCAAAGATGAGAGTGTCCTAGAGAGTTAAAATTTTGTCTTTTTACATGTCAAACTTTGAAATGTGTGGAAATCTTCCTAAAAAGTACTGTATACTAACCTGTTTCCAAGAAATGGCTGAAATAAAAGGGACAGCTCAGAATATGTTGAATCTGTGTGCTAAATGCATCAGAGGGAATATGGAGAGGAGAGCCAGCTGAGCTTGTTCTTCTGATGGGAGAAACTTCACTCAGGATATACACCCACAGGCCCAGGCTTCTGATCAACATCTGTTAACCATGCGAGCAGGATATTTGACAACAGATGAGAAAAACAGCCCGTCTGATCCATTCAATTAAATACTTCCTGGACCAGACTCAATTTCATTATGATGAGTGCACTGGGCATTTGCTAACTGCATTCATATATTTTCATGGTGCCAAAGATATTAGTAGGGAGCCAATGTTATTTCATTTTGGCAGTATGCATTATAGATAATCTGAAGATTCCTTATGCTAAACTACAAATATATCCTGGTTACATTTTAAAAAATGGTAAGTTTTGCGAGGCTCACTAGACAGTAAAGGAAATATCTGACCACCCCCTGCCCTGCCAAAATGAAGGACAGAGAAAAGAATAGAAAGAGTAATGAAAAAAATCAGCATAGTCCTAAGGGAACATGGCAATAACAACACTAATCTGGAGACCAACTCTCCGTCCCTTTGCAAAGCAAGGCAGGGCAGTCAAACCTGAGAGACAGAACCTAGAATGGATCTTTGGATAAGGAACAAAATTGTCCCTGACTCTTAGAGGAAGCAAAGCAATACTCTCTGCAGGAACACATCCCCATTCAGGCAGGCCCTAAGGATTCCCACATATTAACATCAATAATCAAACATTCCGTATCACACAAAGAAAAACACCACCAAGCATAATAGTCGACAAAATAACTGATTTTCTGCATCCTTTGTACTTCATGGGTAGAATGAGCAGCTAAACACAAAATAAAATGTAAATGTAAAAAAAAAATTTTTAAATGGAAGATGAGCATGAGCTGACAGAACACTTTGCCATCTATGAACTCAGATGTGGAAACTTGCTAAGGGCCCACATTATTTCATGATTTGTAAGCTCTTGACATTTTTTCTGATTAGCCCAATTGTGCAACATCCCCATCAGCTGTCCAATTATTTTGTCCCAAAGACTCCCATGCTCTCGTGGTCACTGTCAGATCCCTGTGCTCCCCTGTGACAGTTGGGTCCACACGCCATTAACAGTAAGTGCAACTACTCAACTCCATTCTGGAACCCATCCTCTCGGTAACATTAGGAAGCTCGCCTACCGGACAGTGTCTTTGAACATCTACCCAGGCCATGGATGGCAGCTTTCACGGAGCTTCTCAGAGATGCCGGCCTTCTCCAGCGAGTGCCTTATTGCCTTTGTGAAGGGAGTACCCTCTGGGCCTTCTTGGTAAGTTAGACACATAGTCAAGTGAGAAGTTCTCAGATTGTACCGAAAACGATCTTAACATTCCTCTTCCCTGAGCCATCTGACCCTTTAGCAGAACTATCAAAGAAACTATGCAATTTCCTCCTCACTTGCTATAAGCCATCACAGCATAAAGGCTTCAAAGAACCATCCTAAGAAAACTGCCAGGGCCAACTTCAAGTGTCTTTGACAAAAGGTTAAATCTTGGGGTGCCTGGGTGGCTCAGTCAGTTAAGCGTCTGCCTCCGGCTCAGATCATGATCCCGGGGTCCTGGAATCGAGCCCTGTGTCAGGCTCTCTGCTAAGTGGGGAGCCTGCTTCTCCCTCTCCCTCTCCCCCCCTTGCACACTCTCTCTCTCAAATAAAATCTTTTTCTTTACTGATGAATCACAGACCTGTACCTCTGAAACAAATAATACATTATATGTTTAAAAAAAAAAAAAAAGAAGATATAGGATGGGAAAAATGAAGGGGGGGAATTGGAGGGGGAGATGAACCATGAGAGACTATGGACTCTGAGAAACAAACTGAGGGTTCTAGAGGGGAGGGGCGTGGGGGAATAGGTTAACCTGGTGATGGGTATTAAAGAGGGTACCTATTGAATGGAGCACTGGGTGTTATATGCAAACAATGAATCATGGAACACTACATCAGAAACTAATGATGTAATGTATGGTGATTAATATAACATAATAAAATAAAATTAAAAAAAATAAAATAAAAAAAGATTAAATCTTGAGTTATGTGTGAGTCCCCATATCAATAAGTCCTTGTTGTTCCAGCTTCCATGGGGGTTTCACCCTCCCCTTCCCCCATACACTCAAGGTCAGTTCCCATGCAGGTTTCCTTGGTTCTGATGGCACCTGCTGGCCAGGTACTTCAATTTTTCAGTGGGTGGGCTATTTCTTCCTGAAGAAGGGCTGATACTCCTTCTGCTGAGACTATACTCATTATCAGCTTGAAGAAATGAGGAGTGGCTGAGAAAGATCTTAAGGAGAATGAGAATAGTCTTACGAGGCACCTCCTTTGGGGAAAATCCTGGCACAGCCACCAGGTGGGTGAGGCTATTCTCTGTCAAGGGAGAAGGGATTGCTCCTGTCTTCCAAGATGGCTTAGGGACATTTAGGAGTTCAAGGTTGTCAAGCTCATCAACCCAATGACCCATCCTGTCTCAGCCTCCTTGCTGGGGCCCTGAGTTTGAAACAGGAGATCCTACAAAGCTGTGTGGTCTCCTTTGAAGCTCTGCCACACTTTAAGTCAGACCCCGGGCCCAAATTTCATCAGTCTGCCCTGCAAGAGCCAGAGAGAAGTCTCCTGTAAAGCTGCCTCAGATGCCCTCCGGCTCTCAGAGCATGCAGTAAGTTGGGAATTAACCACCCTCAGCCTAATAGTCTCTTTTCGAAGGTCAAAAGTAGCCACGCTGCTGCACAATCCATATACCCATCGCTGCTCTACTAGTTACTGTATGCTGCAGCTGCTAAGTCTCCCAACACTTGACCCTCCATGTAAGTCTTATCTCAATTTACTACATGGTGAAAGCTTAAATAATCGTGATGCTGCAGCACACCAGGGTCTATTTTCATTCCAATTCGCCCCAAAAGGATGTGGTCTCTATTGCTTTCAGACAGGTCAGTAATCCAATTCCAAAATCCTACCCACAGGGTATCCCTTTCTACAACCACTTATTTTAGCTTAGTTTCCCTGGGCAATGGACCTGAGACAGGCATTAAGTGCTACCGCTTGCATTGGAACAAGCAATCCCAAGGTAGGAGAAAGAAGAGAAAGGAAATGGGGCAGGGAAGGATAGGAAGAAGACAAGGGAATATGTTATTGTTCTGGCCACTATATTACCATGAACTATGAAGGAGCACAGCCAGTGGCCCAGCAAAGGCATCTGCAAAGTGACAGGGAACACCTTTAAACATGCAGTACAGGGACATATGTCCTGGAAAAGGCCATCAGAGAGAGAAATGGAGAAGGAATTTATCTGCCTTGCTTCCTCTTCTCTCTCATAGGAGCAAGCTGCTAAGATCTAGGTCAGTGGTTGTCCACTAGGTATAATTTTTGTCCCCCAGGGTGACATCTGACAAGATATTTTTGTGTGTGTGCCTAGAGATTTTTGTTGTTGTCACAGCTGGGAGGAGCTATTGGCATCTAGTGGGTTGAGGTCAAGCATAATGCTAAACATACTACAATGCACAGGAGGTTCCCTACAATGGCAATTATTCAGTCCAAAGTGTCATTGGTGCTAAACATACTACAATGCACAGGAGCTTCCCTACAACGGCAATTATTCGGTCCAAAATGTCATTCATAGGTGCTTCTGTTGATAAACCCTATTCTAGGTGATGGTAAAGCCAAAAGAACCCAAAGAAGTGTTTAAGACATATTTGACAAAATCACCCCGCAGAAAAAGACAAAAGATAAGGAAGACATTTCACAGAAGAGAAAACACAAATGGAGAACAAAACATGAAAAGATACTGAACCTCATTAGTAATGAGAGAACTCAAATCATGGTAAGATACCATTTCACACTTAACTGATCGGCAAACATTAAGACATCAAAAAGACCAAGCATGGGGAGGAGTCTCAGGGTGATTCTCATTTACAGCTAGTTGGGAGTATAAATTGCTACCAACTCTTTAGGAAAGAGTTTAGTATTATGTTGTAAAGTTGAACATGTACACATTTAAGGTGACCACTCATGCCAATTTGCCTGGGATTGTTCCTGGTTTTAGCCCTGAAAATCCTGCATCCTGAGAAACCACGCAGTTCCAGGCTACCTGGCATGGGTGGTTTCCTATATCATGTGTTCTAGCAACTTGCTTCTACATAGATATTCCCGAAAAACTTAAACACATGCTAGGAGACATATAAAAAATGATTGTAGTATCATTGCTCATAGCAGAAAATGCAGAAAATGGAAACAGAAATGTCAATCTACAGAAGAATTGTGATATGTTCACAGATGTAATATTATTTAGCTGTGAAAATGAACTATAGTTACATGTAACGACATGGACGAATCTTAGAAACAAATGTTCGAGGAAATGAGCAAATCGTTAGGCTGAGTATAAAATCATTACTATAAAGCTCAAAAGGAAGCAAAAATTAATAACAATATGTAGGAATATACTCCCATTTGGGCCAATTATTTTTAACCAAAATAATTGTAAATGGTAGATGTAAATTTAGGACAGTGGTAACCTCTGGAGGGTAGGTGGGGAGATGGAATGGGGAAACACTCTGCTCCCCAAAGAAAAATTAATAATAATTAGGTCCTCAGAGAGTGTTCATTGGATTTTGTATCTTTGCTGTCAGCTTTAACTATGTTATTTATTTGTCTTTGGCTATGCTATTTTCTGTTTATCTTACCTTCAAAAAATACCCTTATCTCACTTTTTAGAAACAGGTAGCAAAGAATCACCAACACATCTGCAAGACAAGAATGAAAGAAATACATTCCCCAAGCCAACAAGGGTGGGTATTTGGGCCCTGGGTTCTCCATTCATGGGTCTGGTCAGCATTTACTTCCAGACTCTAGTTCCCATTCTACCTCCAAGGAGCTAGTGATGCTATTTGATATCAGCTTATTAAGCCTCACACTAAAACTTGCTGTACCTGGTGGCTTAGAGGAGCGCCACACTGAAACACAGGCCCAGGAGAACTATCAAAGTCACTTAGGAAAACTGTAGAATAAGGTTTCTATTTAATTTACAAAATCCAGTCTCAAAGCGAAAAACCCATGAACTGAAAATTACCATTTCACATGCACATCCCAGTGGAAACATACATGGACACATCTCTTTTCTAAATATATCCCTGATGTCAGCTGCCTCAGAGACCTACTTGAGAAACTTGTCCTTGTGAGAGTCTGGAGGCTTGGTATTTCGGTTTGGGACCATAACCCCAAAATCCTTTATTTTGGGGATCCTTTATTTTGTGGGTTATGGAAGGTGCATCACAGAAAGAGTTTCTGTCATGTAATCTACGTCATCACCTGACCTCCCTGAAGCCACAAGGTGCACAGGCTGAGTCATGCGCACAGCTGTTCTTGGATCCAGCTCCCTCAACCTCACCTCTCTCCAAGCACCCATCAAGGTATTTCCTTCCTCCCCCTACCCTCCCTTTTTGAAATAAATATCAATCCTACAAATCATTTCCTAAGAAAACATCTTATAATTTTATTTATTTATTTTTTAAAGTTTTATTATTTATTTGACAGAGAGAGACACAGTGAGAGAGGAAACACAGCAGGGGGAGTGGGAGAGGGAGAAGCAGGCTTTCCGCTGAACAAGGAGCCCGATGCGGGGCTCGATCCCAGGACCCCAGGATCATCACCTGAGCTGAAGGCAGACACTTAACGACTGAGCCACCCAGGCGCCAACATCTTATAATTTTATTAACCATATTGCTACAGCAACCTGGACATCCACCCATCCCTCCACTCATTAACCTGACTTTGCTCGCCTTCCCATCTGTTTAACATTTTTTCTTAAATGTTATTCTTCCTACAAATTAACTTTTCTTTGCTTGAATTCTGGTACATTTACATACCTCTAGTCTTTAATGCTGTTCTCTCTCCCGGTGCTTGTCTCTTGCCCTCAGCACTATATGCCTTCATTATGGGGCATTGGGTGTCTCTGAAAATACACTACCCTCCTTGCCTCAAATTTACTTCCTACTTTATTCTGGCTGGGGGAATACCTACTCACCCTGTAAGCTTAAATCCAGATGTTTCTCTTCTTGGTACATCTCCCCTTCCTGTGTCAGTGCCCTTTGGCCATGTGACCTTGAAGCTCCTCTTACCAAGAGGTGGAGTTTATTTCTACATCTGGGCTGGTCTTGTGATTTACTTTGGCCTATATCATGCAGCAGAAGTGACTGTTCTGAGCCTCGGCCTCAGGAAGCCTTGCACACTTTCATTCACTCTCAAACCTTCCCTAGCCACCATGGGAACAAGCCCAGGCTAGCCACTGGAGAACTGAGTTGATCCAGCTACATTCTTTTTTTTTTTTTGAAGATTATATTTATTTATTTATTTGACAGAGAGAGACACAGCGAGAGAGGGAACACAGGCAGGGGGAGTGGGAGAGGGAGAAGCAGGCTTCCTGCGGAGCAGGGAGCCTGATGTGGGGCTCGATCCCAGGACCCTGGGATCATGACCTGAGCCGAAGGCAGACGCTTAATGACTGAGCCATCCATGCACCCCGATCCAGTTCAATCAGTTACCAGGTGTGTGATGTAAAGCATCTTAGACTAGCCAGTCCCCAGCCACTGTTAGCTGATTGCAGATGAATGAGTGAACCTACCTCAGACCAGCTAAACCTGGCCCACATCAGCAGAACTTTTTAACTCACCCACAGACCAGTCAGCAATATTACATACTTGTTGTGTTCAGCCACTAAGTCGTGGAGTTATTTGTTATACAGCAACAACTGATAACCTCTTTCTTGATCCTACTTAATAGCAGTAACACACTTCCGTATGGCTCTTATTATACTCCATGTTTTCTGGTCTTTCTTTTCCTGCTCTCCTTAAGAACATGGGCATTTTTTTTGCATCCCCAAATCTAAATGGCTCCTGCCAACTTTCAAATAAATGGGTGTCAGAAAAATAATTAATTAGTGACTTAAGGATTACAATGGTGCCCAACGGATGGTTTTGGAGCCAAACCAGAATCTGAATCCCAGCTCTATGTCCTGTATGTGTTACTCCCGAGAATCTGGTTACCCTTGCTCAACCTTATCTGCTCATCTATACATGGAAGACCAGAATCAATATATATGCTGCAGGACTGTGGTGATAAAATACACATTTCCCCTCCCCTGCACCTGGTACTGAGTGACAAATAAGAATTAAATGATAAGATGTAATGCATTTATTATAGTACATGGCTTCATACTTGACAAATGATAGCTCCACTAATATAATCATGAGCATCCCTGTTGTTGTCACTTCTTAGAGCAGAAACTATCAGTGCTCCATCCATATCCTCTTGGCACTCATCATTTCTGTGCATGCTGATCTGATGGCAGCTTCCAATGGCAAACACCTGGGGTTCTTTGCCTGAGGCTTCCTCTGGCTGCTGGAGTCCTCTTGGCCCACATCTATGGCAGGCCACAGATGCCAGGGAGTTAACACCCTTCACTTCTATCCAGGGGAGCAGTCTTCCATCAAGGCAAATGGGAAAAGGTGGCTGATTCCCTTGCCCTTGGCTAGGATAAATCCAAGGTATGTTCTATACTGTATCCCAAAATTGCCCAATGGGATCATACTCCTCTTGGTCACAGTAACAATAAGGTACTTTTTCTGTTTTCCTTCTCTTTCCCACCCCACATCCCCATTTCCCTATAAAGGTATACTGGCATCACCTTCCAAATAAACACCAGTACCCCAATTTTTTGTCTCACTATTTGATTCCAGAGAAATCAACCTAAACCAACTACTAATCTTATTGCTTCAGCATACAGTTACTTTTTCAGGAACTTTGACCATTTGGAAGCCTATCCTTGTAAAGATCTCTCCAGCTAATCAGAGTTGTATCTGATCCAGTGGATGACAAGACCAATCACAGAATGTGGTATACCACCTGTAGGTTTTCTTGGATCTTTTCATCATGGTTCAATTCTCTGAGTACATCAGGATACCCAATTGATCTTGGGTAGTTCTGTGCTTACGCTAAAGGGCACCTGGAACCATGGTATTGATTCTTGGCCAAGAAAGAAGTGAAATGTAATAGCTAGTGATTTATAACTTGCTATTAGAAGTCCGAAATGCCCCCCAAGGCAAACTGTACCAGCCTGTCTATGCTGTTTATGGAAACTGAGTGGATTGATGGTTTACACCTGTTTACCTGTTCACAAAGACTGCTTTTAGCTCCCTGAGCTGTGGGGTACAAAATGCTCCTCAGTAAGCCTGATTCTTGGCTCCCCTGAGACCAACGTGTCATATGTGTATCTTGGTGGTTCATGATCTGAAGACTAAGGGCATCATGTGTGATGGAGAAAGGACCCTGAGAGCTGCACCTAGAAGTCTCAGTCCCCTCTAGTGCTTGCTGGGCTTGCTTTCTCCTGTTGTACCCTTTCCTTTGTTTGATTACAGCTGTACATGTATATACCTTATGGTGTCTCAAGAATCTTTTCAATTACCTGACACTATAATTGCTGTACTGGGCCTGTTTTCTTTCTTTTTTTAAAAAAATATTTTATTTATTTATTTGACAGAGAGAGACACAGCAAGAGAGGGAACACAAGCAGAGGGAGTGGGAGAGGGAGAAGCGGGCTTCCCACCGAGCAGGGAGACTGCACTGGGCCTGTTTTCTGATGCCAAAGGCTTCTGAAAAGGGTTTGGGGTGGAGAAAGTAAGGGTTCCCACAGCACCCCATTTTAGAACCCTTTCAGAAAGTTTATCAACTTTCATATACACAATACAATATGGTTAACTACAGTCACCGTGCTGCATATTACATCCCCATAACTTATTTTATAACTGGAAGTTTGTATCTTTTGACCACCTTCACCATTCTACTGACTCCCCATCCTCCTGCCCACCTCTAGCAACCTGCAATATAGTCTCTGTAACTTTTAGCTCGGATTTAAAAAAAATTTTTTTTTAACTGATTCCACATATAAGTGAGATCATATGGTATTTGTCTTTCTGCACATGTGACTTATTTCACTTAGCATAATGCTCTCAAGGTCCATCCATGCCGTCTCAAATGGCAGGACTTCCCTTTTTATGGCTGAAGAGTATTCTACTGTGCATATGTGTGTGTGTGTGTGTGTGTGTGTACATTATTTAAAATAAAATTTAAAAGAGCAAAACCATAACATAATTCATCCCCCTACCTTTTTTTGATGGCTGTGGATGAATCGGACTCCAGAGGAGTTTGGCTATTTCTGTCCTGCAACTTTTTGTTGGAGTTCTTCAGTGTTCTTCATTTTTCTTCAGTGTTCATTTTGGCAAGAGGTGGAAGCATTTTGCCACAGTATATTTCTGTAACAACATGGTATCAACATGTGTCAGAAACCCACCAACATTCTGCTCCATTTAAAAATAAACAACCTCACTTACTTCCCATTCCTGTGCATGCTGCACATCCTTTCTCTACTGTTCCATTCTCTCAGGCATGCATCTACTGATCTGGGATTACCTGGACCCTCCAGCAGTGTTAGGCTCCCCTTAGCACCTTACCTGCATCTGTCATAGCACTTTCTCACACTGGTCCAATGTGAGTCCAGTTCTTCAACAGGGAGTGAGCCCTATGGAGGCAGTAAATGTGCCCTTGGTCCCTGACTCTCTGGGGCCGAGCCTGCTCTCTAGTAATTGTACGTTGCATATGGTCGATTCTCATTATTTGCAGTAGTCATATTCTATACAGTAGCTGCAAACACCAAATGAGTGAATGCTGAACCCATTGCTCCTACAAGAAATCCAGGGTTCTTCAAGTCTCTGATCCCAAACATGCTCATCCATCAACCAACACATAATCTTGTTTCAGAGTTTTATATGCGTTTCTGTTTAAAGACACATTTAATATATATATTGTTGATTCATTAACATTCAACTTAGCCAACAGCACCAGAACTCACACCTGAATGAAGATTGCCAAAGACATGTATTTATTCCACAAGGCACATCACACTGAGGAATACTGGACGGCACCTCAGCACTCTGCTCGGGGACCATTTCAAACAGCAAAACCACCAGCAAAAGCATAGAAATGCAAAAACACATGTGATGGTGAATTTGTAAATACAAAATCCACGAATAATGAAGACTGACTATACATACATTGGCTGATTCAAAGTTATGTGTAAGTTCCTAGCCTTGCTTATGGTCCAGCACAGCACTGCCATTTAAATGAGTAAATATATAAATACTATTGATTGGATACAAAGGGACTAAATACAGATTTCATATGCTTCATGAAAGATCCAAAAATTGAAAGCAGTTATTCTCTCCTATCCTATTAAAAGGACAAATCGCAGGTCCCAGTTCTTTTCTTCTTCCCGATATTAATCACTGCTCATCCAATTTTCAGACAAGTCCAAAGAAAACCTCCCTGAAAATAATTATAGGTTGACAGTCTATCCTACCCATTATGGGACAACCCAAACCGTTTCCAGAAGACGGCTCCATTTTTCTCCTTGAATAATAAGAAATACCTGCTTTTATTTTATTATATGCATCAGTTAACTGTAGGTACACAGCGTACATACTTACTACACTTGTATTTTCTGTAAAAATGCCAGTACTTTGTGACATAAAAAGTGGAAGTATCACACTTTAAGTATCTACTTTCCTATGCATTCGAAAAATGTTTAAGGCTTCCCTTAGGGACAGAGATTTATGTTTTAAAGCTGTTGCAAATATTTTCCCATTAAGTTTACTTCTTGAAAACCGGTTAAATTTAAACTTGATTTATTTCTATTTCATGGAAAGTAATTTGCTGGTAAAATCATCTTCTTAAAAGCATGCCCTATGTTTTAAACTACCATTGCTAAGATCAGAACTTGCTAAAAATGAATGTCTTGCATAGATAACAGGAAATCCTAGATGGTTCTGAAAGCTCAGTTCTTGCATGCTTTTAACCTGTTAAAACACAGGTTTTTAATTTAGTTCAAAATCAGCTAAAACATAAGTAGACATAACTTCCTTTTAAAGCCTTGTGATATTCTCTTCATATATTTCAGAGCAGCAGAAGATAAGCCACCTTGTCAGGAAATGCAATTTTAAGACTGATACAGCCATATGGGTCTCTCACATAACAATAATTCAATATATTTTACAACAGAAATACTTTGATCCAGAAAAGTAAAACAAAATAAATGTATCTTATTTTTATATTTTATTAATACCATTATATTACATTTTCTATATAATTAATCAATATTTTGGTTTTAAACTTTATTTTGTAATTAGCATTATTTTTAACTTTCTATTTATACTACAAATAACCAAAATAAAAAAAGTCAGATGCCATAAATTTAATATGTGCCTAGATTAAAACTCTCCTCTCAAATTTCTTTTCCTTTAAACATGCCACTAAGAAACCTTTATCTATATCTCTGTAAAACCAGATTGCCACTACTGACCTAGAAAAAGCAATCTGAATGCTCAGTAGACTATGTTCACATAACAACTACACTACTCTGAACCTGCTGATAATGTACATATTAATATGAGGTACTGATGTCAATTAAATTGAATATTTCCAACCTTCAAGAGGAAGGGGTTGACTTTGGAATCAACAGACTTGGCTCCAGCCTTGCTGCACAGTTTGGGCCAATTCGTCATTCCTCAAGTTTATTTGTTCATCTGAAAAATGGAGATGGACAGAATTTTCCATAATACAGAGGGGTCCTCAAGATCAAGTGAAAATGTCCTATATAAGGTACCCGGCCAATAGTGAATAGTAAAGAATGTTAGTTCTGGTTTTTAGTAAGTACAAAACCAACCCAAGCAGCATTTCAGACAACTGAATTTAGCTCTTAAAACCAAAAATCAGTGACCTGTCATCTGTGAATAATTTGTAAAATAAAACAAAAAAACCCCAAAAGTTCTAGTTTACCCACACATTTTCTTACCAGCAAAATAAGCATCTCTATATGTGTGTCTGTTATAGAGATGTACCCAAAGAAACATAACTTTTTTTACCACAGGTCTATGCCATTTTGTACATTTGATTTTCATAGATCCACAGATTCATTTCATAAATTCAATACGGCCTCTCCATATTGGGCTCCTTGACCGTGAGATCAAACAAAAACACTTTGCTACAAATGGCACCTAACTCAAAGACAGATGTATTATTGGACTCACTGGCCAATTGCTAAAAAAAAAATCTAAGATTTTATTTTATGTAAAGTAGAACAAAGATTTGCCATCAACTATATTAGGACAAATACTTCTAGTCCCTGCACACTTGTTTTCTCCTCTTATTCAAGAATAAGAGCACTTATGCAGATCATTTCAGGTGGTTTAGACCCAGGATGAAATGAGCCTCATCAGCCCTGCGATCTTAGAATGTTTGTTGCATTATTCACCCTTTTATCCACTTCTCCTTGTACCCAGAAATTTAAATATGTGAGTGGCAGGTTTGATATGTGGTCTGTGCTCTTATGTTAAAAAAACAGGACTTTTTTTTTTTTTTCTCTCTCTCAGAGAATAAGCTATGACCTTGTCCTCATTAATAGTGAATTCTGAGCAAATAAAGTCCAATGGATTATGAAATCATGAAAGATTCTAAATACCATCAGGTCAAAGTCTTCCAACAACTCTGAGGCATTGGGGTAAGAGGGGAGAAATAAATGATTATATGGAGAAAACCTATAATTTATTTTTTAATCTATTTTTTTTTTTACTAGGATAGCATCTTTCTAAAACCAAATTAATATAGATCATCCTTCTTGAAAATATAACTTCATCACTGTGCCATTTTATAATAGCTTTTTCTTTGTGTATACTTTATAACGTGATAATTCTATACTTTCAACTAGATATAGCACTCCTCATCTAATAGGAAAACCCTTAGATACACAAAAGGGTTTCATTACCGGGTTTGACAGTAGAAAAGCCAAGCAGAAATCAAGCTGGCAGAGACAGTTTAATATAAACCTCCTCTGAGGACTTGCAAACAACATCACATTTGTTTTCTGCTACTCATCTGCCCCTCTGTGATCTCTGTCTCTCTCTATAATAAAATATTTATAGCCAGAGCTCAGCAGCCCTTCCTCTTTCTTCACTGTTGGAATAAGGTATGTTCTGCTCCCTGGGAGAGAACAACAAATAGAAACACTAAAACTCTGAATACATAACTTTGGGGGAGAAAAAAACCTCATCCACTGAAAGACAGATTTTCTTTCATTCAAAGCAAGATAACTGTGACATATGGAACTGCATTTTCTGTCATTATTTATGCACTTGTCAAGTGCACGGAATCCTCTCTAGGGAAACTTCTAGGGAGTCTACAGAGCTCTTCGCTCTCTTTGGATATCCTCAATATGGATTGAGCACTATTTTGTTTTTCTTTTCAGGGAATAATGAAGCTTGATTTTCTAAAACCAATCTCATCTTTTCCTACAGGAAAATATCCTGTTTGAATGTCTGGCCTCTATCTATGAAACATTTCCCCTGAGACAATGGAAGGATTGAGCTTTTTAGGACTGAACTGTAGGTAGTATTCTCATGTTAATGTTCCTTTCATCTGCAAGAGCAGTTTGTGTGTTGGCTTTTATTTTAAGGAGTAATTATCCTTTAGGCTAACAACCATGTAAACAATGAAGTTTGGATATATTGGTTTTCTAGTTGAATAGAAAAGGTACTTTGAATTTTTATTTGCACAAGTACCCCAAGTTCTAGCTCCATGGGTGAGTACTTGCTTTTCAAACTTGATTGACTAAATGAGTCTATATCTGGGCTTCCTTATCTCACACCCCTGGTAATGACATACGCAGTCACACAACTTACAGCGGGTTAAATGAAAGAATGTATGTATAAGACCTTCAGATACTCTGAAGCGCTCTACAACATTAGAAGAGTTATTTTAATTCCTAGGTGTTTGAATTTTACAAACATTAATCTGATACAGAAAACAGAAAAGCTAACAGATCAAAACTTGGTGATAAAGTCTCTGGAATTATGAGGATTCTCTAGCTTCCACTTCAGTGGATCTGCACCTGTCCAAGTTGATCCTGCTGAGCTTAGATTTCCTAGGCAAGATGACGACATGGGGAAATAGTGGGGAGAGAGACACAGAAAGAAGGGGCCACCATGGAGTTCCATGTTTATAACCACTCTCCTCTTGAAAGCAGGGGGTTCTTAACTGGGGGTCTTCACTTCAAGTCCCTGGGATCATTTAGATAGGATTTATGGGTTCCACGAATTTGGATGAGAAAGAAAATACCACTCCATTTTCATTAGCCTTTAACAGGCAACAAAATCCAGGAATATTCTAAGGACTTGTAATCGAGAAACATAAGCCTTTTTATAGCACACTGTAATTGCTGCAGACACCTT
This sequence comes from Phoca vitulina, assembly GCF_004348235.1. Lineage (NCBI taxonomy): Eukaryota > Metazoa > Chordata > Mammalia > Carnivora > Phocidae > Phoca > Phoca vitulina. The sequence continues at coordinate 21,814,550 of NW_022589725.1, forward strand.
GAAACATCATTTGCACTCCACACTACTCCAAATATATGGCAGTTATTAGGTCTGCCATTAGATAGGATATTTCCAAATCAAGTAACTCATATCACCATAACACAAACTTATTTTATTTGATGTTTTGATGACTTTATGTCAACATAATTAGTTTCCTTTATAACCCTAGGTATTGTACTTTATGCATTTTAAAACAGTATGTTGTCACTGTGGTAACCTAGGGATTCCACTCCTAGGTATCTACCCCAAAGAACTGAAAAACCCACACTCAAATTCTGGTACAGGAATATTTATAGCAGCATTATTTACAGTAGCCGAAAGATGGAAACAACCCAAATATCCATCAACAAATGAATGGATAAATAGAATGTGGTATTTCTAGACAACAGAGTATGATTCAGGCATAAAAAGGAATGAAGTATGATACATGCTACAGTGTGGATGAACCCCAAACATGCTAAGGGAAAGAAGTCAGACACAGACAGTCACATGTGGTATGATTCTACTTATATGAAATACCCAGAATAGGTAAATCCACAGACAGAGAAAGCAGACTGATGGTTACCAGGGCCTTGGGGGTCAGGAAGATGAAGAGAACGGCTTCATGGGTACGGGGTTTTATTTTCGAATGGCAGAAACGTTTTGGAGCTAGATGGATGTGGTGGCTGTGTAACTTTACAGGTGTTAAATGCCAGCGACTTGCTTACATTAAAATGGTGAATTTTATGTCATGTGAATTTCCTCTCAACAAGTAAAACCAAACACAATATTGAAAATTGGTTCCCAGTCTTCCTGAGGCTGCCAAAGGAGTCCATGGCACAGCAAAAGGATAAAATCCCTGACTTAAAGGTTTCCAAAACGACAGAGCCTCCTCTTCCTTTGGCCCAACTGAAGATGCTGGCCTTATTCCACAGTTATTCAAATTTCCTGAGCATACCAGAGCACTCTAAGGCCTGAAGTTAGAGTTAGCAGAAAGCAAGGATGCAGCCAATGAGCATTAAGCTTGCTGATGAACAAGTCATATTTGTCTCTATATTTCTCATAGACACTTACGGACATATTCCAGAAAACAGAGAATGACCAAAAACTTTCCAGGTAAAGGTGGTTATTAACTACCACAACAAACTACACGTTTTAAATGGCCAGAAGTGGTAGACATTCCTTTGTCAATGGTAAGGTTTCCCCATGCTATCAGTTCTCCTGCATACTATTTTAGGAATATCTTTATGCTAGGTGTAATGCTCCTAGAACTTTATTCCACTTCCTTTATGTTATTTTTTTCATTCAACAAATACACATTATAATATCCACTAGTAACACATGATATGAAGAAAAAACTGGGCAGGAATGAGAATGACAGAAAGTTGCTCGAAAAAGAGATCAAGAAAGAGACTCCCAAGAGGTGGCATTTGAACAGAAACTTGAATGAAGTGATTATTTGATACTCATTTGATACTCATCAATATTCATTTGAGTAATACAGTGAGATCAATAGTATTCTAGGCTATGGAGATAGCATGTACAAATGTCCTGAGGTCAGGAATGTTCATGGAACAACACTGAATGCCCATGTGGCTACAGTGGAGCCAGTGAGGAAAGAATGGTATAAAAATAAAGCAAGAGCATGTAGCCACGAACCAGACTGTAGATGGCCTTATAGGCCATGGTTGAGATTTTAGATTTTATTGTAAATCTGATGGGTAAGCAATTGGAGAGCTTTGAGCAGAAGGTGGCATGATCTAATTTACATTCTGAAACTGTTCATAGATGTAGTGGAAACACAGCAGGTGGGCAAGGTTGAAATATTAAGAGGCTATTTAGGTAGCACAGGCAAAAAAAAAAAAAAAAAATAGCAACGTGTACTAGGGCGGGAGTAGTACAGACATGGAGAAGTAGTCTGATTTTAGATATATTTTGAAAGTACACATGACCCTTTGATGGGTTGGCTATGGTACCAGAGAATGTACTTCACCCTGAGCCAGGTGGACAGCAGTGCCACTTACTGAGCTGGGGGGCATTTGGAGAGGAGATTTAAATGGTGCTGTTGTCCATTTGAGCTGCTGTAACAAAATACCACAGCCTGGGTGGCTTATAAACAACAGCAATTTATTTCTCACAGTTGTAGAGGCTGGAAGTCTGAGGTCAGGAGGGCAGCATGGCTGGGTGATGACTCTCTTCTGGGTTGCGTTTTCACATGGTAGAAGGGGCTGAGAGCTCCATGGGATCTCTTCTTCAAGTACACTACTGCCACTCATGAGGGCTCCACTCTCACAGCTGAGTCACCTTCCCAAAGCCCTACGTATTTCAACACATACCTTGTGTAGAGGACATAAACATTCAGACGGTAGCTATGTGTTGGTCAAGAAAATCAAGCGTTTAGTTTAAAACATAAGAGATTTCATTGCAAAAGATGGCCCAAATTCTTTATCTTTCACTGTATGCATGCTTTTCACCAAGTAACATTTTAGGTCCCTCTCTCCCTGGTTTGGCTCTGTGACTTGATTTGGCCAATGGGACATTAACAGTTTTCCTGTATTTTTAATGACTTATGCATTTCTGACTTTTCTTGCATGTCTGCCATTACCATGAAAACATGTCCAGGATAGCTGGATGCAGAAAGAGAGACACAAGGAGAGGAACAGTATGGCCCTGATCACCCCAGCCAAAGCCCTCCTAGACAAGCTAACAGCCCCCTGGTAAATATATACAAGTCCATCTAACTACTAATAGAGCCATCAGGTCAACCTACAGTTGACCCAAGATATATAGGCAAGCCTAGCTTAGATCAACTGAACCCTGCAGAGCTGTGAACTTAATAGATATATAAATAATTGTGTGGCTGGTTGTTTTGTTTTGTTTTGTTTTTTAAGATTTTATTTATTTGACAGAGAGAGACAGAGAGAGAGAGGGAACACAAGCAGGGGGAGTGGGAGTGGGAGAGGGAGAAGCAGGCTGGGCTCAATCCCAGGACCCTGGGATCATGACCTGAGCCCGAAGGCAGACACTTAAGGACTGAGCCACCCAGGCGCCCCATGTGGCTGGTTGTTATACAGCATTTTCATGACAATATATGGCTGACAGAGGAGTACCCAAATATGAGAAATACACCTCATCTCAGCCAATCCAAAGAGGCTGTTCTTATATTCTAATCTGCTTGTGGGTTGCAAATAGAATGTGGTAGAAAATCAGTAACAAAAACTGAATCATAAATAATGAACGAATCATAAAATCCAGGCTCCCTCACTTGTATGGGCCCATTCCAAGAAAGGCCCAGCCTGGGTGACTGAAATTAAGTTTTTAAAAATCTACAGTTTAGGAAAGTTTATCAAGTTTTTTAATACTGGAATATATTTTAAGGATTATTGTTAAATTCAAGACATTTCTCTCAAGTGTAAGATTTTAGTGCATTTCTGGATTTCTTCAGATTGCCAACACTCAACTACTGATTTGTCATCAATACCCTCATTGACTTGGCTTCTAATACCTTTCCTGCACAATAAGGAACAGGGACAGATGTATCATGAAGCCAAAGGCTCAAGGTCATGCACTTGTTTATGGACATCAAGACCTTGAAACGAACCCTAGCAATATGTTCACATGGTTGTATTTTCACAAAACATGCAAAAGTAAGATATTTTAACAGTAACTGGTTAAGACAGCTGTCTCTTTACATTCCAACTTCCTACATCACACTTCTCTATGTGTTGCATGGAGTTGGGGTGGTGATGGTTATTCTGGGGCTCTAGCTAAGGGAGAACTTGAGCTGAGGTTGCATTTGGTTTGTGATGAGTGGGCTCTATTTATGTGTTTTGCAGTAAATTTCCATTACAGTTCAGTTTTTGTTGGTCACCCCAATGCAGCAATGGCTTTCAGGAATTCTACAACACCTCCAGGTACTGACTGACCCAGCATCACAGCACAGAGATGCAGGCCTGGGGAGCACATTGCAGTGTGAGTGTTCCCTGCAGCTGTGGATGTATGTGTGTGGAAGAAGTCTGCCTTTTCTAAAGCTTCTTAAGCTCTGCGACATGGGAACAACACTTCCTAGGCTAAAATGTATTTTCAAAGATTCACAACATCTTTGTTTACAAAGTTGATAAGGTTTGAACATACCATCTAACTGCAATCTAGTAAGTTGTTTTGAAGGTTTTGTGAAAACAAGTGAGACATTAAAACTCCGTGCTTTGATCATGTAAGAAAGGTACATTTTTAAAAAATTTTTTTTAAATTTTTATTTATTTATTTAACAGAGATAGAGCACAAGTAGGCAGAGCAGCAGACAGAGGGAGAGGGAGAAGCAGGCTCTCCACCGAGCAGGGAGCCCAATGTGGGGCTCAATCCCAGGACCCCGGGATCATGACCTGAGCCGAAGGCAGCACTTCACCGACTAAGCCACCCAGGCGCCCCAAGAAAGGTACATTTTTATGTCATCTTTATATCTATTAAAGAATGGAGGAAAAACTAAGAAAAAAATTAAGAGATTAAAGAGGTTGCTGCGTGTGTTCTCCTCTAGGATTTTGATGGATTCCTGTCTCACATTTAGGTCTTTCATCCATTTTGAGTCTATTTTTGTGTGTGGTATAAGGAAATGGTTCAGGTTCATTCTTCTGCATGTGGCTGTCCAATATTCCCAATACCATTTGTTGAAGAGACTGTCTTTTTTCCATTGGACATTCTTTCCTGCTTTGTTGAAGATTAGTTGACCATAGAGTTGAGGGTCCATTTCTGGGCTCTCTATTCTGTTCCATTGATCTATGTGTCTGTTTTTGTACCAGTACCATACTCTCTTGATGATTACAGCTTTGTAATAGAGCTTAAAGTCCAGAATTGTGATGCCACCAGCTTTGCTTTTCTTTTTCAACATTCCTCTGGTTATTCAGAGTCTTTTCTGGTTCCATACAAATTTTAGGATTATTTGTTCCATTTCTTTGAAAAAAGTGGATGGTATTTTGATAGGGATTGCATTAAATGTGTAGATTGCTCTAGGTAGCATAGACATTTTCACAATATTTGTTCTTTCAATCCATGAGCATGGAATGTTTTTCCATTTCTTTGTGTCTTCTTCAATTTCTTTCATCAGTATTCTATAGTTTTCTGAGTACAGACTCTTTGCCTCTTTGGTTAGATTTATTCCTAGTTATCTTATGGTTTTGGGTGCAATGGTAAATGGGATCGACTCCTTAATTTCTCTTTCTTCTGTCTTGTTGTTGGTATATAGAAATGCAACTGATTTCTGTGCATTGATTTATATCCTGCCACTTTACTGAATTCCTGTATGAGTCTAGCAGTTTTGCGGTGGAGTCTTTTGGAACTTCTTTCTAGAAACATTGCCGAAGGCAAGGGAAGCAAGGGCAAAAATGAACTACTGGGACTTCATCAAGATAAAAAGCTTTTGCACAGCAAAGGAAACAGTCAACAAAACCGAAAGATGACCGACAGAATGGGAGAAGATATTTGCAAATGACATATCAGATAAAGGGCTAGTATTCAAAATCTATAAAGAACTTATCAAACTCAACACCTAAAGAACAAATAATCCAATCAAGAAATGGGCAGAAGACATGAACAGACATTTCTGCAAAGACGACATCCAAATGGCCAACAGACACATGAAAAAGTGCTCCACATCACTCGGCTTCAGGGAAATCCAAATCAAAACCTCAATGAGATACCACCTCACACCAGTCACAATGGCTAAAATTAACAAGTCAGGAAATGACAGATGTTGGTGGGGATGCGGAGAAAGGGGAACCCTCCTACGCTCTTGGTAGGAATGCAAGCACAAATCAAAACCTCAATGAGATACCACCTCACACCAGTCAGAATGGCTAAAATTAACAAGTCAGGAAACGACAGATGTTGGCAGGGATGCAGAGAAAAGGGAACCCTCCTACACTGTTGGTGGGAATGCAAGCTGGTGCAGCCACTCTGGAAAATAGTATGGAGGTTCTTCAAAAAGTTGAAAATAGAGCTACCCTACAACCCAGCAATTGCACTACGAGATATTTACCCCAAAGATACAAATGTAGTGATCCAGAGGGGCACATGCACCCCAATGTTTATAGCAACAATGTCCACAATAGCCAAACTATGGAAAGAGCCTAGATGTCCATCAACAGATGAATGGATAAAGAAGAAGTGGTATATGTGTGTATACACACACACACACACACACACACACACACACACACACAATGGAATATTATGCAGCCATCAAAAAAGGGGAAATCTTCTCATTTGCAATGACCTGGATGGAACTAGAGGGTATTATGCTAAGTGAAATAAGTCAATCAGAGAAAGACAAGTATCATATGATCTCACTGACATGAGGAATTTGAGAAACAAGACAGAGGATCATAGGGGAAGGGAGGGAAAAATGAAAAAAGACGAAACCAGAGAGGGAGGCAAACCATAAGAGACTCTTAATCTCAGGAAACAAACTGAGGGTTGCTGGAGTGGAGGGGGATGGGAGGGATGGGATGGATGAGGTGATGGACATTGGGGAGGGTATGTACTATGGTGAGCAATATGAATTGTGTATAAGACTGATGAATCATAGACCTGTACCTCTGAAACAAATAATACATTATGTTAATTAAAAAAAGTAAAATTAAAAAATTAAAAACAAAAAGAAGAAAAAAATTAAGAGAATATGAGACAAACAATTAAAATGATAAGTCAACAAAAATCATTCTGACATAGAAGAAGCCTCTGGTACCAAAAAATTTTCAGACCACTCCGAAAGCATTTATTAGAAGGAAAATTGTGAAGAAAAGTAACAGATTGGTTCTTGTTTGATAATTCAATTAATGAAGAGGAGCAAATCATATGAATACTGGAAAATATTGAAATTCTTCCTGATTTGACACAAATGAAGATTATGAAGAGAACTTAAAACCCATCACAGTCACAACAAGGAAGACACTGATGAGTAAGTGGTGATGCAATTCATCAAAGAGTATTTAAGATTAGTCATTGCACAAGCAAACTTCAAATGCACTGGAATCTTAGGCCTCCTGTATTCAAAATATGTGATAAAGATTTTCCAAAATTTGATAATTAAAAAGTTTACATGTCATTACTGATAAGCTGTAAAGCCAAAATAAATTTTTCTAAAGTGTATTTATATAAAATAAATCTCAGACTTCTTAACAGAAGGGCTGCATTATGTTTCTATTTACACTATAAAAAGATATTCAAAATTTTTTTTTCTTTTTTTTTTAGAGAGAGAGAGAGCACAAGCAGGGGAAAGGGCAGAGGGAGAAGCAGACTCCCCACCGAGCAGGGAGCCTGATGTGGGACTCCATCCCAGGACCCTGGGATCATGACCTGAGCAGAAGGCAGACACTTAACCGACTGAGCCACCCAGGCACCCCTTAAAATAATTTTTATATGTATTTATTTTTTAAAGATTTTATTTATTTATTTGAGAGAGAGAAAGCATGAGGGGTGGGCAGAGGGAGAGGACAAGCAGACTCCCCACTAAGCAGGGAGCCCAATGCAGGGCTCAATCCCAGGACCCTGGGATCAAGACCTAAACCGAAGGCAGATGCTTAACTGACTGAGCCACCGAGGCGCCCCTCAAAATAATTTTTATATTTAAAGGTAAAGAGATAATCAAAGCATTTTCAGGCAAAATGTATATGAGTCAAGGTATCACAGAGGTAGAGTGGGAAGTCTACTAATGGAAATACACTGCTTTTCTGATTTTGTGATGTTTCCATTGTTAGCTTTTTAGCTTTGTAATTTGTTATGGATTATTTCATTCTAAGTATTCACATTCCTACTTAATTTAGTATCCACTGGCACTCCTTCTAAACTCATGGATCTTTAGATTTATGGATCTTGTTTGCTGGGCCATCGGCTACTTTTCCTTAATATGATTGCTCAAAGTTTAAATTTAAAAAGTTAACAAAAACGTATATACAAAGCATGACTAACAGTTCAATTCAATTAGAAATGTCACAGTTAAAAAGCAGTAGCTTTCACAAACAATGAATCATGGAACACTACATCAAAAACTAATGATGTACGGTGATTAACATAATAAATAAATAAATAAATAAATAAATAAATAAATAAATAAATAAATAAATAAATGCAGTAGCTTTGGTAACTTTGTCTTTGTGATGGCTACATGCAGCAATTTCACTTCTGGAATTCATCTTCAGCTGAGTGGTGTGTGTCAATAAATTGAAATCCTGATAAGGGTAACTGATTCTTTTTTTTTTTTTTTTTTTTTAAAGATTTTATGTATTTATTTGACAGAGAGAGACACAGCGAGAGAAGGAACACAAGCAGGGGGAGTGAGAGAGGGAGAAGCAGGCTTCCTGCGGAGCAGAGAGCCCGATGCGGGGCTCGATCCCAGGACCCTGGATCATGACCTGAGCCGAAGGCAGACGCTTAACGACTGAGCCACCCAGGCGCCCCAAGGGTAACTGATTCTAAGTGAAACGAAAATTAATCAAATGCATGACAAAGTGGAGTATAGGAACTTTTTTTTCTTTTAAGATTTTATTTATTTATTTGACAGAGAGAGACAAGCAAGAGCGGGAACACAAGCAGGGGGAGCAGGGGAGGGAGAAGCAGGCTTCCTGCCGAGCAGGGAGCCCCATGTGGGGCTCGATCCCAGGGTCCTGGGATCATGACCTGAGCTGAAGGCAGATGCTTAATGACTGAGCCACCCAGGCGCCCCAGGAATTTTTTTTAAGCAGAGAAAAATATGAGTAGATCTTTGATTATATGGCTGAAAGGAAAAAAATAAGCATAAGGATTTTTTGATCATTTGGTTAAGGTGGTCTCTGCCATGTGGTAAAAGGTTACTATTTGTCCCCCTCTGTAGTTAGTAAATACCTTGAGGGGATAGATACTTGGTGACTAGGCAAATATCCTGTTCTCCCCAAACTTCAGCCCATTAACTTTAGCATCCATCAGTGGATTGTGTCTGCAACAACGATTACTATGGTATTTGCCTTATGGTAATGTTCTTTCTTCTTTCATTGGAATTCATTTAATTCCATTTATTTAACTGTAATTCTTCCCTAAAGGAGAACTAACTGTCTCTTCACTCCATGTATATGTATTCAACTATTTATATCTGCATGTACTTAGGGATATATATTTTTTTCTATGGGGTACAAACCAAAACTCTCATTATATATTTGGTTGCTTAAATTATCCCACTTTTGTCTAATTGGAACGCCGTCAGGTTGGTCCATGTATCCTGTTGACGTGCTCTTGTTCTTTTGAGAGTGTTACCTTACTTTTTGACAACACAAATATTCTGGGAAGTTCTTATATTTTCCCTGCCCCAGGCATGGAATCAATTACTTTTGCAAAGAGTCCTGGTTCCTTTTATTGGAAAATAGTGTTAAGAAATCAAGATCTGGGTGCTAGGTATGCTCTTTGTTCCTGAGGAGTCATTGACTTTAGGCTCTCTCCATGGACAGAGCTAGGAAATGTATGCATGTATACCAACCCATGCATATACACACACCTGCATTTGTGCATACCTCAATCTAATCATGAGAAGCCATCAGAGAAATCCAAATTGAGAGACATACTACAAAATAACTGACTAGGATACTTCAAGTGTCAAGTTCATCAAAGGAAGGAATGAACAACTGTCTTAGCTTGGAGGAGACAAAAGACGACAACTAAATATAATTTGGGATCTTGGATCGAACAGAAAAAGGATATTAATGGGAAAATTGATGAAATCAAATAAGGTTTGTAGGCTTAGTTTATAGCAGAAGTTGGCAAATTACAGGCCATGAGCCAAATCTGGTCTGCCACCTGCTTTTGTAAATAAAGTTTTATTGGAACACAGATACTCTCATATGTTCACGTAGTCTGTTTTTTCTGCTATAGTGGCAGAGTTAAGTAGTAGTGGCAGATACCTAAAATAATTACTGTCTGGCCCTTTACAGAAAAAGCTTGCTAACTCCTGGCTGATAGCTTTATAACATTTTTAAATTCCTATTTTTGGTAATTGTAAACAGTTATGTAAAATGTTAACATTAGGGATGAAAAGTATATGGAAACTCTCTGTATTATCCTTGCAACCTCTCTGTAGATCTAAAAGTTTAAAAGAATTTAAAAATATTCAAATTAAGTGCTAACATACAAAATTCAGGAAATTTCACCAAAAAATCTGAGTTTTTTGTTTGTTTGTTTGTTTTTTAAAGCCAAGACATTTCATAACATTGTCCAACAAAGTAAAATGAAAGTTGGGACCTATGGTTAATGTGTCAGATACTGCTGGTTATTGACTCACTATTGGCTCCCATAACATCAGAACCCTAATTTTGTTTGGCACAAGGTATCAGTTAAAGACTGTATTTCCTCAAATGTAGGGATCCAAAGGGGTACGTGCACCCTGATGTTTATAGCAGCAATGTCCACAATAGCCAAACTGTGGAAAGAGCCAAGATGTCCATCGACAGATGAATGGATAAAGAAGATGTGGTATATATATACAATGGAATATTATGCAGCCATCAAAAGGAATGAGATTTTGCCATTTGCAATGACGTGGATGGAACTGGAGGGTGTTATGCTGAGTGAAATAAGTCAATCAGAGAAAAACATGTATCATATGACCTCACTGATATGAGGAATTCCTAATCTCAGGAAACAAACTGAGGGTTGCTGGAGTGGGGGGTGGAGTGGGAGGGATGGGTTGGCTGGGTGATAGACACTGGGGAGGGTATGTGCTATGGTGAGTGCTGTGAATTGTGCAAGACTGTTGAATCACAGATCTGTACCTCTGAAACAAATAATGCAATATATGTTAAGAAAAAAAAAGAAGAAGATAGCAGGAAGGGAAGAATGAAGGGGGGGAATTGGAGGGGGAGACGAATCATGAGAGACGATGGACTCTGAAAAACAAACTAAGGGTTCTGGCGGGGAGGAGCGTGGGGGGATGGGTTAGCCTGGTGATGGGTATTAAAGAGGGCATGTTCTGCATGGAGCACTGGGTGTTATGCACAAACAATGAATCATGGAACACTACATCAAAAACTAATGATGTAATGTATGGTGATTAACATAACATTAAAAATTTTTTAAAAAATAAAATAAAATAAAATAAAATACACTTAGCCTAGGAAAATGGCATGAGATTTCAAAAAAAAAAAAAAAAAAAAGACTGTATTTCCTAATCTCTATGATAGCCGGGGCTGGGCAATGACGTATAAGCACAAGTGCTCCAGTGAGACTTTAAGGAACACTCATTAGAATAGGGCCTGAAGGGCCCTATTTGCCCTTCTTTCTACTGCCTCTTGCCTGGAAAATCAATGTGATGGCTCAAAGTTCAGTAGCTGTACTAGACCATGAGGTGAAAAGAGCAGTCATGGATCCATCTCCACTTCAGGTAGAGCTCAAAGATAAAAGTTTCTGGTAGATTTATTATGGCCTAATTTTTCAAGCATCCTGGTATTCAAACCCTTTGCAATATCTCCCATCAAGAAGTAGAACCTGTTTCCCAACCCATTTAACCTGGGCTGGCCTTATGACCTGATTTGATCAAGAGAATGTGGCAGAAGTGTCAGAGAATCAGTTCTGAACCTAGACCTCAACAGGTCCTGAGTGGTTCTACTCTCTCTTAGAAACCTTCCACTGATATGTGAAATATCCTGTGCTAGAGAATAGTGAGAGATCATGTAGGGTGGGACCCATTTGTCCTAGTTGAGGACATTCTAAAACCAGGCCCCCAAATATAGGAGAATACCAAGTCAAGATGAACAGAGCTACTTACTGAACCCAATGTTGACTGCAGATACAGGTGAAACCAAGACTAGAAAATTCTCCCAGTTAATCTGTAGACTTATAAGCAAGAGTACACTCTTGTTTTATGACACTGAGTTTAGGATAGTCTGCTATCTGGTGGTAGTGGCCTGATATAAAACCTACATCTCTGATAACCATGAAGTTACCACTGTGACCTGAGACTTTTTGCCTTAGGTCATTTTTTTAAAGTAAACTCTACCCCCAATGCGGGGCTTGAACTCAACGATGCCAAGATCAAGAGTTACATGCTCTACGGACTGAACCAGCCAGGTGCCCCAGTACTTTTATAAGAGAGAAAAGCCACCTTGACTAAGCCACTTTTATTTTCAGTCTTTCTTTCTTGCCACCAAATAGAATTCCTAACTGATACATAAAGGGCATGAGATGTCTACTTTTCTATAATCCCCATGCACCATGTCATACCTACCTCCCCTCATGGCACTTGCATGTGTGACTTCTACTCTATAGCCACATTTTTGAAAAAGAGGAAGAAAGAGAATCTTTTGGTCTCACTTTGTACTCTGAGGCTCACTTAATTTAGTGGATTTTTTTAAGGGAGCATATTTGAGGATAATTATATATTTTGCTTCATAAAACTCATACCATACCCAAATCACCTGAGCTGGCAGCCTGTGGCTCAGGATGACAGTGAAAATACCCATAGGAAACAAAAGAAATAACAGAAATGATACTGTTTTAAGAGCATTTAAAACTTACTAAATTCATGCCAGCCTCCCTATGTTGTCAAGTGCTACTGAAGTTCAGTGAAATCCCTTTAGAGAGAAAACACTTCTCTTGGAAAAGAGCAGTATAAATCTACCTTCAAATATTACTACAAAAAAAAAAAAAAATGTGAAAATCCACGCCACCATTCCCTTTAACATATATACATAGGACTATATATCAAAAGAATTCCAAAGTTCAAATGCTAACCACATTGTCCTAATAGTCGTAAAAATGTACATGTAAAATAATTAGCTATGCATAAATCATAGCAGACTTAAAATAATTGTTAACATAGTGATTATTTAAAATATACAAGAAGGGGCACCTAGGTGGCTCAGCTGGTAAGTGTCTGCCTTTGGCTCAGGTCATGTCTCAGGATCCTGGGATCAAGCCCCACATCAGGTTCCCTGCTCAGCAGGAAGCCTGCGTCTCCCTCTCCCACTCCCCCCTGCTTGTGTTCCCTCTCTCGCTTGTCTCTCTCTGTCAAATAAATAAAATCTTTAAAAATAAAAAATATATATACAAGAAGTGGGACACCTGGGTGGCTCAGTCAGTTTAACTGTCCAACTCAGGTCATGATATCAGGTCCTGGGATCCAGCCCTATGTCAGGCTCCATGCTCAGTGCAGAGTCTGCTGGAGATTGTCTCCCTTCCCATTGCTCATGTTCTGTCTCTCTTGCTTGCTCTCTCTTTCTAAAATAAATAAATAGGGGCATCGGGGTGGCTCAGTCAGCTAAGTGCCTACCTTTGGCTCAGGTCATGATTGTGGGGTCCTGAGATAGAGCCCCACATTGGGTTCCCTGCTTGGCAGGGAATCTGCTTTTTCTTCTCCATCTGCCCCTCCCCCCCACACACTCATGCACTCTCAAACAAATAATCTTTAAAGAAAAAAAAAATCTTTTAAAATATACAAGAAGTGACAATCTATCAATTAAAATATACAAGAGCGACTCCAGTTACCCACGTGGGGCACAGCGTGCACAATTCTTTGTGCTCGGGTAAGGAGGAGCCAGGCTGAGACCCAAGCAGGCAACGCGGTAAAAATACTGCTTCGGTGGGCGATGTGGTACAGGTTCAGGAGGGCGTTCGTTACAGTGATGCCGAAGCGTGGGAAAAAGGGAGCTGTGGCAGAAGATGGGGAAGAACCCAAGACTGAGCCAGAAGCCATGAAGAGTAAGGTGGGAACAAAGAAAAACGAAAAAGAGGCAGGAGAGGGGCCAGTCCTATATGAGGACCCCCCAGATCAGAAAACCTCGCCCAATGGTTAATCGGCCACCCTCAAGATCTGCTCCTGGAATGTGGATGGGCTTCAGGCCTGGATTAAGAAGAAAGGTTTAGATTGAGTAAAGGAAGAAGCCCCAGATAGCCTCTGCCTCCAAGAGACCAAATGTTCAGAGAACAAACTACCAGCTGAACTTCAAGAGTTACCTGGACTGTCCCATCAGTACTGGTCAGCTCCTTCAGACAAGGAAGGGTACAGTGGCGTGGGCCTGCTCTCCGGCCAGTGCCCCCTCCAAGTCTCCTATGCCATTGGTGAGGAGGAACATGATCAGGAAGGCCGAGTGACTGTGGCTGAATCTGACGCGTTTGTGCTAGTGACAGCCTATGTACCTAATGCAGGCCGAGGTCCGGTACGCTTGGAGTACCGGCAGCGCTGGGATGAAGCCTTTCGCTAGTTCCTGAAGGGTTTGGCTTCCCGCAAGCCCCTTGTGCCGTGTGGGGACTTCCATGTGGCTCATGAAGAAATCGACCTTTGCAACCCCAAGGGAAACAAAAGAACGCTGGCTTCACTCCACAAGAGCGTCAAGGCTTTGGGAATTACTACCCAAAATTACTACCCAGGGGAATTACGCGCCCCTGGCTGACAGCTTCCGGCACCTCTACCCCAACACGGCCTATGCCTATACCTTTTGGACCTACATGATGAATGCTCGATCCAAAAATGTCGGTTGGCGCCTTGATTACTTTTTGTTGTCTCACTCTCTGTTACCTGCATTGTGTGACAGCAAGATCCGTTCCAAGGCCCTGGGCAGTGGCCACTGTCCTATCACCCTATACTTAGCACTGTGACACCACCCCCAAATTACTTTAAACCTGGGAAATAAGCCCCCCAAGCTAGCTTTAAAACTTAACCTCCCCAAACTTCTTTAAAAACGGCTCTCTAGAGATAACTGCACTGTATTTCCCTTCTAAAAATACGAATCCTTCAACCAGGCTCCTACTGATGCTTTTCTTTAAACCCCAAAATTTTTTTTCTTTTTACATTAAATAAAAGCTACTGATGACTTCCTTTGAACTGTCCACATGAAAATAAAGAGCCATAGTTCCAAAAGCAATAAATAAAATAAAATACACAAGAGCAATTAATTATATCACTAATGAAAAGTAGTACAATTTAATTTTATCCTTTTATACTTACTATTTTAAAACTAAATGGCAATTTCTATCAATAAAATTAACACAAAAAAGATGCTTCAATTTATAACTAGTATTCTGCTACGTTTTCAGAAAAAAATTAACAGACACACTTCTCTTATGGAAACCTCTACTTTTTAATATAACCTCAGCTACAAGAGAAACACAAGAATATCAAGCCCATGTTTTGAATTTAGGTATTTATCATTTCATTTTGCATGACAAAAAGAACAAAAAAAGTAAAAACATGGGCATGCTCAAGAGTGCTTTAGGCTCCATAAAGCTCTTAAAATATAAACATAAAAGCTCTTAAAATGTGAAAAAAGTATGCCATGGATGTGTTCCGACACGGTATGCTGAGTCCTTTGGAATGAATATACATGTACATCCACATTAAATTGCAGATACCAACAACCACTGTTAGCCCAAGCAAGTGACAGTCTATTCCACTGAGTTTTTGATTGCTGAATTCCTATTCTTGTCAGCTAGTTTTCTGTGCTAACCTTTATGTGGTGTACAGGAACTCAGCCTCATCCAATGTAAAATGAGATTCATGTATGTCAATGATTGATAGGAAAAGTTTCCTGAAAACATATCTTAAAAGTCAGAAAAGGGAAAATTCCTGTGCTGCAACATACAGCAAGAAGCAATTCAAACAGCTCCAGGGGACTCTAACATAATGCCAGAGAACTTGGATACCATTTTGCCAAGTTCTATGGCATTCATTTTACCAACAGATTTTGGTAGAGCCTGTCTTCTTGGTAAAGAAGCAGGCTCTAAAATAGCACTGTCCAATAGAAATATAATGTGATCTACAAATGTACGTCACAAATGTAACTTTAAATTTCCTAACGGCTGCATTAAAAAGGTAAAAAGAAACAGGTGAAATTAATTTTAATAATGCATTTTATTTAAATATAGTCAAAATATAATTTCAACATGTATTAATAAATATTTTCAATTATTTTTTTCATAATCAGTCTTTGAAATCCAGTGTGTATTTTATGGTTATTGCACATTTCAATTTGGAGTAGCCACATTTCAAGTTCTCAGTAGTCACTGGGGTTAGTGGCTCCCATAGTGGGCATTGCAAGTCTAGAGTGACTTGTTTTGATATGTGACTTATTTTGATCATTTAAAAATCTAAGCAGTGACAGTAACTAGAGAAGAATGAGATTTCAAATACAATGGGTAAATGAATTTTCCAAGAAAAAGTTGGTAGAAATTATACTAGCAATACAAAAGTTGACACCAACTAACTGGATTTTTATTTTATTTTTTTATTTTTTTTAGAGATTTTATTTATCTATTCAGTAGAGACAGAGAGAAAGAGAGAGGCAGAGGGAGAAGCAGGCTCCCAATGAGCAGGGAGCGCAATGCGGGACTCGATCCCAGGACCCTGGGATCATGACCTGTGCCGAAGGCAGACACTTAACCATCTGAGCCACCCAGGCGCCCTTTATTTTAGTTTTTAAATACACCAATTTTAAAGCAGATTCTTTGCAGATAGAGAAATGATTGGGTCATTAAAGTATGCCAAAATAAAACCCATTCAACTTTAGTGAAACATCCCAAGCAAATAATGAAACACGCTTATTTATATTCTGCAACATGGATAATAAAACATAATATAGGGAGCCTGAAGTGAATATACAATGTCAAAACTAATAGCACCATCTTATAATCACAGCCTCCAATCCAATTATTAGTCTTTAGATCAGAATTTATCTACACTAAAAATAGACATCAAAATATTTTTTTCCAGAGTCAGATTAGTTAATTAAAATAATATATACATCCAGTAGGTCAAATATAAGGTTTAGAGGTCTGGTTGCATGTCAAAAAGCCATAAAACCTCCAGGCAAAAATAACTGCTCTGTAGAAACTGAAAAGCCTTTCTAGAAGTTTTTTAAGTAAAGGTATTTATTTATTATTTTTTTAAAGGTATTTATTTTTAAACAGCTTAAGTACTCTAACATCAATGAAACAGTGCAAGCCTCAAGGCTATCAAATTACCTGATAAGTCATAACACTGTATACTTCTCAGGGTAGATTTTAATTTGCATTCCATGATATTGTGAAATAATTGGCATCCAATATAAATGGCAAACGTTATACATTTAATAGAACTTTCTTTACCTACTATTCATGTGTTCACTGTAGAAAAATTGGAAAAACATATAAAAGCACAAAAGAGAAAAAAAATCACTCAGAATCCCAGCCCCTAACACACTGCTGACATTTTAATCTATATTCCTCCATGCTTATACTAGTATAATTATTACTGCCAGGTCTTTGTGATATAATAAACTCATGTGGGCTCTCTTGTAGATCTGATTTTCTCAACAGATCTGATAATCCCACTTGGCACATACGTACCCACACACTTCCCTTCTCCTACACAGCTGTCTAATCAAAGGTTGAACAGAATCCAGGGGCACTCTGATCTGGGGTTGATCTGTCAATGTCTTTTGTCCTTTTTCTCCCACTCCATCCCCCCCAACCATCCCCCCAACACCCATACAGTAAGACCTCAGTCTAAACACACTTTCTTCCAGTTAGCTCAAAGCTTTGTAGTGGTCTCTTAAGAAAAGATGGTGCTTCATAGAAACAACGACTACCAGTCTACTTATTTACAACCTTAAAACAGAATTATTAGGAAAAGACACCATCTTCTCTCTCTTACTAACAACATTGGTACTGGCTGATAAACGTAACCTTTTGGTCATATTTCAGTGGGCTTTATTTTGTGCCTGAAAGAATCTACTTTCTCAGACAAATCTCTAGATTCAACAATAAACATCTGTCAAGGGCTTAAAAGGGCAGACATTGTGTTTAGGACCAGACAGTGAATTGTAGATGAAGCAGACATGATCTTTTGGCCTCACAGAAGTAATATTTTAGTAGAGAAGATAGTCTGCAATCAAGTCAACAGATAAATACATAATTACATACTGGGATCAATGCTACAAAGGTAATGGACATGGATGTTGAGATAGAGAACACAACATTGCCTATCTTAGTTTCTGACACAACAACCTGTTTGAAAGACTAGCAAGAACTCAGGAAGTTTCCCCCACCCATTTCACCAACACTGACCTTCTGCTCAGAAGAATACCACTGTGCTAAAGAGACCCCACACTGGTTGTAACAATTTTTTAGTCAATTACCAAGGTAAAGTCATTTAGGAAGCTTCTATTAGACTTTGTGTTATAATAGGGGAGAGCCTCCCTTTAACACAACTGTGGGCATCCTGCCTATGAAGTTGATCTCAAAACTTTGCAATATGACACCTTTTTTGTATTAGAGAGGTTGGAAACCTGGAGAAGTTTTTGGATCTTTGTTGAGCAAAAGCACTATCCTGACTATGTGTATATACAAAAGAAGGCCTACAGTGTTGATGGGATAAGGCAGAGAGCTAGTTTGTCCTCCATGGAAGAGTAAAAGGAATTTGGAAGAAGTGAGTAGGCAACTGGATAAATCAGAGAGAATAGGGGAGAAGTAGGGAGACAAACAGAGACATAAAGACTAATAGAGAATGAGGGTGGGAGACAGGAGGGACAATAAGAGAAAAACAGAGAGAGATACAAAGAGAAAGAAAAGGGAGAGAGACATAAGACAGGAATGCATGCACACACACACAAACACACAGAAACATACATAGAAAGCAGAAACCCCAAGACAAGGTCTAACAAAGTTGAGGCCAATAATGCAAGCACACAGTCCCTGAGAATTCCTCTGTGGCTGAAAATGTCTGATGTGTCTAAAATATTAAAAACTAACTTTAAATTTAAAGTTCTCTCTCATTGTCTGCTATAATTTCTGTTAATCTTTAGTAAAGTCTGCTAGCCATACTCCCCCTAGGGTTAGAAGTGTTTTGAGGAATGAAGAAAGAATAGAGGTAACCATAGTGGGGCAAGCAAGCTGGTGAGAGAAGATGCTATAGGATCCAAGAGCCAAGGAAGAATGAATAGGAGAAACAGGCTTCCCTGTGGGCTGCCTTGGGAGTGGTGAGTGAACTGCCATTCCTCAAAATTATTCTTGAGACAAGTATATGCAATATATAATACTATATAAAAGAAAAAGAATTGATATTTATTGGGTACCTGTTACCTCTGTGCTTTATAGATACAATCTCATTCTTCAAAACAACCCTACCAATTGGTTCTACACACTTTGAGTTTTTACACATCAGAAAACCAAGAGTAAGTTTCCAGGCTGGGGAGTTGAGAGGGGGAATTCAAGAGAGGACCAGCAGACTCCCTGAGCTGTGAAACCAGACAGACCAAAGCAGCTGGAGTTTTCAGCAGGAAATACCAGAAATGAGAGAACGCAAGGGAAGGAGAGGGGAGGGATAGGGAAAAACTATACATCACAGATTCAAAAACTTCAATAAAACCCAAACACAAAAAAATGTGAAGAAAACCACACCAAGACACATCACACTTATATTGCTCAAACACAGTGATAAAGAGAAACTCTTAGCAGAAGCCAGTGGAAAAAAAGACATTTATGTACAGAAAAACTAAGATAAGGATGACATATTTCTCATCAGAAACTATGTGAACAAGATAACAGTGGAATAAAATCTTTAAAGTACTGAAAGAAAAAATGTCAATCTAGAATCTCTATCTAAAAATAAAATATGTTACACAATTAAAAGTGAAATAAAGATATTCTGAGAAACCCCCTTCCCCCTCAAAAAAAAATCCCTGGGACAACATGGGACAAAGAAAAGAAATAGCAGGAGACATCAGACTTACACTTAACCATATCAATAACCACATTAAATGTAAATAGTCTATATATTGTATTAAAAGGCAGAGATGTCAGATTGGATAAAAAAGAAAGATCCAACTATATGCTGCCCACAAAAAACACATTTTATAGATCGACAAATGTAAAGGATAGAAACAGATATGCTAAAACTAATCAAAAGAAAGCTAGAGTGCTGTATTAATATCACAGAAAGTAGATTTCAGAGCAAAGAATATTACCAAGATTAAAATTGGTCATATTGTAACAATAAAAGGGAAAATTCATCAAGACTTAACAATACTGAATGTTTATACATCTAAAAACAGTTTCAAAATACATGAAGCAGAAGTTGATAGAACTGCAAGGAGAAATACACAAATCTATAATTATTGTTAGATACTCAATGCTAACTTCATAAAGGTATCTCAGTAAGGCTACAGAAGACTTGAACAACACTAACAACCAATTTGACCTAATTAACATTTATAGAACACTTCAACCAACAACAGCAGAATAAACATTCTTGACAAAACCATAGAACACTTATCAAGATATACTATATTCTGGGCCATAAAATTAGCTTCAATTAGTTTAAAAGGATTCAGTACAAAGTATGACTCATACAAAAAAGATTCATACCAAGTATGCTAACTGACTATAATGGAATTAGAAAATAACAACAGAAAAATCTATGGAAAATTCCCAAGTATTTGGAGACTAAATAATACAATTCAAAATAAACCACAAGTCAAAGAAGAAATCAGAAGAGAAATGAGAAAGTATTCAGAAGTAAATAAAATTATAAAGTTATATATATATATATATATATATATATATATATATATATATATATATATGTAATTGTGGTATATAAAAACTTGTGGGATACCACTATAATAGTACCTAAGGGACGTTATATAGCACTAAATTACAAAAGAACATAAGGGGCACCTGGATGGCTCAGTTGGTTAAGCAGCTGCCTTTGGCTCAGGTCCTAGGATGGAGCCCTGCATTGGGTTCTCTGCTCAGCGGGGAGTCTGCTTCACCCTCTCCCTCTGCTGCTCTCTATGTCAAATAAATAAATAAAGTCTTAAAAAATATACATAAGAAAGTTCAAATTGATGACCTCAGCTTTTCCACCTTAACAAAGTAGGTAAAGAATAACAATTAAACCCAAAATAGAAGAAAACCCAAAATAGAAAAAAGTAAATAATAAAAATTACTGTAGAAGCCAATATATAAAAAGCATAAAAACAATGGAAAAAAATCGATGAAATATAAATCTGGTACTTAAGAAGATTGATAAAACTGATAGCAAGACTGATCAGGAAAAAGAGATAAATTCTAATAAAAATTTTAGCAGATGAATCTAACACTATATAAAATAGATAACACATCATGACCATATAGGATTTATTTCAGAAAAGCAAGGTTGGTTTACATTTGAAAAATTAATGTAGGGGTGCCTGGGTGTCTCAGTCATTAAGCGTCTGCCTTTGGCTCAGGTCATGATCCCAGAGTCCTGGGATCTATCTCCGCATCAGGCTCCCTGCTCCTCCTCCTCCCACTCCCCCTGCTTATGTTTCCTTTCTCGCTGTGTCTCTCTCTGTCAAATAAATACACTAAAAAAAATATTTAAAAAAAAAGAAAAATTAATGCAATTCATATTTTTTTTCAAAGATTTATTTTCAGAGAGAGAGAGAGTGCACGAGTGGGAGGAGGGGCAGAGGGAGAGAATCTTTCAAGCAGACTCCCCACTGAGAGAGGAGCCCCTGGAGGGGGAGGCTCAATCCCACAATCCATGAGATCATGACCTGAGCTGAAACCAAGAGTCGGACTGAACTACCAAGGCACCCCTGTAATTCATATATTAACAAGCCAAAAGATTCTATTCTCGATAGATGTATAAAAATCATTAACAAAATCCAACATCCATTCCTGATAAAAAAATCTCAGCAAACTTGAAATACAAGGGAATTACCTAACTTGATAAAGTGCATTTATGAAAAACATAGAACTAATATCATATTTAATAGTAAGAGGACTGTTTTTTTTCCCTAAGGTGATGAACAAGATGAGAACGTCTACTCTTACCACATCTATTTAACATTGTTCTGGAGAGTCTAGTTAAGGTAATAAGGCAAGAAAACAAAATAAAAGACAGCAATATTGAGAAGTAAGAAGTAAACCATCTTTATTCATAAAAATGGTCTGCTGGAATCTACAGAAAAGCTATAAAATATACATTAATTTATCAAAATTGAAGAATACCAGACCAATATATTAAAATATATTGTATTTCTAATATACTAGCAACAAATAGTAGAAAACAAAATTTTTAAATGCCATTTAAAATAGCATTAAAAACTATGAGATACTTAAGGATAAATGTGATAAACTACGTTGTAAGCTATAGAAGATTACTGAGAAAAATTAAAGACCTAAACAAATGGAGAAATATATCTTGCTCTTAAGTCTCAAATCCTAATATTTTAAGCAATCAGTTCTCCCCAATTTGCACTATAAAATGACAATCAGAATCCCAGGAGGCTTTCTTTTTAATAGAAAATGACAAATTGATTCTAAAATTCATATTGAAGTTCAAACTTAGGATAGCTGAAATAAGGCTGAAAAACAACAGAGGAGTAAGTAATCAATGTAATGCAGTGTTGAAGACAAACAGATCAATGGACAGAACAGAGTCCAGAAATAGAACCACAGATATATGGACTACCGATTTTCAGCAAAGATGGAAAGGCAATGCAGTAGAGAAAGCATTTTCAACAAATGTGATTGCAACAGTTACATATCCATTTGCAAAAACATGAACTTCAGTCACACTTATTACCATATAAAAAGATAACTCAGAATGGAACATAGACCTAAATAAAACCTAAAACTAGAAAACTTATAGAAGAAAACACAGGTGATAATCTTAGTGGTCATGGGTAAGCAGAGATTTCTTAGAACACTAAAGGCATGAGTCATAAAAGAATTTTGAAAAATTAAATTTCATCAAAATTAAGTACTTTTATTCTTCAAAGGACACTGTTAAGAGAATGAAAAGACAAGCCAAAGACTGAGAAACCTATTTTAAAATCATAAACCTGATAAAAGGCTTGTATTGAGAATATATAAAGAACCCTCAAACACAATAATAATCTTAAAAAACCAATCAATCCAATTAAAAAATAGGCAAAAGACTTGAGCAGACTTCATGAATATACTGTATACTGATAAGCAGTCACATGAAAGTATGTTCCCTAGCATTAGTCATTAGGAAAATATAAAAACACCATGTGGTACCACTACATTCCCGCTAGAATTGCTATAATTAAAAAGATTAACCATACCAAGTCTTGGTAAGGATGTGGAAAAACTGGGAGTCTCACACATCCCTCAGTGTATGTAAAATGTTGTAAACACTTTGGAAAACATTTGGCAATTTCTTGAAATGATAAACATGTGTCCACTATTATGTTCCAGCCATTTCATGTTTAGGTATTTACTCAAGAGAAGTCAAAGCATATGTCCATACAAAGGCTGGTCCATGTATGTTCCTAGCAGCTTTATTGGTAACAACCAAAAAAACAAAAACAAAAACAAAACAAAAACAACTAAACACTCCCCCTCACCCCGACCACTACCAACACAACCTAGAAACAACCTAAATGTCCATCAGTAGGTGAATGTATAAACCACCTGTGGTATATACATAGTCTAAACTACTGTCTAACAATAAAATGGAATAAACTCTTGATACATGCTACAACATGGATGAATCTCAGAATAACGATGAAAGGGGCCAGACCAAAAAAGTGTGCACACCACATGATTCCATTTATATAAATCTCTAGGAAATAAAATCTAATACATGGTGACAGCAATAAGATTTGTGGTTGCCTGGGGACAGAGGTGCGGGTAGATAGGGAGGGAAATGAGACTGAAAAAGGCCACAAGAAAACTTTTGGGGTGATGGAAATGTTCACTACCTTGATTATGTTGATGGTTTCATGGTTACATACATATGTCAACACATATCAAATTGAGAGCTTTAAGTAGGGGCATTTATTTGCATGTCAGTTATACCTCAATAAAGCTGTTTTTTTGTTTTTTTTAAAAGATTTTATTTGAGAGAAAGAGAGTGCGCATATGAGCGGGGGTTGGGAGCAGGGGCAGAGGCAGAGGGAGAAGCAGAGGCAGAGGGAGAAGCAGAGGCAGAGGGAGAAGCAGAGGGAGTATTTTAAATACTCCTTTAAAAAAAAGAGAGCTTTGGGGCACCTGGGTGGTTCAGTCAGTTAAGTGTCTGCCTTCGGCTCAGGTCAGGGTCCCAGGGTCAGCGGGGAGCCTGCTTCTACCTCTCCCTCTGCCTGCCCCTCCCCCTGCTGTGCTCTCTTGCTCTCTCTCTCTCCCTCCCTGAAAAATAAAAAAAAAAAATTTTTAAAAAAAAAAAAAAAAAAGGAGTATTTAGTTCCTCAGCTGTACTAGCCATATACATAAGCTCGATAACCTTATAAAGTTAACAGCTACTGTATTGTCAGTACAGATACAAAACATTCCCATCAGTCAGAAACCCAACAATAACAGACTGCTTTGCAAATTATTTTAAATATTGCTATATTTTGTGCCAGAGGTAAGTTACAAGATCATGTGGAATTACTCAAAGCTCAAACCCTGGCATGATTCCCAGTTTAGTCCAATTAACATGTTATGTTAATGTCCATATAGTAAATGATGCAGATAAAGAAAAATTAATCTCTTCCTGGGGCACCTGGGTGGCTCAGTCGGTTAAGGGATGGACTCTTGACCTCAGCTCAGGTCTTGATCTCAGGGTCGTGAGTTCAAGCATTGGACTCCAACTCTGGGCATGGAACCTACCTAAAAAAAAAAAAGTAATCTGTCCCTATGTATCTGATAGAATTCAAAAGAAATATATAATGTTCCTAAGAAATCAGGTTAAATCTGAAATACAGTTAAGAATATAAAAAGCAAGTATATTTCTTTGCCTTTGGATTGTACAAGGAACAAGCCCCTCATGAACAAATATGTGAAATGATGTGCTATATTTATGTTAAGAACATCACCACAGAGGAAAGATTAACTGTATTTAAATGAAAAAAGAACTGATATGATGTACCTTATGTAATTATAACCAACCCTTGAACAGCTCATGTTGACTGATAACAGGTGAAGAACACATTTTGTATGCTATATGTAATATATACCATAGTCTTAAAGTAAGCTAGAGAAAAGAAAATAAGGAATAGAAAATATATTTACAGTACTGTATTTATCAAAAAATCTGCATATGTGGGGCACCTGGGTGGCCCAGTCAGTTGGGTGGCTAGCGCTTGATTTAGGCTCAGGTCGTGATCTCGGGGTCTTGGGATTGAGCCCCACATCTGGCTCCACACTCGGTGGGGAGTCTGCGTGGGGATTCTCTCCTCCCTTCTTCTGCCCCTCCCCCTGTTTGGGCACGCACTCATGCTCTCGCGTGTGCGCTCGCTCTCTCTCTCAAATGAGTGAATAAATTTTTTTAAAGATTTTATTTATTTATTTGACAGAGAGAGACACAGCAAGAGAGGGAACACAAGCGGGGGGGTGGGAGAGGGAGAAGCAGGCTTCCCGCAGAGCAGGGAGCCCGATGCGGGACTCGATCCCAGAACCCTGGGACCATGACCTGAGCCCAAGGCAGACGCTTAACGACTGAGCCACCCAGGCTAAATCTTTAAAAAAATCTGCATATAAGTGGAGCTACACAATTAGAACTTTTGTTGTTTAAGGGTCAACTCTATTAGCAAATTTGAAAAGAATAATGTTTACATGGTCACAGATACGATACCAGAGCAACCATGCAGTTGTATAAAGAGGTTGAAGCCATTATTCCTTTTCTTTGTCATTACGCCAAATTGGTACCTTCTTCAGCTCATAATCTTCAAGGACAAAATTTTTGTTTCTCTAAATTAAAATATGATACCTTAAATGTATTATACAATGGATAAACATGTTTTGGGAAAAAAAATTTAAGTAAAACATTCCCATCAAAGCAAAAAGTTCTATTAGACAGCACTTTTCTCAGTCCTGTATCTTAATTAAGGAGTGATACATTTTCAAAAGCATACAGAGATTACTGCCCCCCCCTCACAAATGCCTCAGGCACTTTAGCCAGTATTTGCAATATTCTGTAATATATGCAAAGTCCTTCAAATATCATGATGCCATACCACACTGAAAAATTCCTCTTCCCCAAGTTGGATCAAAAAAAGGTCTTTTTTTTTTTTTTTTAAATCACAGCTTGCAACCATTTTCGAAATGCTCATTGACTTCTCTACTTGGCTACAGTCATACAAAGAACTAAATATTCCAGCTGCATAAAATGATCTCCATATTTGACCTTTCCCATGTTACAGAGATAAAAGGCAACTTGCATGCATTTGGAACACAATTCATGCATGTGAAGTACAGCAGTAAATTGCAATCGCTAAAACTTCTAAAACCACCCTTAGTATTTTATGCAAGTTGAATTTCAAATCGCCAGAAATTCAGAAACACATGAACTAAATTACCTGCCCAGGAGAGTGCTCTTTTTAATTTATCCTACCCTGTCTCTTGATTTTTAAAGTCTTTTCCCAGAACTAAATGACATCAGTTTCTAATATGAACCTGTACCTCTGCCTCAACTTATCAGAGGGCAGACTGAGACTGAATAATCATTCTCTTTTGAGTAATCAAGTTCCCATGCTTCATTTGAGAAAATCTCAGACAGAGTGACTGATAGAAGGGAAGGATCTTCTGTCTTCAGAGAAGCCTGGTTAGAAGAAAATGCTCAAGATAGAAGCGTATCTTGCCACCACAATTCTCAATCTGGAATCAGTGAAGATAGAAATGAAAACCAAAAGGCCTGACCACACTTGGGCATTTAGCCATGAAGTGCAGGTCCAAGCTGCTGAAGCAGGGACAGTATTTTTGTCTCGCTTTGGCTCAGTTCAGTATCTCATGCCAACCAGAAGCTCTATTTGGCCATTTGTGCATGCTTCATATTTTTAAAGGGAAAAATAATTATTAAGAACTCTGGCACAGGGCAATTTCCAAACATGGAGTCTACAGGAAAAAGAAATTATCAGTGTTCTTTCGTGGTAAAAATGTTGGAGCCACCACTGGACGTTATCAGTGAACACCTCAATTAAGAGTTAATCCTGTGGCAGAGATTAGGGGAGTGTTGGCAGAGAATGAGGCCATAGCACAACTGGGGAATGAGAAGGAAGCCTGGCAGCAAACCCAAGGCCCTGAATACCTGGGGGCTTATTTGGGGTGAGGGGCACGTCTAAGACAAGTTGAGATTCTCTGGAAATGAAGTGAAAGGCATTAGTGTGGGGGTGGGGCAAAAGGCCTGGCTTTATCCTGTTTCTATTTCTAAACTGTCAGCTGACTGGGATTGAGAGATGTAATAATACCCCCATTAGACAGTAATTCCCCTTCTTGTACCCATACCTTTTGCCATTTGACTTTGGAGTTGCTCCCAAAAAGGTGAGGTATATTTCTTTATCCAGGTGACCTGCTTTGTCCAACAGAGTAACAGTTTACTACTCCAAGGCTAGGTCCTGGGAGACCTTGCCTGGGCGAGCCTGCCAGAAGATGAGACAGATGTAGCAGGGCCGAGCCGCCCCACTCTTCCCAGCTGAGGCGCACCTAGATCAACCAACAGCCAGCCAAGATCATCAGAGCTGCAGAGCTCACCTGTGGCTCATCCAAGCCCCATGAGCAATAAACATTTACTGCACTATGCCACTGAGGTTGTGTGTTTGTTATGAGGCATTACTGTGGTAGTAGAAAACCAACCGCTCTAACCCCCACACATTCTGAAATGCTTGAAAACGAGAGTTTAACTACACGGCCTCTCAGATCCCATACAGCTCAGATTTCTGCCACTGAACCAACAGAGGTCTTGGGCTCACCTGTCAGAACCTTTTCCTTGTTACTTTAGACCTACCCTATTACATACCATACTGCCAAACTACCAGCAATTGGCCTCTAGTCAACCTTATTCATGCAAGGTCCCCTCCCAGATAACCATCACTTACGTTCACACTGCCTGCAAAATTGAAAGGCAGGAGTGACAAATGTCTGGCTCCATGAGGCCCAGGAAGCCTCCAATAGAGCTGATAGGGAACAGAGGAAGAAAGAAGGAAAGAAGGTTGACAATATCATACCCTATAGAATTGTTCACACTCCTTTAGATCACCTGTGAGTACACCACTTTCTTTCTCCCCACCCAACATCACTCAACTGTTATCCACAAGGCCCCTGAAGGAATGGGTATGTCTATCACGGTTAACAGTAAGATTTTTGGATTAAGTTCCTGCAGGAATGTGTTCCAGCCTCCATTCTGTTAAGAATGACATGACTCTGGGCAAGTTGCTTGACCTCTCTTAGCTTCCATTTTCTCATCTATAAATCAAAGATTAATACTTGCCCAGACTACTTCAGAGGACTATCCCGGGAGAAAATGTGCTAACATTTATAAAAATGCTTTTAAAACCCTAAGGTGCTCTACAAAATGTCACACTCTATCATGAGCAGTTGCTAAGGACAAAGGTCTTTGTTAGGGGAATTATAAGGCAACTAGTTAAAACCTGGGGGATCTCTTGAGGTGTTGCATAGAATCTGAGACCCACTTTTTTAAGCAACACTAAGTAGGATCCCAATGATCCAGCAGAGAAAAACATCCTCTCTCTTTCCTCTACTGAAAGCGATATTTCGAAAACTGTCAAGCCAAACACTGAAAGTAGCTACTCAGAGATCTTACCCTTTTGTCCTTGCTTTAAATCCCACCTTAACAAGATATAAAGAGAAGCTGGAGACCAACAGTGGTCTTATGATGAGCAGGTCATCCTAAGGCAGAGAGCAAGCAAAGCTGAATAAAGCAACGCGGTCTCCAACCCTCACCACCCAAAGGCATTCAGATACCACACAGAGTTGACCTTCTTAGAAAAGATTCTGATAATGATTTCCTCCCCACACATTACTGTGAACCTGTTCACAGCAAGAAAACCAACAGACAGATGGCAGTGTAAATATCAGGTGCCAAGTATACACTGTTTCTTCCACGCGAAAGCCAAGATCAAAGTGAAAGAGAATCATCTTACTTTTATTATTGTCTCCATAACAAAGGTTAACTGAAACTAAAGTAGATCTGCCTATAAATAAAAATAGGAGCTCCATTATTTCATCCAAGTCATTCTCTCATTTATCAGATGGAAGTAGGAAGTTTGTTTTTAATCTCACACAATAAAGGCATCTAAATATCCCATAAATAAATTACACACACTGATGATCATTCTCTTAGCTAAAGTCCCTGAGGCATCCTGAGTATAAGCAAATATACCAAATTCTGTTCAAACAGCAGACTTGATGCCCACAACCCCTGCTTTTACACAGTTCCCGTTCATTCCTGCTGTGTGCACTATACTCCTGGTGCAGACCACACCTACACCAGCGAAGTCATTTCAGGATGCACCTAAGAAAATAGTTTTCTGGATTTATTTATATACTTGGTCTCCAAATAGTAAGGTTTCAAAAGTGAATATTCTCTGCATCTAAGCCATAATTCATGGGTGGGGAAAAAGAGAATTCACTGTGGGTTCATCACTTCTCCCTCTTTCTCTCCCTCCCTGGATGTTCCTCCCACCCCTTACTCTAGGAAGTGTTGACCTTGACAAAAGCAGAACTTCTTATAAACACTGTGCTGGGATTTACTAGCAGGAAGATAACCCAGACATTCTTATTTAAGGTTTTAACAGGTCGTTCCTGGTCTTGATTGCTTCAAAAAATTAACCCAGAATTTTTGGATTTATGGGATACAGCCTTCTGGGGAATGGACATTGTTTACATAGGTAGAGCGTTTATATGACTAATCAAGTATAAAAAACTGAGAAGCCCTAACTCTAAATGGCTTTGCCTGAACTAACTTGTATCACACTTTTAGGCCATATTATCAATTACTCCTAAACCAAAATGCATCCCAGTGCATAAAAATATTTTTAGGAAGCTGCATCAGAGGTTCCAGACCCCTTTGAAGACAAACATTGGGATGCTGAGATTGTGCTTATGCTTTGCTCATATTCTTCATTAACTATTAGTAACACTTGATGTTGGATAAGACCCATGATCCTTGGTGGAACAACATGCTAGACACAGTGTCTATTCTTTAATAGACACTTTAAAGGGGAATGTCCTAATTCCCTGAAGTCTGCAGAAGACTGAGAAAGGATCAGATGTGATTAAGTTCAGGGTTTTACGAAGGGGAGATCATCCTGAACTAGCCACTGTGTTGGGGGAGGGGGGGAAGGTGCAGAGGAAAAGGAAGACACAGAGGAGAAGGCGATGTGAAGAGAGAGATTTGAAGACTGGAGTGATGTGGGCATAAGTCAAAGAGTGCTGGCCGCCACCAGAAGCTGGAAGAGGCAAGGAACAGATCCTCAGAAGGGATACCTCAATTTCAGCCCATTGATCTTGATTTCAGACTTCTGGCCTTCTAACCTGTGAGAGAACAGATTTCTACTGTTTCCAGTCAATAAGTGTGTGGTAACTGGTTACAGCAGTCACAGGAAACTAATAATACATACCCTAAAAATGCCCTACAACAGTTCATTAAATAGAAAAACCTGAGAAAGCAATATGGCTTATTCTAGAACAAGTAATTTCTGTTTTTAGCTCACTCAACTGGCAACACTGGCCTGTGCTTCAAGGTCCTACAGTAAGACCTAGATGCAGGTGCTAGACCATGTAGGCTCACTACCAGCAAGGGCTTTTCTGATTACATTGGCATCCCTTGTATATGCCCCCTTCATGGGCATTCCTAATATGGCTAATGAATGGATAAAAAAAAATTAACAAATTAAGAGTTTGAGGAAAAAAAATCATCAAGTTCATGCTGGGTGACCAGATGGATAGCTAGAAGTGGATTATGGATTGAACAGAAAACTGGCAGACCATTCTCACTACGTCCCTGATGACAAGCAACATCCTGGCAGAACTCTTTTGCTTTATGAGGGCCGTGTGGTGGGATCACAGTCCTGAATGATGTTCCCTACAAGCTCAAAGTTATCTCTGTTGTGACTGAGGCCTGCCTTGATCTTGCCTTTGGGTTCAGCGGTTGGCACACCCACAGCACTCAGCATTGGTTCTCATTTTCTTTCCATGTCACCCGAATATCAAGTTTTGCTGTCCATGTTTGTGATTTAAGCAAAATCAGCTCATTCTGGCTAGGGTGTGAGGCCTCTTGGGGAATGTACGATTTATTTGCCTATGATGTGAGCTATTGAAGAAGTTCAAACAGCAGGTGAATGGGGGTAGAGAGGAAATTCCCAACCAGAGGAAGCTTTGTTCCTCTCAAGTCAGGTTTTCAGAGTACATCCCTCAGTACTTGATCTGAAATGAAGTCATCCCCTAGTCAAAAGTAAGCAGAACATACATTACACAAAGCTAACTATAAGTAAAATTAATTATCTGACACTTGGGGTTATTCATTCTTTTTCTTCTTTCAATTTCAGAGATTAATTGAAAGCTATCAGTACCCAGTTATTTCTTTTTAAACTGCCATTTTAGTAAATTGCCATTGCCTTAGTCAAAGGCTTAAAATGGTGCACTTATTTTTTATGTCATTTTTCACTGTGAGTGACACTACATCAAAAAGCAATTTTCACTTTTAATACATAAAATACATTAGACATCTCACATGCTTATTAGAAGATGGACCACAACATTGGTGACTCAGTTTCTTTGTGAGATGAAGTATCCCATGAGAAGAAAACCACCTTTTACAGCTGTTAAATTTAGCTGACACTAGATGGTCAATTTAGTATCTATAACTCATTTTGGCTAATGGACTACAAAACAATCAACCTAACATAGTAGTACAGTTAATGTAATATCCTGGGTGCCTCAGATGATTTTCACCCATTAATTTTAGACTCCTACACAGTGCTTTTTCTATAGCCACAAGGTATGCAGGGATCTCCTTCTGAGATACAGGCTCCGGCTTATAGGTCTGGGGGAGGGCCCAGTAACCTGCATTTTACCAAACTCCAGGGGACACCAATGCTGCTCCCCAGATTCCATCTTGAATAATAAGGCTTTAAATGAATAAAGGACAGAAAAGTGAGTTAACACTGCTGAAATCCTCAAAATATGAAAAGAAAAATAAGAGAAAAAGGAAGTGTTCATGTAAAAACAAGAAAAAACATATTGTGAGTCTAATTTAATGGATTATATTCTTTTCTCACTAATTGTTGCCCCAGAACCACGCCCCCATAGAGATGAGTGATGAAAAGAATGTCTGCATCAAATAAGCAAGGTTTTAAAATGACTAAGAGCAAACCCAACATTAATGTGGGTTTCGACAACTTTCCCATCTCCCATGCAGAGAATAAGGGCTCCTCTAGTAATGATCTTCTAAACACTGTTACCATTTTTTTTAAAGATTTTATTTACTTATTTGAGAGCCAGAGAGAGAGCCAGAGAGAGCATGAGCAAGGAGGAGAGGGAGAAGCAGGCTTCCCGCGGAGCAGGGAGCCTGATGCGGGGCTCGATCCCAGGACCCTGAGATCATGACCTGAGCCTAAGGCAGATGCTTAACCGACTGAGCCACTCTGGCGCCCCAAGACTGCTACCATTCTAAGGTGTCCCAGGCTCTCCCTTTTAGGCTGGTGGATCTGAGGCAGCCTTTGCCCTGCCCCATACACCTTGGCACCTGCTCCATAGAGGGCCACCTGGCTCCATGGAGGGCACCTGATGGTACAGGTCTTGGAAATGCATCTTCTCTATCTCAACTAAGTCCTGCTCAGACTTCTCAGTATCCAGAAGTGGCACAGAGATCCCTTGAGCTGAACCGAAAAAGCCAATAGAGCCAAATCTCTATTTTTTTCTTTATATACTTTTCACATTTATGTATAATTTACTACAATGTCTTAAGTGTAAGACTTGATGAATACTGATGCTCAGTATTTGTACACTCAAGCAACAACCCAGACCAAGGTCTAATATAGTGCTGTCCGATAGGACATTCTACAATGATGGAGAGGTTCCATAAATAAATATAATTATGCACTGTCCCATTCATTAGCTATTGCCCACCATGTCACTGAACACATCAAATGTGGCTAGTGCAACTGAGGAACTTAATTTGTAAATGTATTTAAATTAATTTACATTTAAAGAGCCACAGTGGCTAGTGGCTGCCATATTGCAAAGCACAGGCCTAGAACATTTTCAGCAGCTCAAAGTTTCTCTTGTGCCCTCTCCCTGGCAAGATTTTCCAAACATAACCTCTCTTCTTTTTTTTTTAATTGAAGTATAGTTGACACACAATGTTACATTAACTTTAGGTGTACATAACTTCTCTTCTGACCTCCAATATAATACCACAAGTGAATTGTGGCTGTCTCTAGTTTAATGATGATCAAAAACATTTTCAGTTTTTTAGATTTGGTGCTTTATTTGAAAGAATGATGGGTAAATATTAGAAAATAACCCTTTAGTAACAAGAAAGTCAGTGACTTACTTTATTACCATTTTTATCTATAAATACTCTTTCAGGGGCAAATAGTTTTGTTTTTTGTTTTTGTTTTTTGAGGGAGAGACAGAGAGGGGCATACAAGTGGGGGAGGGATGAGGAGGGAGAGAGGGAGAGAATCTTAAGCAGGCTCCATGCTCAGCACGGAGCCCAAAGCAGAGCTCAATCTCAGGGTCCTGAGATTATGACCTGAGCCAAAATCAAGAGTCAGACACTTAACCCACTGAGCCACCAGGTGCCGTGGGGCAAATAATTTTTTAAAACCTATTGAGAGCTATCAGTTCTCTCACACACACACACACGAGATAAAAACATTAACAGTCAACTTATCCAATATTCATTTAAGGTACTATATAGTTTTTTTTTTTTTTTTTTTTTTTTTACTCAAATACATGGAGGCTAAAGAGCATCCTACTAAAGAATGAATGGGTCAAGGGGCGCCTGAGTGGCTCAGTTGGTTAAGCGACTGCCTTCGGCTCAGGTCATGATCCTGGAGTCCTGGAATTGAGTCCCACATCTGGCTCCCTGTTCAGCAGGGAGTCTGCTTCTCTCTCTGACCCTTCCCCCTCTCATGCTCTATCTCATTCTCTCTCTCTCATTCTCTCAAATAAATAAAATCTTTAAAAAATAAAAAATAAAAAAAAGAATGAATGAATGGGTCAACCAGGAAATTAAAGAATTAAAAAAATTCATGGAGGGGTGCCTGGGTGGCTCAGTCGTTAAGCGTCTGCCTTCGGCTCAGGTCATGATCCCAGGGTCCTGGGATCGAGCCCCGCATCGGGCTCCCTGCTCAGTGGGAAGCCTGCTTCTTCCTCTCCCACTCCCCCTGCTTGTGTTCCTGCTCTCGCTGTCTCTGTCAAATAAATAAGTAAAATCTTAAAAAAAAAAAAAATTCATGGAAACAAATGAAAATGAAAACACAACTTCAAAATCTTTGGGGTGTAGCATAGACCAAGCTTTCTAATGAGCTGTAATTCTTATTAAAAACAACCCTAAGCATTCACCATATCTGGTATTTGAAACATATGCAATTGTTTTTCTATCTTTTCCCACTTGTAAGGTTGGAAAATCCTGATGACCATGATGATTATCTCAGATGTTTTTGTAAACCCAACAAAATCCAGAGTAGTGTTTTGCATTTAACAACTGTCCACGGCTCACTTTTGGAAAGAGGATAATAAGGTCCTAAAGTAAGTACTAATTTAAATGTTTTGAAATGAACATTAATGTGAGATATTTTGCTGTTCCATAGGTTGATGTAATCATTAGTTATTCTTGCTTTTTATAATATTTATTATCCACTCAATTACTGCTACTCAAAGTAGCTGATATACAAACTTTTGTTATGACCAATGACAAGATAAGGAACTTGCACAAGGATATAAATCAAGTCACTGTTTCCTTCAAGAGAGTCCTACACAAGAAAAACATCAGCTGGACTGAACAGTGTACTGAATGATTTATGTTCTAGCACAAATTTCACATTTCATTGTTTGACCAGTAACAGTGCTCGGATAGCACAGGTCCATGGACCATACTTTGAGTACTGTTGCCTTAGACTATAAATTCTTGAGAGCTGTTTTGTAAAGAGGAATTACCCAAACATTATTCAGTTCTTACTCTCTGGTGCTTCATAATTCCTGACTTTTAGCAAGTATCCAATAAAATATTTTAAACTAAAATAGTTGTTGAGCCACATAGATCTTCAAGTATTTAATGTATTAATCTTCATCAGTTTCTGCTCGAACTTTTTCCTACCAAAGGGAATTACTCTCTTGATGGCAGCAGTAAATGTTTGCCTCCCTGAAACCTCCTAAAACACAAAATGAGAATGATCAGATTCCACAGAAAATTGTTAAATAGACTAATTCTATTTAATGAAACTATTTTAAGAAGAAAGTGACACCTTCTTCAACAGAGTGAAGCATAACATTGACTTAAAGTGCTCTAATTTTAAAATTATGGTTATGATTTAATTAATAAAAGAACCTGGAAACCAATGAAGCAAAACTTTTAAATCCTCCTAAATAAATTCTCATAATTTGGGTGGTACTGGGCAACACTAACATACAACTGTGTTCGTCGTAAGAGACAATATATTTAGTGCAATATAACTACTCATTGCCTCGCAAGCATTATTAATTGGAGGGAGCTAGTCATGGCTCTTATGTGTAAGCAACAAAAAGTAACCCTATTCTACTGAAGAGTAAAAGAATTTATTGAAAGAATAATAATAGGAAACATGCAGAATGGCTGAAAAGCCTGAAGAACGAACCAAGGAGAGGCAAAGGAGGCTAACATGGACCACAGCTAGAATTCCACCCCAATCTGCCCAGTGAGGACATGTATGTGTTGTCCCATAATTTGCAATGGCACCAGCATCTGCACTGGTCATTGTTCCTCCTGGCCTGTGGCCCCAACTGCCACTACCTCTACCAAGAAAATGGATTCTTTCCTGCACTGTGCTTCATCACAGTCTAGGCCATGGTTATCTGATCACCCAAACCCAGGCCACATGCCTGCACCCTCGCTGCAAAGGAGGCTGGGAAACTAAGCGTCTGGCTTCCCTGGCATCAACAGAATGGCTCCCACCTAGAAAATGGACTGTGGGTATCTGGCAGCCCTTCCAAATGACAAATGTACACTGCAATGTGTTTCCAAACTATTCATGCTAAGAGAGGCTATAACTAATTACTGATGTATAGATGTGAAGCATTACTTACGTATAGAGGACCTATAAAAATAAAAAGGTCCTCTAGCATCTTCCAAACGCCAGATGTGTCTTGTTCAAAATGTAGTTTTTGCGACTCCAAGCATTTTAGTATAAACATTTCGAGACCAGATTCACCTAGGGAGAGTCTGTGCAATATACCACGTCCTCCCCCATTGCTCCCTCTCACGGTGTATTTCCCAAGGCCATCATCTAATTAACAGTCACAAACCCTCCTGCAACACAACTGCCTATCAAATGGCTGGCTTCTTCATTAGCTTGCATCTCTCTCTTCATCTCTTCCAATTAGCAGCTGATAAAAGGAAATCACAAGCACCTGATACTCATTTTTCATGATGGAGAGATTTCATTTCTCTCTGAAGCATGAATAAAATTCAATTTCAGAGAGCTCTCTTCCCCATTTGGAAAACCAGGCTCTGACTACGGAAGCCTTTATCTGACAAAGACTCCTCTCTGAAAATGTTTCCTTGTGTCGTATTAAGCAAGGTACCGATACGTTTCTTCTGTAAATGTCATCACTAAATATGCAGCATCAGATGCATCCACTTGTAATTCTTTGGACCATCCCAATTCCAATTTCCATAATAAAAGATCATTTGTCATGATCAATATTTATGATGTGTGACTGAGTCTATTGCCATGAAAATCTGGAAAACAAAACACATTTTAAAAGGAAGGTTACAAGTATTCCTTAATTTCATTATTTAGTAAAACTTTCATGTAGGGTCTGCTCTGTAGGGAATCAATGAACATTTAATAAGTGACTACTATACAATGATGTGTATAATCAGATATTGTCTTTGACATTACGAAGCACACATTTTGGTGGAAGAGATAAGCAATAAACATGTTAAATTAACGAATTAAACAGCATTCTTAAGGAAGTGCACAAAGCAATATGATGGAAAGTAATCAGAAGAGTCCTATTTGACCCAGGTGGTTAAGGATGTGGTTGTATTAAGAAAGAAGTCCTATGAAAAGCTGGAGAAGGGACATACCAAGGAGAGGGTCCAGCAATTACAAAGTCCCTACGACGGAATGGGCATGATATGGTCCAGGACTTCATAGGAGGCAGATAAGGCTGCAGCTGGACAGAAGTCAGATCACTATGGGATATTTGGGGTCACGGAAAGGAGTACAGATTTGTTCTAAGAGTAAGAGTGACAAGAGACAGGAATTGATTTATATTTTTAAAAAGTCACCATGCCTGATGTGTGGAAAACAGATTAGAGATAGCCCAATGTGGAAGTAGGGAGGTAGGTCAGGGAGTTACTGTGGTCAGCCAGGTGAGATGGTGGCTTGGATCAGTTGGAGAGAGAGAGAGAGAGAGAGAGAGAGAGAGAGATGAATTTTTCAAAATATTTTAGTGAGGGCCACCTGGGTGGTTCAGTCGGTTAAGCATCTGACTCTTGATTTTGGCTCAGGACATGATCTCCGGGTCATGGGATCAAGCCCTGCGTCAGGCTCCATGCCCAGGGTGGAACCTGCTTAAGATTCTCTCTCTCTCTCCCTCTGCTCCTCCCCCCTTCTCATAAGCTCTCTAAAAAATATTTTATTGATAGAACAGGTAAGAATTACTGACTGATTCAACATGGGGAATCAGCGTGCAGCAGACTACAAAAATGACCACCAATTCTCCATCCCATTGTAACATTGTAACAGGACCTTGCACCTCCTCCTGCCAGGAAGATAGAGTCTGTTTCTCCACCCCTTAAATCAGGGCTTGGACACGTAACTTGCTTCTGCCAACTGAGTGAGGCAGAAAAGCAACACCTGAGCCAATTCTAAGTCTGGGTTTCAAAAAGTTTTGTAGCTTCTACTCTCTTCTAGAACCCGGTTGTTACTATGAAAACATGCTGAGACTAGCCTTCTGGAATAGGAAAGACTGTGGAGAATGGGCCCAGGCATCCCGGCATCCCAAACTCTGGACCAGCCAAACCTAAGCTGATCTCCACCTGACCCCCACATGGAAGCCAACCAGCAGAACACAACCAAGTCCAGCCAAATCTGCATAACTACCCAGAAAACCCGCAGACCAATGAGCTAAATAAAGGCTTGTTGTTTCAATTCACTAAATTTTGAGGTATAGTGTTACACAGCAAAACACCTACTGTTACAACTGGAAAGCCAAGAATCAGGTATGATCTTTACACCACATAACTTATGTAATTTATATAAGTGCAGCACCTGACTCAAGAAAGTTTGCTTACGTTTTCTTATTCTTTGGGCAACCTTAAGGTAATGTTATCATCAGAGAAAGACTATGTTACTCAAGCATATATGTCATTGGAGGGTGGGTTTGTATTAAGATATATGACCAATTGGGAAAGTGATGATAAATTCCTGTTCTTTATATTTCACATTAACTAATAATGCCAAGTAAGAATGCAGGAGTTTACATGTTATCACATTTCACAGAGTATTTTTTAATTCTAGGTGTCAATTAACATAGTTATCCACTTATTTTACTAAGTAAGGACATTTTACATATTCACTTATCTGCTTCTCCTAAGACTATCATTTCATGAAAGGTGATACTCCATAAAGAGAAATCCCAATGGAAAAATTTCATGGAGAGCATTCCACATTTTTTGTAGCTTTCCAAGACCTGTTAAAACATGGTCCCAAATAGGAGCTCACCTGTAGACTATTGTAGAAGAGGGTTCATGAGAGGACAACAGAGGTGAGCACTTGGACCATAATGTGCCCTGGTGTCCAAGGCACATACTTTATCCTCTGCCCCACAATTTACTCATCTACATATGGGGAATGGAGGATTGATGACCACCCCAACTCTGAGACTGTGTAACCAAAAGAGAACAACTCCATTTTTTAGGTCCCCTCACCATGGTCCACTCAGCATAATGGCTAGAAAATAGACGTGCTTGGTCACTGATCTTTTCTATCAATATTCATGTCAGACCCAACACAGTCACCAAAGAAAATTGCCAGTTACATCGCGAAGTCTCAGAATATTGTCTCAGCTTCCTCCCACCATCAATTCAAGTAAAATGAACAAAAAGGGATTAAGAAAACATTAGATTTTTATTAATTTTCCTGAAGGCAGAAAAAGTGGATGTGATGAGAAAAGAGCCATGTCACCACCTAAGACTCTGTGGGGTGGGAGGGAGCCCGGCACCGTCAGCTGGTGGGTGAGCGAGCACATAAAAACCCTGACACCCTTTGGATACTTTCTCAGCATGACGAGTTCTAGCCAAAGATGTTTCGATCACATGCTTGACAAAGCTTTCTCTCACGGCTTTTCACTTTTATGTTAACAACTGTCCTACCACCAACATATTATCTAAAAGGTTTCTTTTTAAATACCACATTTGGGTATGTGTTCAGAGGCATAACTAAATAATCAGGAGTACCACAGAAAAGGGGAAAGGAAAATCTTAAGTCTCCAATGAAGACATAACCAAGAGCAAAACTCAAAGAAGAAACGGTAGTAGTTATGGTATTAACATTCAGGTACTGGAAAATTTGAGAATGCTGGCATCCCTGAGGATGAGTAGTTTGACATTCTGGAGTACTGAGTTTTTTCTTTTTTTTTTCTTTTTTTTTTTTTTAAAGATTTTATTTATTTATTTGAGAGAGAGAGAATGAGAGAGAGTACATGAGAGGGGGGAGGGTCAGAGGGAGAAGCAGGCTCCTCGCTGAGCAGGGAGCCCGATGCGGGACTCGATCCAGGGACTCCAGGATCATGACCTGAGCCGAAGGCAGTCGCTTAACCAACTGAGCCACCCAGGCGCCCAGTACTGAGTTTTTTCTGAGAGCTTTCTCATTATGTACCAGTACTTCTCAGGTTAACCATGAATTCTGAGCAGCACTGTGCGGTGAAGGCCTCCCTACGCTAAAGCCAGAAACTCTCCTCCCTGAAGTAGACATTCCTGTGTGGATCACAGCTGACCTAGGCCTCAGTTGGGAGTGGCTGCTCACACTCTTGTTTGGAGCTATTCTAATGGGATTTGATATTAATGGGTTGTTTCTCTATTGTCATAGATGGTTTTCTTCCTATAGAGGTGTGATCCTCACCTTCAGCCTGGTAGTTCTACGAGACTGATTTCTGGATAACTCAGATTTCAATGTATAACCAGCAGGGATGCCCAAAAGGACAAAGCAGGAAAAAAGAACGGACAGAGGTATCATACTGAACATAGTCAGTGGGAAGTGTTGTTAATATTTAAGAAAGGAGTCTGATATAGAGAAAGATCGCAGACCTGGATCAGACAGAAAAGTCTGAACTTTTGTCATGCCTCAGGTCAAGTTATTCAAT
Source organism: Phoca vitulina (assembly GCF_004348235.1). Taxonomy (NCBI): domain Eukaryota; kingdom Metazoa; phylum Chordata; class Mammalia; order Carnivora; family Phocidae; genus Phoca; species Phoca vitulina. The sequence continues at coordinate 21,854,822 of NW_022589725.1, forward strand.
GATTTTTGCCTGAGTTTCCCTCTACGCTAAATGAAAATAAGAGTATATCCCTTATGAGGTAGCCTGGGTGGCTCAGTCAGTTGAGCTTCAGATTCCTGGTTTCAGCTCATGTCATAATCTCAGGGGTCATGAGATCAAGCCCCATGTCAGGCTCCACACTCAGCAGGGAGTGGGCTTGAAGATTTGCTCCCTCTGCCCACCCCCCACTCATGCACCTGCTCTCTCTCAAATAAATCTTAAAATTTTATATATAGGCTCAGTTGGTTAAGCAACTGCCTTCGGCTCAGGTCATGATCCTGGAGTCCCGGGATCGAGTCCCGCCATCGGGCTCCCTGCTCGGCGGGGAGTCTGCTTCTCCCTCTGACCCTCCTCCCTCTCATGTTCTCTGTCTCTCATTCTCTTTCTCTCAAATAAATAAATAAAATCTTTTTTAAAAAAATTTATATATATATATATATATATATATATGTATGTATCTCTCACAGGATACTGTGAAATAACAAGACATCATAACCCCCAAATAAAAGTAGAATAATAGGAATGTGTAAGTTCTCATGTAATAATGACAACAAAATTGGGCAGCTTCAGGGTTCACCTAACAGTACCATGTCAGGGTTACCTGTCAGCTTTTCTGTGCTTTCCACTTGTTACATGATGGCTACCACAGCTCCAAGCACCATGTTCTCACATGACTTCATTCAAAGCAGGAAGAATAGGTGTTGGGAGTTTCCCTTTACCCATCTATTTTATTTTATTTTATTTTAAAGATTTTATTTATTTGACAGAGAGAGACACAGCGAGAGAGGGAACACCAGCAGGGGGAGTGGGAGAGGGAGAAGCAGGCTTCCCGCCGAACAGGAAGCCCGATGTGGGGCTCGATCCCAGGACCCTGGGACCATGACCTGAGCCGAAGGCAGATGCTTAACGACTGAGCCACCCAGGCGCCCCTACCCATCTATTTTATAAGGGACAAATGTTTCCCAGAAGGTTCACCTCCCTAAAGACCTCTTGTCAGGACTCAATGGTCAGGAGTGGGTCATATGCCTCTGTCCTGTATGCAAAGGATGCTGGGAAAGTCACTATGTGGCATTTTTAAGTTTTTTTTTTTAAAGATAGTAGAATTCCACCATCAAGGAGGAAGTTTAGGAAAAAGGCTTAGTAGGGAAGCAGGCAACCAACAATTTCTGCCACCCTATATGGAGTAGCTAAAACAGTTGCCAGCAAATAAGTATCAGCATTAAGTAAAAAATGATAAATGTTAGTTCCTTTTGTTACAATTATGCCAACTTCCCCTTGTCATTGATGCTCTGCAGCCTCCATTTCCCACCAGTAAGAGTTCCCCAGCCTCCTCTCTGGGAATCACCATTACCCCTAGTCTTGTATGGTCTTGGTGGAAGTCAATGCTTCCCTTCTACTACTAAAGGACAGTGGACTACATCTTTCCTCCATACTTTCGTAGAACCAGAAGGGGCATGTGCCTTAGGCAGGACCAATTTATACCTTCTTTCAAGATGGCATTTTCAGTGAGTGATGCAATGGCAGTGAGTGGATCACTAAAGAGGCAGCGGAAGCCTCAGCAGGAGCCGGCCCGCTGACCTTCCTGTTCCTGCTGTCTTTCCATGGTCCCTACATTGCATCAGCCTCTAGATGTTTCTCAGATCTTTCGTGGGCCAGTGCACCTATCCCCCAGCTGCTATCAGGTTACAACTGCCCTTTCTCCAAAGAACTGCCCTCGACACACAACTAGCCCCTCTCCAGGAGATGCCTGGGAACAGTGATTTGCTAGATCCAGCTCACACTGGCTCACAAGAGCTTGTTGTGCAAGCTCTAGCTCACCTTTCTGCCCAACTTCACCCTGGTAGCCTGAAAGAAGCAATGACGAGGGTATTTACACCGTGGAAATGGGCCAATGCTGTAAATCTGTTTCTCCCCTCCCCCAGAGACTCTGGGAGGTGATGCTCCATCTAGAGGCAATCCACAGCCAATGACTGACTGATAGAGGAGCATGAGAGGCTGGCACTATGCCTCGAGGTGGAACTATTCTCTGATGAAAAGCTCCAGAGGTCTGTGTGGAAGCCAGCTCCAACTAGACTTCACTCGAACCCTCATTTCTTGCTCAACTCCTTCTCAGGCCGATTCTGTTTCCCTCACTCCCTTACAGTTTTCTCCAGAGAGCATTCCCTCTGTAAGTCGTTTGTACAAGAATCTCCATCTCTGGCTCTGCTTCTAGGAACCCTAATCTGTTACCCCTATTGTATCCCTTGGCTCCTGCCTGTCTGCAAAGCCTGAGGCTCAAGACTTCTATCAATTCTCTTAATCCCACTCTTTCCAGGAAGTCTTCTTTGGCTTATGATAGCCAGTGTCCTTTTCTATTTTGCTCACAACCATTGAAAAATTAAGAAGATGTATAGAAAGGAACGCAATAACTCCCTTTGTCTAATGGGAAATGGCTGAAAGCAGCTTCAGAAAGCAATATATCCTGGAAAATGAGATCTATGAAAACAAAACAGACGATCTTTAATAGTGAATCCACTGACCCAGTCTGATGTGTTAAAGATGTTTAAAAGTAAATGTAATCTTTCCAATTAGAGTTACATTAGCACGATTCCAATAGCCAAATGAAATGCCCACACCCATTAAAGGCAATTATTAGGTAATAAAACATTCTATTATATTCAGCCAGTTAAATCCTACTGAAGGAATCTTCCTAGCATAACTCTAGAAATACCCTGCATATGTAATCAGCTGCAGTAAAATCTTTCCAAGTGCCAGTGCTTCAAGTTATCTTTTCTTTAGCAACTCAAACCTCAAAAGTCAATTATGCTTGAAAACATCATCTTTAAATTATTAAATGCTTTCACATTTCACCCAATGAATAAAACGACCTTAATTAATAGAGAAACCATAGCCTTGTTCACATTAGCAACTCAAATACCTCCTAGGGTTCACCTGGAAATATGGAAATACAAAATCTTTGACCTGCCCTGCTGACAGCTACTTTTCAAAGGCCTCTAAAGTTTAGGCCAGAAAGATGACACAAACAATGATTCAGCCATGTATCTGACAGCCTGGGGAAAGCAAGATGCTTGAATTCCCATAAATTAGGCACCAAGGGATGCAAAATATGGCAGCGTAAACATCCTCCTAACCAGACTTAGTGCAACTCATCTTACAGTATAGGTAAATCCCTACAAGTCTCTTCTAAATTAGTTCAAATAATCTAAATCAAGGCTCTAAGTAAAAGGAACCACAAGGTGACAAGTTCTGAAAAGTGAGAAATCCTCTTTTAAGAGGATTTTAAATAACCACTGTCCAACTAGTTTATTATTACACATGATATTTGAGTTTTACATATGGCACTTGATTAAAATAAGGCTTAGTAACATCCTGTAAAAAACATTTGCTAACACCTGTTCCTCCTAATGTAAACTATGGACTTCAGGTGATTATGGCTGCGTCAGTGCAGGTTCACCAGCTATAACAAATGTACACTCTGGTGGGGGATACTGATGGTGGGGAGACTCCTTACTGCAAACCCCTGGAACTTTCTGGCCAGAGAGCTTCTATGAGGCTACAGCAACACAGTAGTCTCAAATAGTTAAAGACACCTTCAACCAGTGACAGAAAGTGAGCTGAATCAATATACCAGTTTTCTTGCTTTTTCGCTTGGGACAATTCAGAGTCATGTTCTACCTGTTTCATGGAATTCCCCAGCAGGATTGAGTACCAGCTGCTCATAAGGGCAGCTCACCTGATAACATACTCTTCACTGAAGTCTTTCCCTTCTCTAACTTGTACTCACCCAGATATTTCCTGGGACTCCTTCTTCCCAAGAGATTATACTTGTGTTAGAATTTGCATCTGGATGAACACAAATTACAACAATACTGAAGATACAACAAACCTTCTAGGCACATTCCATGCCTTTTAATCTGCCAAGGAGTTCCAATTCAACTCTTCATAAACCTAACTCATTAACGTGCAAGTGTCATAATATTCTTCTCGTGCCTGTCACACTTATTGTCCTGCTTTATCCAAGATGGAATTTTAAAAATGTGAATAAAACAAAAACAAACATTAAATTTTATCAAATCTATTATGAAGTTGTTTTCTTCCTGGATATTTTATTGGATTCCACTCAACCCACTCATTAAGATTTTATAGCTCTGTTCTCTTTGATTCTGTTTGGAACGTTCTGACTTTTTGGAGATACAAAGTTCAGAGATGCTGAGATTCAATGAAGAGTTTTGTCATACTTCAACATGGATCTGTAGGTCAGGTGCCTCATCATTTTTTTCCCCTCATAAAATGGCCTTATTTCAAGACTTGTGTAAATTAATGAATATACTTAGGAAACAAACTTTCTACATTCCAGGTCTTCGGAGAGCATTCTTATCCCCAGTTCTACTGATTTCCTTCATGCTGGTCTGTTTTTAAACATTTACTTGAATTCCTTTCCTCTTCTCTCCAAATACCTTGGTTACTCAGGTACTGATAAAAGTAAATATGTACCTTTGCTGCTCTTGGTATATAAATATGATTCTTTGAGGAGGAGGAGGAGGTTGCTTCAAAAATTATGCTGCCCTGGAAGCTACTTCCTAGTCTTATTTGGACTGCAGACTCTTATTCTTTCCTACAAGAGCAAATGTACGTATGCAACAGCCTTCTAGAACAATGAACAGTTTTGCCCACATGCCTTTTGTTCTTGAGGCAGCCTTAGCTGTGAATAAGGGTGGTTGCTAAAGTCATTTATGTGAAAATCTGAGGTGTGAAGTTCTTCCGAGCCTTATGCTCAGAACTCATCATATTCATAGAAACACAGAATCCAACTTTTTGTTTTTTGTCACAGCCACCCTAGAATCCAAAATCTTAAAGCTCCCCAACACAGGGGCCAACACAATAGCATGGAAAGGAGTTGGCTCGGGGCGCCTGGGTGGCTCAGTCGTTAAGCGTCTGCCTTTGGCTCAGGGCATGATCCCAGGGTCCTGGGATCGAGCCCCTCATCGGGCTCCCTGCTCCACGGGAAGCCTGCTTCTCCCTCTCCCTCTCCCCCTGCTTGTGTCCCCTCTCTCATGGTCTCTCTCTGTCAAATAAAAATTAAAAAAAAAAAAAAAAGGAGTTGGCTCAAACACATGAATATATTTTCTCATCTACTGAAAACCAAGAGATCTGTCTCTCTCCCCACATGCCAAACCTGTGAGCCAAAAGTGATTTCTCCCCTCCTATCTACATCCACATCCACCAAGGGCTAGTTCAATTCCCACCTCCTTCAATCTCAGGACAGCCGGTTGTCCCAGCTCCACTCCAGTGACATCACATTGGTGAGCTTGAAATTGGTCACGGTGGGAGGATTAAGATCACAAAAATCAGCCAATGCTACAGTTCAGGACTACCTCCCCCACCCCCGCACAGCAGTTTGCTAACATTTAACAGTACACTACTGAATTTGGGGGAACTAGAAACAAGAGAGCAGTTTATCACAATAAAATGTGTTCTGCCCACTCAGGAGAAACCTCCTCCCCAATAAGGACAAGAAATGCCTCAGTCCAGTCCACAGGCTTCCTTATCCATGAGTTGTCTGCTTTGATGTTTGCCCAGAGGCCATGTCTAAGGAAAAGAAAGGCAGTGAAGCTTTTATCAACATAGAAACAGGTTCCAGGACTGAGTTTAGTTCAATGTCTGCTTTCCAAAAGGGACTGAACCTTTTGTGATTCCAGACACAACAGAGTCCCTTGAGGACTTACACACTAATGTAATCTTTGTTCAGCTCCTTAAGAACTCTTAATGAGAAAGCGAGCAAGCATACGTTATAAGAAAAAACTCAAATGAGGAAGATCTCGCTTAACATCATGTCCTACAATATAACAAAGAAAAAAAAATTTTTTTAAATCTGAAGTGTGTGGCAGTTACGCTAGATGCTGCAAAATCTACCTTTGCCTCTTTATATTACTCTTTTCACTGCTAAACATCTAATAATGCCATGTTTTAAGGAAATTACTTTTTAGCACACTTCCATTTGTAAGAACCTACTTCTTATCACATCTTATAGATAAGTGTTTACTCATTTGAGTTTCCAGCAACAACTCTTATTTGCAGGGTAAACAGATGATCATGATGATCTTCAGGGAAGTGTAAAGCTTTAGGTCTGTTGTCTCACACCCATTGGAAATCTAAGGTTAGACTTCACAGAATTACCCAGGAGAGCTTGTTAAAACACACATTCCTGAGCCCCACTGCCAGGCATTCTGAGTCAGTAGATGGGGCCCAGAGCTAGCATTTCTAACAAGCCTCCAGGTGACGATGAGGCTACTGGCACGTGGACTTCAATTTGAGTAAGTGCTCTACACAATGCTGCACCTCAGAGTATAGTAGATGCCCACTGAACAACGTCCAGAAAGGAGGGGCTTCCAGTCCCATGCATGTGTCTTTTGTGAAGCCCCCAAGTAGTGCTGTTACCATGTTTCCTCAAACACAGCTGGGAAGGACTCCCTGGAGGCAGAAGGACAATGTTGCCTGGTGACAGAATGCTGTTGGGTCCCAGAGCAGAGGATCTTATCAAACACCAAGAGACTATTTTAAGCTCTGCATCTAAGGTTACGTGCAGGTCATAATATATACCAACCACGTCATTCTCTATTCAACATCTACCTATGAGCCATTAGGTCAAAGAAAAACTTTTAGGTAAGTGTACATCTTCATACTGTGATAAGCTGCTGCTCTCCTGGGAGGTGTCCCCCTGCCCTCATTTTATCCACAGCTTGTATTGAAAGGTATTTAATATTGGTAATTAAACCAAACAGTGTGGATGCCCTTTCTATGTGGTTTTAGGAGAAGCTGTGGCAGCCAGAGCGTTCCAGCCTTATGAGGCATATTTACCATAAATAAAGACAAATAATGAAGGCTTTATTTTTTAATGTGTATCAAAAAGCAGAACCAAAAAAAGAAAAAAAAACTAAATTAAAAAAAAAGGGAAGATTAAAAAGCTCATTCCAGACTTTTAAGGCACTGACAAAATAATGAACACATCTTAAAACATCATCATTTATTTCTCCATGCTACTCACAAGAAGTTCCCGTATTGAGGGTTTAATGATTACTTTGAACAACAATCCATTCTGGGAACAACCCAAAAAGGACTCTTGTTTTCAATTCTGAGCAAAACTATCCCACACAAATCTGCTGTTCTCCCATTAGGATTTGGACTCATAAAAGGCATGGTAAGTATCAACATTGCTGCTACAAATCAATCAACCTATTTCTTTCAGAATGCTCCCAGAAGTTCCCAGCACAGAATTTCAAGTTTTTGATGGTTTAGAGAAAATGCATATTTATCTGAGTTCAGCTTCTTTTTGAAGTTCATCATCTGTATCAATTCAACTGACATTGATACTCTTTCCACGAAATTACAGGGCCTGTTGTAAAAAGACAGCTTATTCATTTAGCACCACAGATTATGCTAAATCATATTCCTTACAACATAAGAATATCAAGTATCACCAGTGTTATTCAAGAATTAGACAAAGGTTTTTCCCCCCAATTTTGGGTAATACCACAGGCTGATCTAAACTGACAAAAATGATAAAGGGGGAAGTTATCTCTGGTTTTACTCTCCCTGATGTCAAAACCAATCTTCATTTCCAGTCATGATGCCATATTAATCCAAACACACATGAAGTTTTCTCTGGGTAGGCTCCTCCCCTTGTCCACGTATCTTCAGAGTAGGGAGCTGATTGCTTAAAGTTTAATTCTTACCAGATTACTAGACAAGTATAGGTTAAACACAGTGGAGTTGATCCCATTAAGACTTTGGCCCAAATAGTAGAGAATGGATTGAGTTGTAAAACTTCAGAATAAATGGAATCAACAGTACTTTCTCAATTCTTTTTATTTTGAAAAATTTTGGAACTGTAGAAAAGTTCCAAGAGTAGAAGATTCAGGCCTATATAACCTTCACCTACAGGAATCAAAAGTTAAATTTTTTTTTTTAAAGATTTTATTTATTTATTTGAGAGAGAGAGAATGAGAGACAGAGAGCACGAGAGGGAAGAGGGAGAAGCAGACCCCCTGCTGAGCAGGGAGCCCGATGTGGGACTCGATCCCGGGACTCCAGGATCATGACCTGAGCCGAAGGCAGTCGCTTAACCAACTGAGCCACCCAGGCGCCCTCAAAAGTTAAAATTTTGCCACATTTGTTTTTTCCTGTCTGTCTCCCTATCTTTATGTATACGTGTGTGCTGTGTACACAATTACGCATACTTATATATATAAATATATGCATATACTTTTAGGGAAATCATTTGAAAGCTATTTGCATATATGACACCTCACTCATGAATATTCAGCACATTTCTCCTAAGACCAAAGTCATTCTCCCATGTAACCACAATATACTGATCGTATTTGGAAATTTAACATTGATAAAATATTATTTAGTCTATAATCTAAATCTCCACATTGTCCCAATAACATCCTTTATAGCTTCACTTTTCCAGAATCCAGTCCAGAACCACACTCTGCATTTGATCACAATGGAGATGCCTTTAATCTATACCAACAAGTGGCTTTTGTGGCATTGACTTTTTTTTTTTTATATTTTCTTTCCTTTTTTTTTTTTTTTAAGTAGGCTCCATGCCCTGTATGAAGCCCAACACAGGGCTTGAACTCATGACCCGTAAGATCGAGACCTGACCTGAGAGTCGGACGCTTAACCCACTAAGCCCCCTGGCGTCCCTGTGACATTGACATTTTAAAAAAGAGTATAACCAAATTTTTTCAAGGATGGTCCTCAATTCACTTCACCCAATTTTTTCCCTCATGATTACCTTAAGTTTTGGCAGAAATCCTGCACAGATGACATTACTTCCTTTCTCAATGCATCTTATGGGGCACATGGTTTCAGTGTGTCCCGTTACTGACAATATTCTATTTGATTAGTTGGAAAAGGCAAGGTCTGCTCAATCTCTCCATTTTAATGGTATCTTCCCCCATTGTAAGTAACAAATAACCTGTGGATGACACTTTTAAGACTATGTGAACATTTCTCCTGCCCAACAACTTTAACCTGGTGGTTTTAGCATCCGCTGATGATTTGCCTAGATTACTGCTGTTTACAAAATAAGTATTATGCTTCAAGCATTCTATACACTAGAGATAGTCCAACACAAACCCCTGTTACTTGTATATAGAAAATATTCCTTATAATTGATCCTATCATCGTTTACTAGTTTCTTCTCTTTCCTGTTTTCTGAGAAAATGCATTACTAGTGGGTAATTCTGGAAGTATAGCTGTCAGTTGTTTTCTTAACTCAGATAAATGCAAGAATGGAAATAAACAGAAATGATTTAAATAAGCCTTAAAAACAAAACCAAAACGAATGGCCCTGAGTGGATAGTCTCTGTGGCAGACACATTTACAGTGCATCAAATAGCCCACGTGTCCTCCCACATTTACCAAGTGCCCTTGTAGTTGGGAGGGACCAGGTAACCAGTTCTAGCCAAATGACCTCTGAGTGGAAGTGACAAGTCACATTGGAGCGGAAGCTCCTACAAATCCATGCATCACTGTCACCTCTCTCCTTTGCTCCAGCAATGACCATGGAGCCTGAGTGCTGAAATGAGGTGGCCTAATGCAGGAGCCACCAGGCCGCTGACTCACTGCATGGAGAACAGCAGCCCTGGAAAGGTTGCTTGACCTACAGAGGGCATGGCGTGAGTGAGAAACAACCTATATGCAGAGCTGCCATAATTTGGGCTATAACCACATCATAAGTCTAGTCTATCCTAACAGTCTCTAAAAGCCAGTTTTCACCAATAGTCAGAACTTTACAGGAACAATCTTTGGAAGAGAATGGTGTTTTATTAATTTATCCATGATAATAACTCAATAATTCATGTAAAAACACTAGCTGCCTACAGGAGAACCTTCTCCGCTCTTGCCCTCTTTTTTTCTGGCAGAGCCAAACGTCAACTTCAAGGGATGAAAATGAGAGCTAATGGTATGCGGGAGCTGGCCCGTACTAGTTTAGGAGAGCTCCTTTGCAAGCTGGTTGATGTAACGTTGATACCTTGAAATTGGCCACAGTGGAAGCATCTATACCAAGGAAACTGGCAAATGCTACAGATCAGCCCCACTTCCCAAATCTTCATGCAGAGAGCTGGTTGTTGAACATTTAATGATGCATCACTAGCTACTTTCTTTCCCAGGTTTTGCTGCAGATAGGTGATGGGCATATGACTCCATATTAATCAATAAAGTTTGAAAGGACTTAGAATACAGAACATCAAGACTTCTCTCCATATTAAAAAATGAAACAGTCTATACAGTATATCCAAAAGAAATGCAGGAATACGATCACTAAAAGGCATGTACTAGAATGTTCATTGCAACACTACTCACAACAAAACTGGTCACTATTCAAATGCTCATCAACAGGAGAATGGACAATAGAGCACTATAAAGCAATGAAAGCAATATACAACTGTACACAAAAAATGCCTGTAAGTCTCAAAAATATGAGTGGGGAAAAAGCCAACACAAGACAGTACATAGTATGTGGTTCTACTTTGATTAAAGTTCAAAACAGGCAAATTAATCTGTGGTGTTAGAGATTTAAAATTATACAACTAGTTACACTTGGATAAGGCAATCATAGAAAAGGGGCTTATGAGAGACTTCTTAGGTAAGAATCATGATTTGTTTCTTGATCTGAGTGCTGGATATCAGATGTGTTTAGTTTGTGAAAATACATCAAGCTGCACACTTAGGGTATGTACATTTTATGTATGTATAAAACAATTCATTAAAATAGTTTTATTCAATAACATTCAATAAAATGTTTTAAGAGAAAAAAGATAGAAGAGACAAGAGAGAAAAGAGATGAGACAGACTATTTTTCCTTCTTATATTAAGACATGTCTGTATGAGACCTGGATGCCCAACTATGGCTGCCATCTTAATCAACACCCTGTGGGTAGCAGAGCTGGATCACTAATGAAAAGGTTGACTCCTACACCAATCTTAGAAGTTCCTCTGGGTCTCTTGTTTTGGAAATAATAAATATCATTGTTTTTTGGCCTAGGGTATTCACATCATCAAAATTATTCATTCTGATTTTAGATGAAGGCAGCCTTTGGTATTTCATAAGGAAAAAATTTGAATGTCAAGATTGCAAAGCTAAATGATTAACCTATATAAGTGAACAATTTTCAACACTGTATCAAATAATCAACAAGGCCATCTTAGTCCATTAGGGCTGCCATAATAAAATACAAACAACAGATTTATTGCTCACAATTCTGATGGCTAGGAAGACCAAGATCAAGTCACCAGCATGGTCATGTTTTGGTGAGGGCTCTCTTCCTGGTTCATAAACTGGCACCTTCTCACTGTATCCTCACATGGTGGAAGGGACTGGAGATCTCTCTGGAACCTCTTTTATAAAGGCACTAATCTCATTCATGAGGGCTCCACCCTCATGATTTAAGCACCTTGCAAAGGCCCCACCTCCTAATACTATCACCTTTGGGGGTCATGATTTCAACATATGACATTGGGGCGGGGGCATAAACATTCAGACCATAGAAAGGTTTTCCTGATCATTCTGTTTTTTAATTTAAATTGGGTTCCCTAAGTTATATTCACTCACCTGTCTACTCAAATGTCACCCCCTTGATAGAATTCATTTATAAATATTTATTCTATATTAACAGAATTTCTTCGCCCCTGTCACCTATTTCTTTCCCATTGCCTTTTTATTTTCTTCAGCATGCCTATGTCTCCAAAATCGTATTTTTAGGTTTCTCTTCTGGAATATAAGCTCTATATAAGAATAAACATAAGAATAGAGAGCCCTTTTCCATCTTGTTTGACGTGGCCTCTCTGACATCTGAACTGGGCCTGACAGAGTGTGGACAATCAGTAAGTGCTTTAAAAAAAAAAAAATGAATAAAGAAGGAACACACATTTCCAGGCAATATTTAAGCTCTTCACTGGATACCTGTTGACTTGTTCTGGATTTCTCTGTTCTGTGGTCCTTCGGTCCCCCTGCTGCTTCCCCTTATTTCTTCCTGCTACACACAAGATACCAGGCAGGTCTTGTGGAGCTGGGGTCTGTCCTGTCCTATCTGTTCTTAGGATTCAAGGGGACACACCTTGTCACCTGGTTTTGTTCTGTTGTCCATGTGTTTCCAGCTTTGCTATCTAATTGCCCCATGTTTGTAAGAGGATTGTAAAAGATAATCAACTATGCCTTCCAGACTCTGACACCTACCCAGAATTCCCCTTAACTACAATTTTTAAACATTTCCAAAATAAGCCAGTGACAAGCATGCCTTTTAAGGATTTAAGAAAACAGAGCTATACCTTATTAGGCTTGAGCCTCTGACTAGTCAGAAGCACAGAACAGCAAATGTAGCACAACAGCCATCTGTTAGATGAGTGAAAATACAGGCAGACAGGGTGCAACTTGAACCAGGGCATAAATACACGGACACTGAAGCAGGACACATCTCCAAGTGTATGATAGGAAGCTTACCTTTCTCATCACCAGTACAGTAAATCTTACCTGCAAAGTCGGCCCATGGACTATCCATCGAAATACAAGGCAGAGATTCTAGTAATTCCTCTGTATCCCTGCCAGTCTGCATCTATATACAGGTGTCCCTGTGACATGCTCTACCCCCCAGCCATCAGGACTAAAAATACTTCTTTGCTACAACCGCTACAGGGTGAAGACTTTGACTTTGACATAATTTATCAGATTGGGCTATAGCTCTTCCCCCTTTCCCTAACTTTCAATGACGCTCTGAACTCTTCCCCTTGAAATTGAATCTGACAATTGCAAACCAAAGAGATTTAAGAGAACAAATGGTCTCCAAGCTTTCCTTCAAGCTCAGTTACACAGACTTAATGTGCCTTTAGCTCAGCTGCGGGCTAGAGAGAGCACATCTAAGGTAGAGAGTAAATTGAAATGCTTCAACAAAGGTGATGGAATGGAATGGTTTCACTTTTCTCTAAATATTTGGCTGCTTTTCCTCTGTTTTAAACCACCAACTAGCCATTCCCCCATGTGATGTGGCCTCTGGTATGGAGATGAAATATTTCTAGAGAGATAAGCTCTTTAAAAGCTAAAAACGGTACAAAGAAATCAGTAGTAGCTGGTGGAAGAATACAGAAGTAGGAGACCATGGAATGATCTGACTGCAGATGAATGATTCTACTGAGGAATTTTGTTCTAAAGGGGAGTAGAAAAATGGGGTAATAGCTAGAAATTTCAGAGAATTTTTTTAAAAGGAAAAAAATCAGAGCATACATGTGGGTTATGCAGAAAGGTAAAACGGATGATTCAGGAAGGAGGGAAGAGTTGTGAGAGCAAGCAAGAAAGCATGGTGCTCTGCTTCCTAAGTGGAGGGTTTGACCCTATGACCCTGGCAGGAGCACTAACAGTTCAGAGAAAATGGAACAAAGGCAGAGACCATGGGTGCAGAGGCAGGGTTGGTAGTGTGATGGTGGGGTGAGGGGGCATCCTATTCTGATGGCTTTTCTTTTCTTCATGAAACAAGAGTATCAGCTACAAATGGAAATGAGACAAGAGAGAAGATATGGAACAGTTACCTAAGCCAACAAGAGACCAAATGGACTCAAGAAATATGATGAGACTACCCAGCTACTCAAAGGGCTCCTGAGTGGTTTGTGGTCATGAATAGAAAGGGAAACCAGCCAACACAGTGGTAGGTTTTTCTCCAGCTGTGCTTAGCTAGGCAAGTATAGGCAACGAGTGAGTCAAGAGTTGAATGTAATCAGGGCTAGACTTTGGCCAAGTGAAGAGAAAAGGAGAAAGGGGCAATTGTGTGCCAAGTGTAGGCAAGAGAGTAGCTATCATAATGGAGACTGGAATCTGAGCTGGAACAGGAGGGAAAGGACATGAAGCAGATGAGGAATGGTGTGAAGGTAGTAACATCAATGGATTCCAGGTCACAGAAAGACTGAAGAATTACTAAAATCGAACCACTACAGGGAACAAGGGCTCTCAAGAAAGTATCCTTGCTGCCACACAGGACTTTAATATTAGCAAAAACGGAGAAGCAAAGGGTCAAGGATATACAGTGGAGATAGTCCCCTATTGCTTGAGTCCACCATGGGAACAGACACGTCAGACTAGAACGGTCTCAAGGGAAAGATAAAACTGTCCTGTAAGGAAGTCATTAGAAAAGGAAAGGGGAGAATTCCTAGGTATAAACATATACCTGAAAAAACCATTTTCTCCTGTAATATTGTAGATATAAAAAAGGTAACAAGAAATAAAAACATTCTTGAAACAGGATTTCTTGTGGCAGCCCCAGCAGTGACCCATATCCTGGAGCCTTCCTGCCTCCCTTAACATTCATAAAAACAAAGACTGCTACTGTTGAAAAGCTCCTTAGAATTCTTCTAGCCAAACCCATTTTACAGATGAGTAAATAAGACCCAAACAGGTTGGGGGAGGGGAGGAAGCCACATAAAAGCCACATACTCTAACAGAGACATCTCGACTCATTTTTTAAAAGGGAAGCTTTCTGTCTTTATATCAACTGGCCCATATGCAACTGGTATTTCATAGGTCAAAAGTGGCTGAATATTGCTACTTTCACATTGTTCAACCTAATATACTCCAGAGTTCTTTCCATGATAGCTGTGTCAATGAGCAAGTATCAATGATTTTTTTTTTCAAATAAACTATTGCTTCTCACTAACTCTCTAAATTTTGTCAAGAAAGTACTTGCAGGAAACTAGGTGAAGTTAACAGCAAAGACTCTTCTAAAACTGAAGTTAACTTTAGTAAGAAGATGACAAAAATCCAGTAGTCACAGAGAAGAACAGCCATCTGGGGCTGTGACTAAGGTTACTGGTAACTCTAAGAACTAAATTTAGGTGAGCTGGGAGAAGTATAATTGGATTATGATTATAAATCTAATGCTTATGGCTGAGGAATTGCATGGTTAGGAGGAAGAGAGTGGTCAGCAAGGGGTCTATAGTAACAGTAGAAAAACAGAATCAGAGTCAAGAAAGAGTTTTGCGGGAGTCTCCCAGGCCTTCCCCACGGAGGAACAGCCCCACTTGGGGATGGATGCCATTGCTCTACAGAGCTCAAGGATACCAGCCAAGAAGCCAACTCTGAAAGCCCCAATCTCTTTGAGAAGATAACCTGGCTTCTCCCCAGGATAGGACCACAAAGAGAGACTATCATCGTCAGATCACGCATTTGGAATTCCTGGTGGTTAGGTTTCTTACTGGATATTAATAAAGCAGCACTACTACTTTTCATACATTAGTCTCTGTACTTGATAAACCTGGTTAACATGCATTGGTGTTTGAGAAGTAATAAAGCTCAGTGTCCGTGCATATCCACTGAGCCCACACTCAAGGCACCAGCAGAGACTTTCCTCACATGCCAAAGTGTTCCTGTTTCTCTTGGCTCAAGGGTCAAGGCGGTGGTGCTCAGCCTATTTGCAAGGCCAGCTGGACATGCCAGGGAGTTAACACCCCAAGAGCAACCCCCAAACCAATCAAGTGCTGGTAAATATCCCAACTTCCTCCCCCCTCTTTGGTGGGAAAACTCAGGTACACCCTACACTGTCTCCTCAAGGGTCTTCAGAAGTCAGCATGCTGAGAAAGCAGAATCCTCACCCTTCAAAATTAAATAAGGGCAAGTGGCAAATTCAACAAGGCATGGAAGGCCACCCATGAGGATCTGCCTGGAAGACAAGCTGGCTTTGCCCAAAGAACTACAACATGCAACCACAATAGAGATGCAGCTTGTCCTTGCATTTTTTCCTCTTTCAATTCTACATAAGCTTTAGACAGCACATGTTATTCAGGTAAATTATATGTTACTGCATTCTCCCATTTGGCCAGACGTCACATTTCTCATGATTGGTCTTATGAATGAAAAAGAGAAGCCCAAAGCCTGAGGATTACACATGGAGTTAATGGGGCTAGGGAGTACTCAGAAAGGAACAGAGAAAGAAAAGAAAGAAAATAAAAGCACAGGGGAAGCAAAGGCAGAAGGTGGGAAAGAGCCAAGTTAGTGGACACCAGAAGGGACAACAGAGACATTAACATTCTCACAGCCACCACTATAATAACCGACAGCAGAGCTGGGGCCCTGAGGTAGCTGTAGTTAAGGGCTTTGAATACTTGATTCTCACAATATGTTTTATTATTTTATTCTCTCATTGCCATGACTTGGTGGCTATTGTTGGTGTCCATCTTGCAGGTGATGAAAACAAGGCTTGAGGTTCAGTGCCATGTAAACAACTGGTAAGCAGTAGAGTTAGGAAGTGTGGCCAGGGAGTCTGAGTCCTCAGCCCATGCTCTGCAACAACTCTTGTTCTAGTGCTCTCTTCTCTGTGCTGGACAAAGTTAGGGACAGCGAGAGAAAGTCAGGTTTAGGAAGGCTCTGTTTGAGAAGCAGGGGTGGGAGGAAGAGACAGGAGACAAAGCAAAGCAGGATGTGGGGTCACCTACTTACTCTGGCAAATGTTGAGGCCATCCCAGTCTGGAAGTGCCAGCAGGCTGGAGACTTGCCCTAGAGTAGAATCCATCACCAGCACCTGGTGGGAACACTTCCAACTAGAAGAGCTTGGGGGAAGAGGGAAACAAAGACAGCCCAACATCTCTCTTGTGCAACTACAGCAAAAGCTGTGGCTGGAGAAAATGGGAGTATGTATGTAACCTGAGTAGGAGAGACCGTGGATACCACCTCATACCCACCAGAATGCCTGAAACTGAAACAACAGTCACCGTCAAATGTCAGGAGGATGTGGAGCAACTGGACAGCTCCTACCCTGCTGTGGGGGGAGCACAAAATGGTACAACCACTTTTAGTAATGGCTTAGCTGTGCCTTATCAGTTTAAACACCAAATTTACTAGCCCCCAATTACATTCCTCAGCATGTACCCAAAAGAAAAGATAGGCAAAATAGTTCATAGAAGCTTTATTCATAATAGCAAAAAAAAAAAAGTCAGAAACAACCCAACTGTTCAACAGATGAAAAGACCAACAAACTGTGGTCTACCCACATACTGGGATATTTTTTTCAAAGGAAAAAAGGAAGGAATTACTGATAATATGCAACAATGGGCTCCAGAGGTATAGTAATAGGTGTGGCAGTACACACTTTCTAGATCAGGCTAAATTAAGGGATGACAGAAATCCGATCAGGGGTTACCTTGGGGGTTGTGGTGAATGACTATAAGGGGCATGAAGAATATTTTGGAGTGATACAAATGTTCTGTCTTGATTGGGGTGTGGGTTGTACATATCTATACATTTGTGAAAACTCACAGAACCATAAAATTTAGATCTGTGCCTTTCATTAATGTAAATTACACCTAGAATTATTTTGGGGAAAAAAAAAAGAACAGCATCAGTAAACTCATTCATATGTTGACAAGTTTCAGGACCGCTTAGGTGAAGTCATCGTAGTCTGGGATCCCATCAAAGTTGTTGAACAGTGCTCTTCCATGCACAGGGTCCCGTGGCCTCATTTCCCATCCACTAAGTAATTTCCCAAATTCACCCTGCTATAATTTCACACAGGAATAAATGGTGTAACTAACTACAGATGAATCCTTTGATTTTTTCCTTCAGATCCAAGTATTATCACATTCATTTCTTTCAGACAGAATATTGGGTCTGAATTAAAGTTATGTTCCCTATACTAAAAAACTGTCCAACATTTGTTCATTGTTCCCTTTATGTACAGATTGGAATTCTCTTGCGGGCACCTAACAGGTAGAGATTATGCATTCATGCTAAAGTTCCTCCAGTGTAATGTAAATTGATTTTTCTTCAAAAACTGAACATTCAATCATTCATCATGAGAAGAGTTACATTTAAAATTCTGACCTTACATAGTAAAGAAATGGTTACTGTTGAGAAACAGGAAAAATGGAAAGATTGGGGGCGGAAATCAGGTAAACTAACATTTGAGTGCTTACTTTGTACAGAACGTTTAAGGCAGTGCTTTGCATATGCAATCTCATTTCGGCCTCATAGCATCCCTGTGAAACAGGTGTTAATAGAACATAGGGGACATGACAAAACTGAGGCTCATTGAAATTAATATGCTCAAAGTTAAGAGCCAGTAAAACGTGGAGGCAGAATTTCATCCCTGGTATGCACAACTCCACAGCCTACATTTTTACTGACTAGGAAGACATCCATCCATTTACTCATTCAACAGATGTTTATCTTCATGCATCCTTGGTTTGCTCTGGGAGAAAGCACACTCTAGCAGCCCTATAGAGAGACCCATGTAGTGAGGAACGGGGACCTCCTGACGACAGCCATGGGAGTGAGCTTGAAGTCAGACCCCCAAACCGCAGTCAACATCTTCAGAAGAAACTGTAGCCTTGGTCAAGAATACTCAGACTCTAATCTAAAGAGGAGCCTGAACCAGAGACATCCAGTTAGGTTGCTCCTGAATTCCTAATTCACAGAAACCATGAGATGAGAAACGTTTGTTGATTTAAAGCATTAAGGTTGGGGGCAATTTGTCATGCAGTAATTAAATGGACAAATAAAGACACATTCATTGTAAGTCCATAGTATAAGATCATGCAGTAATTAAATGGACAAATAAAGACACATTCATTGTAAGCCCATAGTATAAGATGTGCCAGGAAGACAAGAAACAAAGGGTTGAAAGAAATGGAAAGGTGCCAGTGCTACTTTAGGCACGGTGGACACAGGAGGCATCTTGTGGGTTTCATATTTCACTGGAGACATAAAGGATGAGAAAAGAGAAGTGTTCATTTGATTTGACAGCATGAAGGTAGCTGGTTCCCTTTACAAGATCAGTTACAGTAATTGGAAACTAAGGCCCAATTAGAGTAAAATAAAGAGTAAATGGATAGAAAGAAGTAGAAAATTTGTAAGCAAATCTCAGGGAGGAAGGACAAAAGAAATGGCGGGAAGCTAGAATGGAAGGGGAGGGCCATTGCTGGTGGTGTCTCACTGCTGCTCTTTTGAGATGAGTGGTATCAGTGTACCCATATAGTGTATGATGAGAAAAGCCCAGTGTAAAAGGAGGAAATGACCAAGCTGAGGATGTGCAATCTGGAGTACAAATTATGGGATCTAGAAGGAATGGTATTTCCTGCATCACAACAAGGACTGAGAAGGCGGGGCACTAGGGTAAGGTTTCTGTGAAGCTCTGTGGGTATGGAGATGAAGGAATTTCTGGCTAGTGTTTTCATCAGTAGGGCAAAATTCCTTTAACAATGTATTAATTTTTAAGTCTAAAACTTTTAATTAAAATATTAACTAAAAGACCTATAAATGGGTTAAATTTTAATTTACTGATTTGGGGTTTTGTGTCTTTCTTAACACCTCCTATGCCTCAGGAGTGTATCTTACCATGATTCTGAACAAGTTCTCCAATTTTTTTTTTTTTTTTAAGTAATCTCTACACCCAACGTGGGGCTCAAACTCAACCCTGAGATCAAGTGTTGCATGCTCTGCCGACTGAGTCAGCCAGGTGCTCCTCCAATGTTATTTTTTTAATACTTTTATTTTTTTACACTTAGTTCTTTGACTTTTATCCTAGCATACACAATGAAGCATAGATAATCCTTCTACATGGTCCCATTTGATTGTTCACCCTCTCTAAACTAAATGGAAATGCTACCCATACTAAATTCTCATATAAACATAAGTCCATTTCTGAACTACCAATTCTTTCCACTGACATATTTGCCTACTCCTGGGTCTACCATATTTTTTCTATTGTGAAATAC
The DNA here is from genome assembly GCF_004348235.1 of Phoca vitulina. Lineage (NCBI taxonomy): Eukaryota > Metazoa > Chordata > Mammalia > Carnivora > Phocidae > Phoca > Phoca vitulina. The sequence continues at coordinate 21,874,601 of NW_022589725.1, forward strand.
AAAATAACACAGAAAAGGGGAATCCATATGTATGTACCGTTTAATGAATAGTATAAAGTGAACTTCCAGGTAAGAATTCACACACACACACATTTCAGTTAATATATGTATCCCTAAACAATACAGTTAAGTTTATTTATACTTCCCCCTTAAAATTACTATAGTACATTTTGGTATCTGGCTGAGTAAACTTTCTTCACTATTCTTTTTTTCGCATTTTTCCTTTTCATTTTGTTTTGGGAGCATTTTCTTTTCCAGATACATTCTGGAATTAGATTTTACAGTTCATAAAATACATTAGCATTTTGGTTAGTATTGCATTCAATTAATAGATTATAATTCTTCCTGTCAGTTCTAAGAACTTGGTATTAGTGGGGGAAGGGATGCAAAGTCCCTCCCTTATACATTTTCCCACCTTTGTATATTTAAACACATATACACCCACCTTTATGTATTTTAATTATGTTTATACTAACTTTAATACCTCAGATGAAATTAATTACAGCCCCTTAAAGCCATTTCACCATTAAAACTAAAAATATTTAAATAGCAGATACCTGAGTGGCTCAGTCTTTAAGTGTCTGTCTTCAGCTCAGGTCATGATCCCAGGGTCCTGGGATGGAGCCCTGCATCGGGCTCCCTGCTCTGCAGGAAGCCTGCTTCTCCCTCCCCCACTCCCCTTCTCTCACTGTGTCTCTGTCAAATAAATACAATCTTTAAAAAATAATTAAAAAATAAAAATATTTAAATAGCATTATTAGTAGAAGATCATCTACTGAAGACCTTTGTTTTCAATTAGCAGCAAAGGGGAAATGTATCAATGCACCTTAACTAAAAATGTGTTCTTTTATTAATAGCTCAAAGAACAAAAAAAAGCATAGGTTCTGAATAAAATAATATATATAAGAATTTGTACTGAATATCCATTTCTGATATGTATATTCTGTAATAAAATTCATGTTTGAACATACTGAACTAAACTTCCAACTCTCAAGAGCAACATTTCTAAGAGACTCTCTCGTGGAGACCAGGCCAAATTATCAAAAATGAATTTTCTAGACTCATGGGGAAAAGGCAGCTCCTAGTGAGTTGCTATCAGTATGGAACAAAATCAGATGAAAAATACACATTAAATAACCCATCTAGAACTCTCTTCACCTCTAGTTCATTTTGCCTAAACACTAAATCACATCAGGAAAATCAAAGACAGAAGCAGAGAGAAATGGGATATAACAGGGTGCAATTTAGAAAGTTAGGCCAATATATACCAAAAACAAGAAAAGAAAATCACTTCATGCCTCTTCAGCTTTGATATTCAAAGCAACATTTACTTATTCTGCTACTAACTCTATTTCCAGTTTGAATATAAAATATTCTCTCAGTCAAAAGCAAATGTCATCCAGGTCCTAGAGGATGCTGAGACATTTATGCCATATACCTCCCTCAGTCACATACAATTGGGCATACCCATCAATATAATCTACATTTACTTAGAACCATATTTGTATTAATGCTAATCTGTACTTTAAATACTAGAAAGATTAATTTCTGTATTTCATTTAAAATCTGTATCTATAACTACACATCTTAGTTGCTTTCTTTCCACACCCCTTATATCCTCTAGTTCACACATAACCCCTTGGAGACTGCTCCTCTAAATCATACAAACATTGGACAGTAGCTTCCTCTGACAAAGCCTTTTTATATGCTATAACCATTTGAATGTTAAACAGAGATTTAACTTCCTATGAGTGTGTTCTATCCATACATCATATGCTTTAAAGGTTATAATCATATAGTAAGTTACGACTTAATCTTCTCATCGATCACCATAACCCTAATGTGCTTGTTCCTTTACTTATCTGGCTACTATCATGATGATGATTATTTTTCCTTTATTGTCAGAGGTCTCAAACTTTGTCTCCTTTTTCATGAAATGGACAGTGCCTATTATAGCATCCTCTGCAATAAAGAAAAACTGTCTATTGTCCATTTCAATTTTAAGTTGGCAGCTATCACTTATACAAATATTGCTGTAGAGTTTCTGTGGGGTGAAAGACCTCCTTTTCAGGGTATTAAATCCTAATTGGCTACATTTCTAAACAGATCCCATCACTGACTCAATTTTGGATTTGACGAAACAGAAGTGGGCAGGCCTGGGAGAAAGGTACACGTGATCCTTCATGAATTTACCACTGATAGAAACAACAGTCTAAAATAAGGGGTAAGGGTGCCTGGGTGGCTCAGTCGGCTAAGCGGCTGCCTTCAGCTCAGGTCATGATCCTGGGGTTCTGGGATCGAGTCCCACATCAGGCTCCCTCCTCAACGGGGAGCCTGTTTCTCCCTCTGCCACTCCCCCTGCTTGTGCTCTCTCTCTGTCAAATAAATAAATAAAATCTTTAAAAAAATAAAATAAGGTGTCAAGAAATGGAAGGAGACATTTTAGAAAAGCTTTCATGGGGCAGGTCTAAATGTGACAGCACCCCCGGGGAAGGCTATCTGATCAGGAGAGTATAGTTGAGAGGATGTTGCCTTTGCTTGTTCTGGAGCCTCAAGGAGCAAATAAGTTACAGCAGATATCACACATTATATTTGCGTAAATCGGGATGCACCAAACTAAGGAGTATCAAGACCAGACCTCCTTCCCAGCACGGGGACTTTTAAGATCCAACAGTCTCCTTGACATCATTTGGATCACTTGCCATCAGGTGTCTGAGAGACAACTCAAATCCAACATGTCCAAACCTGGACTCCTGATCTTTTCTCCCCAAATCATTCTATCCACAGCTGTACTTACTGAGGTGAGGTTTCAGACACCATCAGTTGTGAATCCTACCATTATCCTGGGAGGACACACAACAGTAGGACATGCAACTGATGGTAAGATACCTCTGGATTTTAGGGATGTTAAAATGTGAAATGCTAAGTACTTTGGAGTCAATGACGTATGGGTGGCAGGAAGTTCTTTGAGTATCTTCCCTCACCTCTTACACAAAACATAGAGCAGCAATGACAGGAGGGGAGCCCCTGGAGACTCCAACTTTGGATTCCCATTCTCATTCATTCGTTAAACAAGCCTTTCCTGGGGACTTACTTTGCACCAGGCACTATGGATATAGAAATGCGGACATAGCATCTGCTCCAAGAGGAATTTGAGTCCAGTAAGAAGCCTGACTCTAAATCAGAGACTGAATTACAGTGTGCTAACTGCTGTGATGATTATACTATCTCAGAGGAGATCCCAACCATCGTCAAATACATACTTCCAAAGCTAACTGGAGAGTATACAGAGTTGTCTATTTTTTCCTTCTGCCAAACTCCAAAATGGAACAAGTTATGGTACTACCATAGCACCAACTAACATACCAGCTAAAGTATCAGACATATACATAGTATTTATAGTTATTCCAAGTCCATCTACCTGCTTGTTCCTACCCCATCCTGATGCATGAACTCAGGCACTCTGTCTTTCCATTTCTGCCTCTACACATTGTGTGACATTCTGAACTTCTGTTTCATCAGTTTTAAGCAAGATGCCAGAAAGGCTGAGAACCTCTCCATCTCAACATCTTGGATTCTATTATTAACTCTCAAGAAGTCTATTTGGTTTTCTCCTACCAGGGTAGGTTACAGAACATTGTGTTAAAATGGAGACTAAGGATATTTATTTCACAGGTTAAAAAACATTACATATGAATCTCTAAATCAAGTCTAAGTTTATTAACTCTAGGACTTAATTTTTAATTCACAACGCAATGTGAACGCTAAGTCAGAAAAAAAGAGTTAGAAATAGTCTACTGTTTGGGTCTCATTTAACATGATGCTCTTGAAGACTCTGAAGGCCAGAAGAGTTTTCATCTCCTTAATAGATTTAATCATGCTAAGAATCTTCTTCCATCTGTAAAATTCTTCTAACTATCCCAATTGCCCATCAACACCTGAATCAAATTTTTCTTCATGTAGGACTTTGGCAAGATATGGAGTACACCCGTCAACTACAATTCTACAGTGAAATCATAGTTTAAGTCCCATGAAAAGATAAAAAATTAAATTAAATTAAATAGCAGGTGCTAGTATCCTCTCAATAATCTATAATGACACGACCAACCACATCAATCTCAGATAACATAAAGAATATAGATAATAAAGGCTTTTACTAGCTTAAACTTTTATTAAAAGGACTATTTCTGATGTTCTATTTCTATAGTATGATACAGAAGCTTGTTTAATTTTTGGCTTTGGGTCTGCCACTGCTGAGATATAGGATAGGGGATGGGAGAGTGGCTTCAAAGATGAGAGGGGGCTAGCAATAAATTCAGTTTGGGGTGTATTTTTAAGATATCACCCAGATGGAGACATCTACCACAAGATGGAAATGCAGCTTTGCTGCTCAGGGAAGAGGATGGGGTTGGAGAGACAGACTGAGTGACAAGTGTTGTGGAGATGACAGAGAGCCCCGAGGCTGGACCCGATTACAGAGGGAGGGGGAGCCCATGGAGAAAGGCCGAGAAAAATCTCCTCAAAGAGAATGAAGAAAACCACAAGGGAATGGTGAGGGGTAGATTTGAGAAGACCGGTGGATAAAGACTTAAAGTATTTTGTTGGGTTTGGGGCTAGTTTTTCCACTTTCAGGAAGAACTTGGCCATTGATGGAGCTGCAGGTGGACACCTAGGAGAAAGGCAGGTAAAAAAAAAAAAAAAAAAAAGGTTTGCCTGAGGTTGAAGAGAAGATGGGAGTATGCATAGGCATTTCAAGATGTTTGGAGGAAAACATCTCGAGAGGCCAGTTGCTTGGGGGGAAAGGCAAGTTGCAGGGAGACCTGATGGGATATGTGGGTTGAAGATGAGAAGGCAAGAAAGACATACTCTGAATATACCAGTAAAACATAGGGCCCATTGGGAGATGCAAAGTCCTAGATCAGGTAGGAGTAGGTGAGGTCAAAGCTCAGGGTTTGAAGTCTGGTGTTAATACAAGAGCCCCAAGGTGGGTGGGTTGGGGGGGAAGCAGAGACATGAGCCACAGATGGATTGCATTCGCTGCCAAGTGGAAGGCAGAACCACAAGCAAAAAGCAAGGAGGAAACTACAAGACCTCTAGACAACCATTGTGTGATGTCTGACAATCCTCCTTACCTAAACTCTCTCACTCTTTACAAATGAATAAAGGAAATCAACTGGTCAAATGCATGTTAAATTGAACTACATGTGGTTTAGTTTCAAGCGAAAAAAGTTCTCCTTATTTTAATGTAATAGTCCCTTTCCAATAACTGCAGTACGTCTTCATATTGTGTTAGATTCCCTTTTACTTACATTGTATCTTCCAGCTTTCAAAACACCTATATCAACTTATACATAGCTTTAACTAAATATCATAATCCCTAAATATTTCTCTAGTCCCTATCCTATGATTATGAGAAGTCCTGACCTTAATAAAGTATTCTAGGAAAGGATGTAAAAAATTCATCCATAATTATTAAACAGACTGAACCCATTTTTCTCCTCAAAGTTGACAAATTAACATATAACTATTTGCATTATTTAAATTATCACCATGCCTTAGTATCCTCACATAGGACTTGTATGATTACAACAACAGACTGCAAACAAACAAAAAGTTTGGTGACGAATGACAGCGAGCAAAGAATTTTAATGTTCAGCTTCAAAATGGCTGTGATAAAATGTGCTAGCTCAACTGAAAAAAAAAATCACAGCATCTGTTCTGTCAACTTTCCAAGTTTATCAAATTCTTTCCCAGTCTTCCCATTTCCCTCTGAGTATATCTCCTTGGAAAATTATCAAGTCTCCAAGTAAAGATAAAATATCCTCTCCAGATATGGAAATGTTAAAAATGTTCCATTTTATACACAATTCTTCCATGACTAAGAGGACGTAAGATTGCCATCTTGGAGGAGGGAGAGGGGAGTCCAAGGAGGAGGAGAGAAAAGTATTTGAATCAGTAAAAACCTTCTGCCAGTACCTTTGAGAAAGTTGGAAACCAACAAAACTTGGGTTAATTTCATCACATGTTCTTGCTTGCAAGCATAGGTCCAGTAATGTCAAAACACCTAAGTGATTGTTAGAGAAAGTAACATCTGTATACGAAGGCATCAAAATTTCCAAAGGGCAACTTTTTGGGTAGCCTCAAGGACAGAAAGTGTCCTAAAATGGATGGACCCACACATCCCTGACCCACAGGGCCTGTCAGTCGGACTGACCAATCCATGAGAAGCACTGGTCCAGGGGACTTCCGTCTTCCTATCTATCCTCCATTCCAAGTATATAGGCCTCTTTCCTGAAGTTTGGGATATCATGGTTGAAAGACAGCGGACCTGATTCTAGGCACCACTGTCCCATTCCAGCAGGATGAAGAAAAGAGAAAGCAAAAAACAGGATTGGAGTGAGTCTCCCCCTCTTTAAAAGGCTTCTCTGGATGCCCTTTCAACAATTTCAGATTGCCATGCCTAGCTGGAAAGGCTAAGAAATTGAGTATTTGAGCTTTGCAACTTTGATAAAGAAGGGTAGGCAAGGGAGACATGGGTTGTCCATTATTTTAAGGTACCCATCCCACAGGGTCTTTCAGCTGGGACACAGTAAGTGCTCAATGAACACTTACACATTGTACAATCACCTGCCCCCCCTTGCTGTGACACATGCATGCCACGTCCATTCTAACCCTAACCTCATCTCATTTTATGTCTTGCTTTTGCGATCCAGGAGAGCAAGCACTTTCTTCTCTGTTGAAACCCTACATTCTTTTTTTTTTTAATTGCAGTATATCAGGGGCGCCTGGGTGGCTCAGTCAGTTAAGCATCAGACTCTTGGTTTCGGCTCAGGTCATGATCTCAGGGTCCTGAGTTTGACTTAAACTCTTAAGTCCCCATTTCTTCGTGTACAAAACAGACAAACTGACACTGACTCTGCACGGTTATGGAAAGGATTTGTATGCACACAGAACAGTGTAAGGTGTCAGTTTCCAGAGCCTTTAACAACTGGCGCTCCAAAAAAGGAAAAAAAAAAAGTTCCTGTTGCTGCTAAACACAGATGTGCAGCAACACGCCATTATGTACATAGTCTTTCCCCTATACGTGCAACTGACGTGAAAACTGCAAGAACATAAATAGTCGAACATAGGAAAATAAGGAGGAAGTGGTGAGGTTTTAAGTGTTTATTACTTTTTAAATAAATTTAATTGTATGTTTACATAATTTGTATTAACGTCTGAAATTGAGTTGGCTCTGGCATATCGCTGTGTGCGTACAAACACCACTGGATAAATCAAAGCCAAGGCTATTTACAGAAATGAAAAACTACAGTATTTTCTTTGTTTTCTTTAAACAGACATTAATTAAAGGAAACATTGATTTCATTGAATGTGATCTTGTACCAGTGATGTAATAGCAGGTTTAATCATGGGGCTACAGCAACAACTCCAATGCTAAGGCACAGAAACTCTGGAATACATTATACTTAGAATTACAAAGGAATCTCAACCAAGGAACCGCAGAAGACGTGTCTCCAATAAAAAGGCAGGGATCACAGCTAAGCCTTTTGTTGTAGTAGATATCTAGTCTATTCACTGAAACCTCACGCTGACAGATTTCCAAAAAGCTTGTCAGGACACATTATAGACCCAGACAGGCTTTTTTTTTTTTTTTTTTTTTTTATTTAAATTGAATTTAGTTAACATATACTGTATTAGTAGTTTCAGGTGTAGAATTTAGTGATTCATCAGTTGCCTGGAACATCCAGTGCTCATTCCATTAAGTGTCCTCCTTAATGCCCATCACCCAGTTACCCCATTCCCCACCCACCTCCCATCCAGCAACCCTCAGTTTGTTTTCTATAGTTAAGAGTCTCGTATGGTTTGCCTCCCTCTTGGTTTTCATCTTATTTTTTCTTAAATTCCTTGTGAAAAAGACAAGCTTTAAATCAAGGTAAGGGTGCAGTCCTTCCACACCACCACCAAAATCCTAAACCACCAACCTGCTTCAGCTGTGGCAAAATCCCAGTGGAGGGGGGAATAGGATCAAAACAGGGGAGAGAAGCCTTAAGTGCTGGCCACCCACGTGAGAACCAAGAGAAGGCTAATGCTCCTCTCTTCAAAGGTATATTTGGCAGATGCTGCACACAGATAAACATGGTTATTACCTTGCAAAAAAGCCAAGGCATCATACAAAGTGTCTTGTCTTCATATTCTCTGCTCGTATCTAAGCCCACTGACATGCTTTTACCTCTGTGGAAATTAGATATTTGGACCAATTTATGCATGACTCCATCCATCACTTCAAGTCCCCCATCATTCTTCATACGAGACAAATCAAACAGGTTTAGGAGCAGTTACACCCGAGGTGTAAAACTTACCTTGAGCTAGGTAGCAAGGGAACACAGCCATGCTGGTGAATTTCAGGTGTTAGAGCTTCCAATAGGCATCAAACGCAAACTTGGGATGTACAAGGGTATACAAGTAAATAAAGACCCGGACCTGTCCTCAGAGATCTCGCCATCTACTCACTAAGGTGCACCTGCCAGGGCATGGCCTCAGAATAAGGCTACCAGAAGGCCTTCCTAGCATTCCTAGCGGAGCTGTATTAGACGCCATCAGTATACAACCTGGGCTGAATTAACTTATTTGTAGAAGTATGTGCTTCAATGCCACCAAGTTAAGCCCCTGGTCACTCAAATACATCTGAAAATTCAAGTTCATTCAAGTACTCTGAAAATTTCTGTAAGATCTCTACTTGGTGTGCTTTCTTCATGGAACACTGTAGGTGACGGAAGCTATGCCTAATTCACGACTCTCAATCCAAGCAGGTGTCATGTTTGCTTCATCTTGCTGCCAAGGCTGCATTTCTTGGGGACAGATGGCTATCAAACTGCTCTTCCATTCAGAATACACAGCAGATGCTCTCACAATTCTAGTGAAATACTAGGCTCTTAAAGGTGTCAGCATTTACCCTCTAAAGTTTAAAAACTCAACTTAACTTTCAATTCTTCCAATAGGAAGAAAAAAGTTTCCTTTAAGCCTTACTTTTCCGTTTTTCATTAAACATCACTTGAATGAAGTTTTAACTCTTTCCATCATCTGAAGTTAACACTCAAGGTGACTTCAAGAACAACACAAACCTGACCTCCCTGGACCAACAAGGGTTCACCACATTTTTTTTTTTTTAAGATTTTATTTATTTATTTGAGAGAGAGAGAATGAGAGAGAGCAAGCACATGAGAGGGGGGAGGGTCAGAGGGAGAAGCAGACTCCCTGCCGAGCAGGGAGCCTGATGTGGGACTCGATCCCAGGACTCCAGGATCATGACCTGAGCCGAAGGCAGTCACTTAACCAACTCAGCCACCCAGGCGGCCCAAGAAGGGTTCACCACATTTAGTGGTTGTTGCTAGAACCAGCCTGAATATCCATTCCTGGTCCCATATATGGTGGTCTGGAGAAGACTGAGAAGACCAGGAAAGCAAAGGAATGGTCTCCTGGTTTCCTGCAGAGGCTCCAGGAGAGGCCGAAATAAAGCATTCCCTCTCCGTGAACCTCCAGAGACTTTTAAAGTCACTCCTGAGGACCATATGGCCTATCATCAGTCAAAAACTGCCCCAGGAATGATATCATCACGATTAAACGGCTCATTCCCCATAATCTTAACCACATGAGTTTGCAAAAAGACGCTGATGCAAATCAGGGAAAGGGGGGGGGTCTCTCCATACCCAAGATGCAAGCAAATGAATAAGCATCAGCCTGAAGAAGTTGCGAGGGCTGTCAGAGAATTCAATTTAAGGAACCTTCTTCTCTAGCGTAGCTTTCTACCCCAAATGCAGAACAGCAATCCATGATAGCTAAAGAGACTGCCTCACGCTGAGGCAAAGCAAACTGTACCCCCCCAAAGTTCCTATAGGGGCTCTGCTACTGTGCCTGGAATTCCTGCAACCAACTGCTTTGGCTCATGTTTCTGAGATCCAAGGTGAAGGCACAAGCCGTACCACACCATTATTAAGCCATAGCACCTTACACAATACAGCTGATCAGATTTGTTCGCTGTCACAGAGCAACTGAAAAGAGAAGTTCTTATTTTAAGGTGAAGCGTGGGAAGAGAAAGAAAGGGGAGAGAGAAAAGTATTCCAGGACATGAGGGAGAGGGAGGACAGAAGGCTTGGGGTGGGAACATTACCCACAGGGAGAATGGCTGCTAAAATAAGCCACCTGCGAAGAGTTCTATTTTATAGTCTGATCTTGGATCAAAGATGAGGAAAGGGGAGAGACTTGTTCTGAAAATAAACTTCCACTACTTCACAGTTGGTCGCAGATCCAATCAAGGCTAAGAGAAAAAAAGAAAACGTTAAGGTGTCTCAACACTTAATGGGGAAGAGTGCCACCCTCTAGGACCAAGGGGCAGCTTCCGATGGGATATGCAATGCCATCCAGGTAAAGGGATGGGCCATCAGCACTACCATGCTCAACTCCCTTTTGTGTTATAAATGTCATTTGCGGTTTTCTCCAAAACCCTCTCTGGTCATCGCTCCATCAGGTAATTATTTTGCTTTACCTCCCCTGTATTATCAAGCTCCATACAGGTGCAGCATTCTTGGGGGACATCTCATTCTGTATCACCCCCTGCCACTGCCCCTTGATACTTCTCTTACAACAGGGTTGATTGTGATTCCCTATTTACCAAAAGCCGTGAGATCTGGTCCTCCTCTTTCCTCGCCTCTCTGCAGCACTGGGAATGGATGGGTTGCATTACCTGTCTTCCCTGACTTTCCTTCTCCTGTTTTTGTACTTCCTTCACCTTTCCAGGCCCATTTCATTTGCCCTCCCCTTACACAAGAGTAGCATCCACTATTCGGCATCTTTCTCTGTTTTCTCTCCTTGTTCTATTGTGCTCATTCGCTGCCATTAGCCACAACACTACTGAAGACCTTAAAAGTCTTAATTTTTAGTCCAGACATCACCTCTAAGCCCTTGATATCATCCAGATTCCCTGCCTCCCCGACAGGTCCATCAGCATGGCTTAGGCACCTCACAGTCCACACGTCTGTCTACAATTGAACTTCTTGCTATGTCCTCACAAAGATGGTCCATCTTCTCTTCCATGAGGAGTTTCAGTGAATGACTCACCACTCACCCAATCACCCAGAGGAAAACCTTCAATCATCTTGGATTCCGGTCTTTCTGATACACACCAACAAAAGCAGGGGTGTGCCCCACTCATACCCTTTGTCTTCACCACTTTACACACTTTCCCAATACTGGCCCTACCTCTCTCTGGCCATCGAGTCTCTTTGCCCACCTGTGTAGCAGACTGGCTGTCAACCTGAGAGAAGCAAACATTCAGGGGATGGGATTAGCAGGTACAAGCAACCCATTTTTTTTTTTTTTTTTTTTAAGTAGGCTCCTTGCCCAGCATGGAGCCCAACAAGGGACTTGAACTCACAACCCTGAGATCAAGACCTGAGCTGAGATCAAGGGTCAGATGCTTAACCAGCTGAGCCACCCAAGTGCCCCAACCCATCAGTCCTTTTAAAAAGTTACAGCTTCAAACAAAACACTGGTGCTTAGACCAAACCACTTTTACAATTACTGTGCTTAAATCTGTTTTATATCCAAGGGCTATGGGCTGGAGATGAAGCAAAAAGAGTCCTTTAAAAAGGCATTTTGTGGCTGAGCCATGGGCTTCATGAAAGCAACTTTCCCAGGGACCCCACCCTACTGACTGTGTCCCACCTCCATGGCTTTGCTGAAGCCACTGGCTTTCCTGGTATTGTTCTTTCCCATATCATTGGAAGGTTTTGCCTTCAAGGACTTGATCCAAGTGATAACTTTATGAAGCTGCTTCTGCCTGCAAACCCTTCAGTTAGCAAGGTCGGGGGCATTTGGGAGGGAAAAGTGTATTCTAGCTCAGAAGCTCTATCATGTTATTCTTGTTTATTTGCCTAGCTCCCTCCAGACCACAAGCACCTTGAGGGGCAGGACTGGGTTGGATGACTATTTTGGAAACCTCCCACCGCACACAGTACATGTTGTACTTATTAGAATAGATTTAAAAATGAGTGAATGATTTATGAAAAGACAACATTTCTGACACCTTTACACTGGCAGAAAAATACATGGGGAGGTGTTGAGTATCTACAGGATCCATTCCAAGTAACAAGAAAGTCACAGAATCCCAAATACCATATCTAAGGAGGAAATGCAGCTTGGTAATCATGGTGGACAAGATCCCTGATCCTGACCCCTGAACTGAGACAATATCTTGGGTCACCAAGTCACAATAGAACCATGAGTCAAGCGCCTTTCAGAAGTGCTGTTTGCAGTATTATAATCCTCAGCCTATGAACGGGTTATTTTCACGTGAAGATGTATCCAAGAACTGCCAGGAACCTTTTAAATGGGATGGTAATTTCTGGCAGACACATCTCTGAACACATCTCCAATTTAATTTTCAAGAAGCCTAAGTGGAGACAATCCTTTTGAGAATACCTAATAACAGACCCCAAAGAAACAAGCCCAAAGAAACACATTTGAATAGAAAGCTGGAGAATATATTACCATTTCAGGGATGACTGACAACCCATTTATATTTTACTACATGTTATAGTAGTAATCCCAGCGATGCAGTATTTTCAGAAAGCGAGACTATGTGAGAGATTCATCGGTTACAGGAGATATAATTAACCTCAGATCAACTGGAAGTTGGCACCTGAAATCTTTCTAGGAATCAAGCAGGGTATGACTCAATCAATCAAGTATGCTAGCAGAGACTTAACAGGCAGGTAATCAGATTGCTTGCTTAGAGAAAAGGGACTAAATCAAGCTTACTCTACTGCATCAGCAGAGCACCTTGAAAACTTAGGAGGAAGGTTTTTAAAATAACTGTGATAGTGCCTCATCAATTTCTCAGCACCATGAGGAGGCCATTTTGTCCCTTACAGGCAGAAGAGTTGATGAATCCTATCCACCCAGTGGCCACTCTCTCTGCTGCTCAGTGCTTTCATTAGAGCAAACTTCATTCATTTATTTAGCAAATATTTGAGTATTTACTCTGCAGTAGACAATGGGTTAACTTCCTAGGGGATATGAACTATAATCTTAACCTCATGATTATCAATATTTGGTAGCAAAAGCATGAAACAAATGAGTAAACAAGTGTTTTAAAAAGATAAAAATGATTTTGTAAAGAACATCAGTTTGGGGGCGCCTGGGTGGCTCAGTCGTTAAGCGTCTGCCTTCGGCTCAGGTCATGATCCCAGGGTCCTGGGATCGAGCCCCGCATCGGGCTCCCTGCTCAACAGGAAGCCTGCTTCTCCCTCTCCCACTCCCCCTGCTTGTGTTCCCTCTCTTGCTGTCTCTCTCTCTGTCAAATAAATAAATAAAATCTTTTAAAAAAAAGAACATCAGTTTGTGCTGGTACCAAATAACCTGTGGGTCAGGCTACCTACACCAACAGGTTACCTAGAGGTACCTATGGGTGACCTGTGTCAGTTTAAGGTGGCAAGAGAGCTGACTCGGGGTTCTAGAATTATGAGGAGTTTCAGAGGGAGAAAAAGGCACAGGAGTTGATGGAGATGCAAGGAAGTGGATGTAAATCTTTGAATCTCTCTGCATAAGTAATAAAGACAAACAGGACAGGGCTACAGAACAGAAAGAAAAATGAGGATTAACAGATGGAGGCGGGGGTCTTGATGAAGGAGAAAGGTCTCTTGTAGGAGAATATGGCAGGTAAACTAGGATAGGAGGTTTGGTCACAGAGCAGGACTCATGCAACCATGATGCTAAAGGTGGTGGTGTTTCCGGTCATGACAGGACCTCTGGTGTGACCTTGGGAGAGTGTGGTTAAGGTTAAATGCACAAAAAAAGGTCACTGGAAATAAGAAGATGGAGGAACTAGAAAAGAAACATGGACACATTGTGCTTGCCTGTTTTTGAAAAGTTGGTCACAGTGATACTTGCAGAAAGTGAGCATTTCATCTTCCATTAAGGCAAGAGTCCCCAAATCTGATAGTTGTCTTTTTTTTAACTCCAAGTTACACATTTCAATAAAAGACGAATCACAGCTTTCATCTATGAGGCTTCCTGGTTGGCTTTCTCTCTGGCTCCCAATCCACCATGTCGTCCCTTTCCTACTGCACATTTTTATCTTTTTTTCCCCCATCAGACTTACATTCCCTCTGTCCTCCGGACCCCCACTGCACCCACTCCACTTACAACTCAGCTTCCACCACCCAAAGAGGTTTGCCCTTCTGGATTCAAGATGTGGCTTCCATAAATACCCTCAGGTGTGTATTACAAATATTAGCAATTAACAGAAGATCCTGAATCTCTTTTGGGTACTCATTTTCCAAGATGAACATGTCACCAGGTCTGTTAAATCAGTCTCTAGGCAAAGAAAAGCAAGATTGAGTTTTGTGTTTCCTACTGGGAACCACTGCATATTTATAAACTTTCTAAGCTGTAAGTACTACACGTTTTTATAACTGTATCTACACCAAAAGTATTTATACAATGATTTCTTTTTCCCATCAAAAAGGGTGCACCTGGTCAAGTATATGGTTCTAAAATGATTAATGAGTATTTTCCCATATAAGCATTTAAATGCCTCTAAAAATAACTGGATTACAACTTTGATTGTGTTTACCATCAAAAATTTGGAAATAAGGCAGCACAATGAAATCCAACCATAATTCCACCACCCTCAGAGAAAAACCCTCAAAATATTTACCTTCTTTTTTCAGATACCCAATTATGGTGGGGGGGATGGATCTCTAGTGTATAACAGTGCCTGGAACATAGCTGGTGAATAAATATTTGCAGACTGAATGTAGTAGCCATACAGTTCTGTAGTCCAGTTTAAAATGTCTTTGTTCTCAAACTAGGATATTATAAAAGGACCATTTGTAAATTATAAAAATTTAAATATCTAATAGTTCAAAAGGAGATGAAATAAGAGAAATGCTTTTCACTGCATATTGCCATTCCCTGGAAGAAATCCCAGTAGAAATCCTGGAAACTCCACACAGAAAGAAAAAGAGAGAGAGAGAGAGAGAGAGAGAGATGCATGCAGATATCGATACAGAGCTACATTTAACAACAAATGGTATATATTCTATATGATGTTTAACAGTGTACTTGTTCCACTTAATATTGCTTAAATAGATCTCCTATATCTGCATGCAAATGTACTTCATTCTTTACAAAGGCTTCATGTGGATTGTCCTATACTTTTACCATTAAATTGATGGACCTTTATGTAGTGGCCAGATTTTCTGCTGTTAAAAACAACGCTGCAATTAACACTCTCCAGTCTCCCAACAAATACTTATTGAGCACCCACATGCCATGCCATGAGCCCAGTTCTGGAGACTGAGATGTTCACAAAACAGCTAAGATCTCTAACCTCACAGAGTTCACAAGAGGAGAGTAACAGCAAGAAAACAAAAATGAATGTATCCTTCCCAATTTTAACTTGTACCTTGAGGGAGAAGGGGAGAGAGAAAACCAGAAGGAAGTGACGGATATCAGACAGGCAGGAAGGTCCCTCTGCGGATGTAACCAGTAAGATGAAAATGAAGCCGGCTGCAAAGGTCTGAGCGGCATCGAAGCACAGAGAGCAGCTAATGCAAAGGCCCAGTGAGAGATCTCATTTCCAGGAAAGACAGTGAATGCGGCTACAGTACAGAGAATATGGACCAAGCCTGGGCTGGAGAAGGGAGAAAATGGGTCGATACAGGATGCTAAAAAAAAGTTTTCATTTTATTTCAAACGTTACAAGAAACCACCAAAGAGCAATTGGTGAGGGAGTGACATGATTTGAGTTGCATTTGTAAAAGAGCCCTCTAACTGCTGTGGAGAATGGACTGGGGAGAAGCGTGCACAGGGGACTGTTGAAGGTTACTACAGGGTGCAGGTTAAGGGAGAATGGCGGGGTTTGGTCCAGAGTAGAAGCAATGGATGGGGAAAGGCACGGAAGATCAAAGTCACAGTCTGGGTTTGGATTGGACAGAGCAGAGGAGATGGGGAATTGCCAAAGGACAATGGCTGGGCTGTGAGCAACTGGGAGATACCTTTTTCTGAAATAGAGGAAAAAGGGAAGAGGAATAAGGTTGGGGAAAAATGAAGAGTTCTACTTCAGAGAGGTCAGGTTTGAGTTGTTTATTTGCCAATTACATGTGCATGAGAGTCTGGATTTCAGCACAAAGGTCCATGCTACATAGAAACAATTCCTCAGCTTATGAATGGTTGGCTGTCATCCACAGAGAAATGAACTGGACTATGTGGGAAAAGTGGGTTGAGAGAAGTAACACAAGCAGAGACTGTTTGGAGAAGTTTGCTCTGGCAAAGGCAGCAGGTTAACTAGGTCAAATGTTACACAGAAGAGAACCTAGAACTCAGTGAGAGGGAGACCAGAGGGAAATCCAGTTCAGTGGCATTTTGGGGGCCAAACTGGATTGGAATGAGTTTATCAGTTACCAGAAGGTAGGAGGATGTATATGAAGACAATTCTTAGAAGTTTCACTTTAAAAATCTGCCTAAGAGTAGAGTAACTGTAGGAGTTATAAGGTCAAAAATGGTTCACAGTTGTTGCTGTGTGTATAATTTTATAGAAATAAATTTATAGAAGTCCTACAGCATGTTTGTGTATTAATGGGAGTAATCCGATATGGTGAGAAGAGAATAATCAAGCAAACAATGAAATCTGGAAAAGGTTAGAAAAAATGAAAAGAAAGTACAGGGTTTATCTTTGACTTCCTTCGGGAGAGAGGATGGATGAAGGAGAAAATGGGCTTCAGACACCAGCTGGTTTGTGGATTTGTGATAAGATGTCAAGAATCTTCTTCCGGAGGGCCTCTATTTTCTCAAGAAAGCATGAGGTGAGTCATCAGCCTCAAGTGCATGTACTTAGGTGCTTGTAAGAAGAGGCAAGTCTGAAGGGGGAAAAGCAAGATGGTGAATTTTTTTGTGGACACTGAAAAAGGAAGCTTGGTAGATTCTCCAGCTACTGTTCTGCTTCCATTTTAGTTGGGGCTCACTAATTTGTAGTGACACCCATCTTCCAGCTGTGATTCTGTCAAGTACATTACAAAGGATTCATCTAGGGCAGTGTTTCTCAAAGTGTGCTACCTGGACAAGCACCATCAGCCTCACCTGGTAAGTTATGAAAAATGCAAATATCCAGCCCCACCCCAGACCTACTTATGCCAGAATGCCTGGGGGTGGGGCCTGGCCATCTGTTAACATGCCCTCCAGGTAATTTTGATGCGCCGGAGAGTTTGAGAACCACTAATCTAGGAAGAGCTCTTTTTTCTTTCTTTCTCTCTCTTCTTTTTTTCCATGTGAATGCAAAGGAGGAAGAGAGTGCAAAATAATTAAAACTCATCTGCAAGAGTAATTATACTGATGATCCATAGAATAAGAAGTAGATAAGCTGTGAAGCCATTCTTTATAAATAGTTTGGCCCTTTTTAGATAAATACTTAATATTATTTTAAATTTTAATTTGTGATATATTATACAATGGCCCTCCAAAACCTCTATATACCTGTCCAGAGCAAAAAAAAAAGGAAAAAGACCCCTGCACCATATGCTCACCCAACTTTTTTTTTTTTTTTTAAGTATAATTAACATACAATGTTCTATTAGTTTCAGGTAAACAATTCTTTTTTCATTTACATCCATTTAAAAAGTGAAGAAGTTATCTCTTGGTTGTTTCTGTGTTACTGTTGCTTATCTTTTATTGCACTTAGGTCCCCAAAATGAACTGTACACGAACACGATGGAGGGGGGAGGGTACCTCGCAGAAACATACAAGAAAAGAGCCCGAGGAGAGTGAATCGGAACAGGCAAGAAGTCCAGAGTATGGTATGGCTCCATGAATAGGAATGTGTGTCCTGTTCAACTGCAGCGATATTCCCATTCAATTCTGTCCCAGAAGATTCCAGGGGTCTTCCTATTCAGTTCTGGATATCACACTTTGAGAGAGATGTATTACCTAAAACTCCACCATAATGATTAAGTGCCTTCCTGAGACCACCGAACATAAGGTAGAGTTGAATGTTTGGGGGATATTTGGCCTAAAATAGAGGCTCCTGTGGAGGGAAGAGAATGTAGAAAAAGAGACCAACATGACACCCGTAAAGAAATATGAATAACTAACAAATGAAAGAATGTAGACTTCATCATTGTAAATCTTTTTAAAAGAATCAAGGGTAGAATTTATAAGGACACAACTTCTCTTACGACCTGTAAGAATACTTCCTAATAAAACAGAATCATATTTCCTGATCCTCTAGGTTTCTGGCTGAGGTTGAATGGCATTAGCTAAGGTCTAAAACAAGGATCTTTACCTTCTTCTAAAACTTTGGAACCCTCAAAGCATCATAAATCTCAAACTCCATTTTCAAAGACATAAATTCACTTTACCTGTTTGTTGTTTAAATTTCTAACAGCGCCTGTTCTCCAACCAAACATTTGGAGTTTCTCATTTAGCTGTAAGCAAGGAGATACCAGGTCACTTTCACTTTTTAAACTTAATTATCCAACTACTATCAAAAAAGCTTATATTAGGGCACCTGGGTGGCTCAGTCGGTTAAGCATCTGACTCTTGATTTTGGCTCCGGTCACGATCACTGGGTTGTGAGCTTGAGCCTCCCCCCAACCCCATGAGGCTCCTTGCTGGGTGTGGAACCTGCTTAAGATTCTCTCTCTCCTTCTCCCTTTGCCCCTCCCCCCTCCAATAAATTTTTTTAAAAAGCTTATATTTAAATTCGCAATTGCTTATCGTGAATCTTAACATCTATTTGAACTTTGTGCCTATGAGATAGCAAGAAAAATATACTCGGAGACCTTCCACTTCCCAATATTCTTGCAGTAGGACTAGTTTTGACAGAATGATAAATATGACCAGCAGTAAGAAATGAATGTGTAATACCAGACCCAGAGTCTGAATCTATCATGATGCAGTTCATGGTGGTTCTTTTGGTAGATTTACTTCCAACATCTCCATGGCTGGCAAAATGACTGATTATGGACTAACGGCCTCCACTATCTCCACTTCTACCTTCTAAGAAGTGAATCTAAGTCACAAATGTCAACCTCTTGCCAACCTACTCTTTTCCTGAAGAGACTAAACCAACATCACAGACAAACTAGCCTCTTTCATCTACACACCTCCCTCCACCAAGGAGTTTGATTCTGGATCATGCTTCCAGCTCCAGAAAGGACAGAGACCTCTGGGAGTGGCAAAATGCATGGCAGAAACTGAACAACACAAGAAATGAATATAAAGATGCATTCTGACAATTCAAAGACTGTAGGAGAATTTGAAAAGTCATCTAACAGTAGCATAGTTATTTAAGAGAGGGATATCTAATTAACCCGTTAGCATATAAACTTTTATCTTTACGGTAAGATATGGAATCAGTGAAGACAGAAAACATGAATAGAGAATTCCTACTTCAATAATACTATTGTCCCTTAGGGAAAGCAAATCGTGAAAACCTTATATATAACCCCTGTCAACAAGGTTTTCAGGTCATGGCTGAGAATAATTTAGTGGGTCACTTCTCCCTTTACCGTACCTGCAAGGAGAAAAGGGATGCTAGCTAGGAATATTTACTCACCATGGGGGGAAATATTAGGCATAACACCCAGCTAATTCCTCCTTTTCTTCTTGTCCACGGAAAGTCTCAAATTTTCAAACTCTGCTAGTGTCAATCTTAAACTTTTTGATTTGCTGAAGACAATATTTAGATAGCACACCCCATGTATCTCATAACAATATTCTGGTATGTTCTAAATGAAGATTTTCTTCTTCAGTACTTAGAGAGGTAGCCAATTTTTGGACAAAGCTCCTTAAAGAGCTTATCACTTGGAAAATATCTCTGAAACTCAGCTCCCTAAGAATAGAAAATAGATTTTTTTTAAAGTATGTATTTGTGTGTGTAAAACACCTATAAAGCAGGTAAACTATTTCTGCCAAATAGAAAAAAATAAAATTTTCCTTCTCTCCATCCCCACCACGATTCTAAATTCTGTTTAAATTGAATGTGATATTGGCAAGATTTATAATTCAACATTTATAATTCAACATTCAAATAAACCCTTACATTCAAATAAACCCTTACTAATAAAGACTAGTTGTAGGAAAGGCCAGTGTAAACTACAGTATCTCAATTCTGACTAGCTTGTGATAAATTAAGGTTAAATTCCACAGATCAAATTAAATCAAGCTGAAGGCCACCAAAATACCACACAGGAGGAGGGCCTCAGGCAAAGGTTTGTGCGCTGCTACTTTATCAGGGAGTGCCATCTCAGGAAGGGACAGTGAGCGATGTGCAAACTAAAACAGGAAAGCAAAGAGTCAATACAGAAATGCTTCACAATGCTGGCCACCACTAAGGGGGACTGATTTCCCTTGATCTTGCAGAGCCATCCTCTGAGAAGCCATTAAAAAAAAAGTGCTGCTTAGGACGGTCCTTCTGGGGGTAGAATTTTTTTTATTATTATTATGTTATGTTAATCACCATACATTATCTCATTAGTTTTTGATGTAGTGTTCCATGATTCACTGTTTGCATATAACACCCAGTGCTCCATTCAATACGTGCCCTCTTTAATACCCATCACCAGGCTAACCCATCCCCCACCTCCTCCCCTCTAGAACCCTCAGTTTGTTTCTCAGAGTCCATAGTCTCTCATGGTTTGTCTCCCCCTTCGATTTCCCCCCCTTCATTTTTCCCTTCCTTCTATCTTTTTTTTTTTTTTTTTTAACATATAATGTATTATTTGTTTCAGAGGTACAGGTCTGTGATTCAACAGTCTTACACAATTCACAGTGCTCACCATAGCACATACCCTCCCCAATGTCTATCACCCAGCCACCCCATCCCTCCTACTTCCCACCACTCCAGCAACCCTCAGTTTGTTTCCTGAGATTAAGAATTCCTCATATCAGTGAGATCGTATGATACTTGTCTTTCTCTGATTGACTTATTTCACTCAGCATAATACCCTCCAGTTCCATCCACGTCGTTGCAAATGGCAAGATTTCATTCCTTTTGATGGCTGCATAATATTCCATTGTATATATATATACCACTTCTTCTTTATCCATTCATCTGTCGATGGACATCTTGGCTCTTTCCACAGTTTGGCTAGTGTGGACATTGCTGCTATAAACATCTGGGTGCACATACCCCTTCGGATCCCTACATATGTATCTTTGGGGTAAATACCCAGTAGTGCAATTGCTGGGTCATAGGGCAGCTCTATTTTCTTTTTTTTTTTAAAGATTTATTTATTTATTTGAGAGAGCAAGAATGAGAGAGAGAGAGAAAGTACATGAGAGGGGAGAGGGTTAGAGGGAGAAGCATGCTCCTTGCTGAGCAGGGAGCCAGATGCGGGACTCGATCCAGGGACTCCAGGATCATGACCTGAGCCAAAGGCAGTCGCTTAACCAACTGAGCCACCCAGGCGTCCCGGGCAGCTCTATTTTCAACTTTTTGAGGAACCTCCATACTTTTTTCCAGAGTGGCTTCACCAGCTTGCATTCCCACCAACAGTGTAGAAGGGTTCCCCTTTCTCCGCATCCCGCCAACATCTGTCGTTTCCTGACTTGTTAATTTTATCCATTCTGACTGGTGTGAGGTGCTATCTCATTGAGGTTTTGATTTGGATTTCCCTGATGCCAAGTGATATTGAGAGGGGGTAGAATTTTTTTTTAAGTGGCTCTTATTTCCCATCTATCAAAGATTAGCCCTAAGGAGTGTTCATTTCCCACACTTTTGGGTTGTGTGTTTGTGTGAAGTAAGATCTTGTGGAGTCTCCTGCTTTGGGTATAAACAAGGGAGGCAAAAGGCATGTGGCTCATGCACAACATGAGGTGGGGCCAGGCTAGATGCATGGGTAGCCACAGCAGTGACTCTAAAGAGAGACTGGTAAGCCCAAGAGGACCTAAAGTGGCTTATGAACAACACTTCATGGACATCACTGTAAATATGGCAGAAGGAGCTCGTGTATACACTATCTTTCATGTTCATCTAAAGGGTAGCCCTGAAATTATTAACATCACTTACCTACTGGAGGGAGTAACTCTGTAAATGGGCGGCTGGGGAAGGAGCCTAAACTGTGTACATTTTTATGTTTTGATTTTGAACATATGAATGTGTTCCCTACTCAAAAATAATTTTAAAAACTTAGAGCTCTGAAAAAGAAACAGGATTTAAGCATATACTTTAAGGTCATGAAGGAGAAATATATAACCTTGGGAAGGGGTGGAGAAAATGAAGTTGGAGAGGAGTGGGAAGATAGGAGTTCGAGATGATGTAATTGCTCTAAATTCTCCATTTTTCCCCCCTGAGTAAGGATTGAAGAGATTCTGCAACAAGCAAGAAAGATTGGTGTCAAAAGAGTGTTTAAAACAAAGAAGAAACCAAAAGGAGGGATGGGGTGAGAAGGGGGACAGTGAATTATCATTTTATTCACTTCTGTGCCATTTGAGGTTTTAAACATGTGCATGCATTACTCATATTAAAAACACGGTTTAGTAAGAAGAGAAAAAAATATATACGTTCTAATCCGTTCCTCAAATACAGGCTACTAAGGTGGTCGCACCAAGATGACTTCAAATCAGAAAATCACCACTGACCCTAAAGACACTTATTTGAGAGCACCAAAGCTTCCTGAAACATTCAGAAAACAAGGACAACAAACAACAACAACAACAAAACCAGTGCTTGTAACTCAGAACACTGCCACTGTTATGAATGCTAACACTGCACAAAAAGAGCTCATTTTAAAAATGTGGGTTTACTAGAAATTGACATCCAGAATTAACAGCTGCAGTTGCCTGAAATGACAAAGCCCCTTTACCAGGAAATCAATGACCACTTAGTACACCAAGCCCAGATTAGCATGAAATGATATGCAAAGGCACATCCCAGCACACATTTGAGGACTGTAAAGTGCAAGCCTCACCAAAGTACTTGAGAAACAGCAGTTTCTCAGAGAGGAGAGGGATAAATTCTCCTTACGTGAAAATGGAGATATTCAACATCCCAATAATTAGGATGACTTTCTAAAGTCAAGCAGTAAGAAAAGAAAACATTGGGAAGATTCAAATAAACACATTGCCTTCAAAAGAGATCATCTCGGAAATAAAGGCAGATCAAGTGAATGTTGGAAAAGCTGATATAATCCAGCACCGGTGGCTTATCTAAACCAAGTTTTTAGGCAAACATGATGCAATTATTTATTTGCATTCCAGTATCAACTGCAAGAGAAAAATAACCTGCCAATAGACATCTGGGAAAAGGTAGTATTAAAATAAATGGAAACATTATGGTATGTTGTTCAGTAACCAATAAATCCCTTTCTCAATTAGGCATTCCTGGCTCCACAGGTCTTCTGTATGCCCAGAAGTAAAGTCCTGAAGCCTTTTCAAAAACCATCCTCTGACATGTAGGCACCGTATACCAGCTAGAGAAGTTCATCACATCGTCAGTGTTAAAATAAAGGCCAAGACTAATATGGAAGAAATTCCGCATATCCGATGAAGCCTACTAATGCCTCAGAGGCCCACCTGGAAGGCATGGATCATGGCTATTGTAGGAGACCTCTTAGCCCCCTACACTAACAGTGTGGTGTGTGACCAGCAGCAGCATCAACACCTGGGAATTTGTTAGAAATGCAGAATCCCAGACCCCCACCCCAGACTTGCTGAAGCACAATCTGCATTTAACAAGAGCCTTACTGAGTCATATATTCATTGAAGTTTGAGAAGCATTATCACAGTTTCTCAATCTTGACCCCAGAGTCATCTGGTGGTGCTTATATAAAAATATAGATTTCTAAGAGCCTTCTCAGACTGACCGAATTTCCAGGCATTGGCCACAAAGATATACTAAGCAAGCACTTCAGGTAATCTTTCAAACCAGGCAAAGGATAGACATATATGTCAATAAAATAGAAATGAAAGTCCATAAAAAACAAACATATCTATGGTCAATTCATTTTTTTCTTAAAAACTGTATCCTGACAGGTCTAAGTTTTTTTTTTTTTTTTTTTTTTTTTTTTATTGAGTCATGGTTGACATATAGAAAGACTGTACATACTTAATGTGCATATCTTGGTTATTCTGAAGTATATACTCATGATACCCTCACCATATACAATGCCATAACCTTAATCATCACCTGTAGAAGTTTCCTCCCCCATTTTTGAACAATTAACATTTACCATTTCAAATTCTTAAGTATGCAGTACAATACTATTAATTATACTCTATTGTACAATAAATAGGTCCTTAGGACTTGCTAGTCTTGCACAGATGAAACTGTACTGGGTCACCAACACCTCAAGTCCTCCTCTCCCTGGTCCCCAGTAACGCCATCCCATTCTGCCTCTAAGAGACCATTATAGGAGCACCTGAATGGCTCAGTCAATTGAGCCTCTGACTCTTGATTTCAGGTTGAGCCCCTGACTCTATTTTAGCTCAGGTCATCGTTTCAGGGTTGTGAGATAGAGACCCACATCAGGCTCTGCACTCAGTGGGGAGTCTGCTCTTCTCCTTCTGCCCCTCCCCCAGCTTGCATGTGTGCCTGAGCACGTTCTCTCTAGCTCTCTAAAATAAATAAAAATTAAATAAAAAAATAAGAGTCTGACGATTGTAGATTCCTGATATAACTGGCATTATGTAGCATTTGTTCTTCTGTGTCTGGCTTATTTCACTTAGCATAATGTTTTCTAAGTTCATCCATGTTGTAGCAATGGCAGAATTTCCTTCTTTTTTTGAGATGGAATAATATACCATTGTACATGTATACTACATTTTCTTCATCCATCTGTTGGTGGACACTTAGGTTGTTTTCATATCTTTGTTATCATAAATAATGCTACAATGAACACAGGAGTGTAGATATCTTCTCAAGATCCTGATTTCAGTTCTTTTGAATATATCCAAGAAGGTGCTAAGACAGTTCAATGAAGGCAAGAATGGTATTTTCAATAAATAGCGCTGGGACAACTACATGCAAAAGAATGAATTTGACCATACTACCTCAACACCACATGCAAAATTTAAATATGGGTCAAGACCTAAATATAAGAGCTAAAACTATAAAACTCATAGAAGAAAACATATAAGGTAATCTGCATGATCTCAGATTATTTGGCAATAGTATCTTAGATAGGACATAAGCAACCAAATAGATAAATTTGACTTCATCAGAGTTAAAAACTTTTGTGCAAAGGACACTATCAAAAGAGTGAAAAGTGCAAAGGACACTATCAAAAGAGTGAAAAGACAATGAAGGGGAGAAAATATTTGCAAATCATATCTGATAATGGTGTAGTATCCAGAACATAAGAACTCTTATCATTCAATAATTTTTTATTTTTATTGGGTTATAAGAGTGCCCAAATAGCCCAATTTAAAAATACATTTTTTCAAAGAAGACATACAAATGGCCAATAAGTGCATGAAAAAAATGTTCCACATCATTACTCATCAGGGAAACGAAAATCAAAAACACAATGAGATACCACTTCACACCACCTAGGATGGCTTGAATTAAACAGATCATGACAAGAAATGACAAAGACGTGGAGAAACTGGATCTCTCATGGGAATGTAAAATGGTACATGACTTTGGAAAATAGTTTGGCAATTCTTCAAAACACACAGTGACCAAACAACCTAACAATTCCATTTTAGGTATATGCCCAAGAGAATTGAAAACATGTTCACATAAAAATTGTGCTCAAGTATTGATAGAAGCAGCATTATTTACAATAGCCAAAAAGTGAAAGCAACTCAAATGTCCATCAACTGATGAATGGATAAGCAAAATGTAGTGTAGCCATATTACAATTATTTGGTCATAAATAGGAATGCAGGGACGCCTGGGTGGCTCAGTCAGTTGAGCGTCTGCCTTCAGCTCAGGTCATGATCCCAGGGTGCTGGGATCGAGTCCCGCATTGGGCTCCCTGCTCAGCGGGGAGCCTGCTTCTCCCACTCCCAGTCCCCCTGCTTGTGTTCCCTTTCTCTGTCTCTGTCAAATAAATAAATAAAATCTTTTTAAAAAATAAATAAATAAAAATAAAAAGGAATGCAATCCTGATAGATGTTATAAATATAACATGGATGAACCTTAAAACATTATGCTAAGTGAAAAAAAGGCTAGTCACAAAGGACCACAACTAGATGATCTTATTTATATAAAATGTCTAAAATAGGTAAATCCATAGAGGTAGACAGGAGACTGGTGGTAGCTTAGGGCTTAGAGATTGGTAGAGTGCAGGGAAGAAGAGAATGACTGCTAATGATTATTAGGTTTCTTTTTAGGGTGATGAGAATGTTCTAAAACTGATTATGGGGATGCCTACACAAATCTGAATATCACTGAACTGTATACTTCAATTGTATGGAATATTAATTATATCTCAATAAAGCTATTAATTAAAAAGAAACCAGGAGTGATTATTTCTAAGGGAGAGAAGGCGATACAATTTGGGGACTAGTACACAGCAGGATTTCAATCCTATCAGTAATATTTTATTCTTTATGCTAATGGTGGATATATGGGGTACACTATTCTTTCTACCTTGCATGTCAATAAATCAGTTGTGATAATTTTATTTAAAAGATGCTCCCAGAAGAGAGATCTGCATGATGCCCAGTATGGGAAACCTCATCACCATCACTTCCAAGTTCTCAGCCAACCCTGTAAACCCTTGGAATGCAACAGATACACCTACAGTGTTTTCATAAAAATGCAGATATCCAGGCCTCACACCAGATCAATCAAATCAGAGACTCTAGGAAGGTAAACAGACCATGAAAAGTGGTCAGGTCGTTTGCTGAACAATTCAGTTAGAGAAAAACTCTACTACTGATTTGTTGAGGCCATTCAAAATTGTCTTAATGTTTTTGGCAGCCTCATAATGATAATGACTCACATTCTGGTTTTGGGGACAACCCTTTGTTTAAAAAATAGAAAAGAGTGTTAATTTTAGTCATTCTGACTGGTGTGAGGTGGTAGCTCATTGTGGTTTAAATTTGTATTTCCCTGATGCCAAGTGATGATAAGCATTTTTTCATGTGTCTGTTGGCCATTTTATGTCTTCTTTGAAGAAATATCTGTTCATGTCTAGGCAAGAATGCAGAGAAAGGGGAACCCTCTTACACTGTTGGTGGGAATGCAAGCTGGTACAGCCACTCTGGGAAACAGTATGGAGGTTCCTCAAGAAGTTAAAAATAGAGTTACCCTACAACCCAGCAATTACACTACTGGGTATTTATCCAAAGGATACAAACAGTGGTTAGAAGAGGGACCTGAACCCCAACATTTATAGCAACAATGTCCATAATAGCCAAACTATGGAAAGAGCTCAAATGTCAATCAACAGAGGAACAGATAAAGAAGATGTTCTGTGTGTATACACACACACACACACACACACACACACACACACACAGACAATGGAACATCACTCAGCCATCAAAAAGAATGAAATCTTGTCATTTGCAACGATGTGGATGGAACTAGAGAGTATTATGCTAAGCAAAATCAGTCATAAGAGAAAGACAAATACGGTATGATTTCACTCATGTGGAATTTAAGAAACAAAACAGATGAACATAGGGGAAGGGAAGGAAAAATAAGATGAAAACAGAGAGGTAGGATAACCCTAAGAGAGACTAACTACAGGAAACAAACAGAGTTGCTGGAGGGGGCAGGGATGGGGTAACTGGGTGATGGGCATTAAGGAGGGCACTTGATGGAATGAGCACTGGGTGTTACAGGCAACTGATGAATCACTAAATTCTACCCCTGAAACTACTAATATAGTATATGTTAACTAAACTGAATTTAAATTAAAAAAAAATAGAAAGGAGGAAATAAGGACAAGAGGCCACAAATATCTGCTTTTAGAAAGGAAAGTAACAGCTGGGACAACCGAATGATCACACGGCCAAACTTCCTTTTTCCTACCATCAGGGATTTATTTGGGTGTGTGATTGGATCCTATCTTTGCCTAATCTACATTGGGCTTAAATTTGGTTCTAGTTCATTCTACTTGGTGGGAAAAATCAGACATGAATAGTTTTGACTTGAATAGTTTTGATTTCGCCTGTCATCTCTACCTTCTACCATTTGCCTCTTCAGAAGTAGGCTTATCCCTTCCTGGTCTTTTTCACTAAGAACATCATTTCTTCAAGCTTTTAAATTATTGCCTTTGCATTTTTGAAACCCAGACTGTGACATCTATAGATCAGCTGAAAATGTTCTTAAAGGTTCATGGCATGATGTTGTCTTTGTTTTTTGTTTTTGTTTTCTGTCCCTTCACATTTGTAAGTACCGTTCCTTCAAAACTCTGAGCTCAGGGTACCATTTTTTTTTAAGATGCATTGTCTTTGCTGACTTAATATTTCTCAAATATTTTTAAATTTATTCATATCCCACATTCCTTATTTATACATCTATGGAGTTATTTATAATTTTGTTTAAATCAATTTTAAATTGACTCACTTTTAAAAAATTATCCTAAGCTACTGCAAATAAATTCACAAGTTTAATGTGCCTCTTTTGTTTAGTATGTATTATATAAATGCATAAATAACCATTTTTAAGTTTGTGAGCTACGTGACATCAAAATGTGTACCACATATGTTATAGAAACTACCTTTTGGAGAACACTGCTTGAAAGGCTGTAAGGTCAGAATTTTATTCTGAAGAAGCCTCTTCAACCTCTTGAGTTGCCAAACTTTGGAAAGCCTTTGGCCACCAGATCCTATTTATCTTTCCTCTGACTTTACATTCTGTAAGCATTTTTCTAACACTGAAGCTCTACCTTCCAACACTAAAATGACAGCCACTTCCTCCTAAGACTCACTGGCTTCATTTCACCATCTTACCCTTGTTGGTCAGAGTTAAGTCCAAAGTCATTGCTTCCTCTACCTTTTGGTCAGGGGGTTCTCAACCTCCTCTGCACCTGGAGGGCTTTCAAAAATCCTGATGTCCTCTAAGGATGTCTACTCTCACAACTTTTACTGAACATAGTACTGAAGTCCTAGCCACAGCAATCAGACCAGAAAAAGTATTAAAGGCATCCAAGCTGGTAAGGAAGAAGTAAAGCTTTCCCTATTTGCAGATGACATGATACTAAATATTGAAAGCCCCAAAGGTTCCACCAAAAAGTTTGTAGAATTGATAAATTCAGTAAGGTTGCAGGATGCAAGATCAATATACAGAAATCTGTTGCATTTCTATACACTAATAATGAAGCAACAGAAAGAGAAATTAACAATCCCATTTAGAATTGCACCAAAAATACCTACAAATAAATTTAACCAAGGAGGTAAAAAATCTGTACTCTGAAAACTTTAAAGCATTGATGAAAGAAATTTAAGATAACAAATGGAAAGATATTTCATGCTCATGGATTGGAAGAAAAAATATTGTTAAAATGTCTATACTGCCCAAAGCAGTCTACATATTTAATGCAATCCCTATCAAAATACCAACAGCATTTTCCACAGAACTAGAATAAATAATCCTGAAATTTGTATAGAACCACAGAAGACACTGACTAGCCAAAGCAATCTTGAAAAAGAAGAACAAAACTCAAGGTATCACAATCCCAAGTCTCAAGCTATACTACAAAGCTGTAGTAATCAAAACTGTATGGTACTGGCACAAAAACAGACACATAGATCAATAGAACAGCATAAAGTGCCCAGAAATAAACCCTTGAATATATGGTCAGTGAATCTACAACAAAGGAGGCAAGAATATGGAATGGAAAAAAGTCTCTTCAACAAATGGTGTTGGGAAAACTGGACAGCTACATTGCAAAAGAATGGGACTGGACCACTTTCTTATATGATGCACAAAAATAAGCCCCAAATGGATTCAAGACCTCAATGTGAGACCTGAAACCATAAAAATCCTGGAATAGGGCACTGGCAGTAATTTCTCTGACACTGGCCATAGCAACAATTTTTTAGATAGGTCTCTTGAGGCAAGGGAAACAAAAGCAAAAATAAACTATTGGGATTACATCAAAATAAAAGCTTCTGTGCTGTAAGGGAAACTATCAGCAAAACTAAAAGACAACCAACTGAACGGGAGAATATATTTGCACATGACATACCTGATAAAGAGTTACTATCTGGGGCCCCTGGGTGGCTCCGTCGGTTATCTGACTTCGGCTCAGGTCATGATCTCCGGGTCCTGGGATTGAGCCCCATGTTGGGGGCTCCCTGCTCAGCAGGGAGTCTGCTTCTCCCTCTCCCCCCACTCTTGTTCTCTCTCTTGCCCTCTCTCTCTCAAATAAATGAATAAAATCTTTTTTAAAAAGTTGATATCCAAAATATATAAAGAATTTATACAACTCAACACCAAAAAACAAATTAATTAAAAAAATGGGAAGACATGAACAGACATTTCTCCAAAGAAGACATACAGAGGGCCAACAGGTACATGAAAAGATGCTCAACATCACTCATTATAAGGGAAATGCAAATCAAAACCACAATGAGATATCACCTCACACCTGTCAGAATGGCTAAAACTAAAAACACAAGAAACAAGTGTGGGCAAGGATGTGGAGAAAAAGGAACCCTTGTGCACTGTTGGTGGGAATGCAAACTGGTGCAGCCATTGTACAAAATATGGAGCTTCCTCAAAAAATTAAGAACAGAATTACCATACAATCCAGTAATTCTACCACTAGGTATTTACCCAAAGAATACAAAAACATGAATTTGAAGAGATATATGCACCCCTATGTTTATTGAAGCATTATTTACAATAGCCAAATTATGGAAGAAGCCCAAGTGTCCAACAATAGATGAATGGATAAAAATGTGGTATATATATATACATATATATATACACACACAATGGAATATTACTCAGCCATAAAACAGAATGAAATCTTGCCATTTCCAACAACATGGATGAATCTAGAGGATAGAATGCTAAGTGAAGTAAATCAGAGAAAGACAAATACCATATGATTTCACTCATTTGTGCAATTTAAGAAACAAAACAAAGAAAAAAAAACTAAAGAAAAGAAAGAAAACCAAGAAAGAGACAAACCAAAAAACAGACTCTTACCTATAGAGACCTGATGCTTTACCAGGGGTATGGAGGTGGGTGTGGGAGGGTGAAATAGGTGATGGGGATTAAGAGTACAAGTATCATGATGAGCACTGAGTAATGTATGGAATTGTTGAGTCACTATATTGCACATCTGAAACTATTACAACATGATATGTTAACTACACTGGAATTAAAGTATTTTTAAAAAGTAAATAAAGGCTTTAAAAAAAACCCTGATGTCCTAGCCATACCACAGATCAATTAAACCAAAATCACTTGGATTGGGGCCCAGACATCAGTAATGTTAAAGCTCCCCCAAGTGACTCCAGCATGTAGCCAAAATTGACAGCCACTTCTTTAGAAAGACACAAATATCAGCAAGGCAAACCAAGAATATATTAAAGGTAGTATTTAACTAGACTTAATTGGGCAGATATTTGCTTTTCTGACATCTCCAGACACTACCATTTATAATTCCAACTCTGTGATTCCAAACTTGAAATTATCCTTTGGCCATTAGCTGTTCGGATTATCTTTGCAAAATGTACTCTGTCTGCTATTATCCAAATGAAGAATAAGTTTCTTAATATGGACCAATAAAAATTGGCAAAGTCAGGTCTCACCATTTCTTGAGGTAGACGAATGGAAACTTCGCAAAGTTTCACTGTATATACACCGCGTACACACACACAGTTGGAGATATTCAGGAAATAAGTCTTCAAATAACTCTAGTGATAAGGAAAACACTCTCCAAGTCAGCTCACAAAAGACATCTGGTAGCCACATCAGCAATGGAAGAAGTATCCCAGTTTACATAGATAGCATGATTTGCTGCACATTTTCAACATTTTGTGCTATCTAAGCGCTACTTGAATATTTTTAATGACTGTGGAATACTTAAATTGAGTAAAATGAGCACCAAATTTTTTTTTTTTTTTTTTACAAAGCGCTGGCCAACGATCTCCTCCTTACAAATTAATCTGCCCCCAAAACTGTTCAAATGTGATTTCCTGAAATGTACTATCCTGCCCAGCTTTCCTTCTGATAAGACTTACCAAAGACTACCCAGCAAGTCCTAAATGCTACTAAAACACACACCCTCTTCCTCTCTGTCCCCAAATAAATGTGTTCTGATAACTGAAGGGGGGGGGAAAGAGAGAGAAAAATCTTTTTATTTTACTAATAAAGAACAATCTAGTACATTAAATCTAAACCTGGAACATTAAAAAGCAGGCTAACCAATCCAATGCTGGCCCAGTGAAAAGCACTTGTAATCCGCAGGTATCAGGTCTAACAACATAGACTGAAAGAGAAGACAGGGGTGCCACTAAGACCAGGGGCTGATGGGTGGCGGCCTGAGCCAAAGGCAGACGCTTAACAGACTGAGCTGCCCAAGCGTCCCCTCACTTCTTTTTTTAATGAATGACCAGTGCTTAGACCAGGGCCTGGCAGAGTCCTCTCTCAGGACATGTTAGCTATTATTACCACGTCAGAAGCTCCTTCAAGTAAACATATTACATTATAGACCTAGAATATATGCTCATATATATAATGTATAGGATTCAGATTGGGAGCCCTGGGGTTGGTCAAACCTGATTTGGAATCTGAGCTAGGGGACCACCTTTCCTTAAGTCCGCATTTTCAGGAACAGTTTTTGCGCACCAACATGTGCCAACCACCGCTCAGGCTTCTGGTAAGAGTAGAAAACAAAAGACACTGTTGTAAGAATGAAATGGCAAGCCGCAGTCTGGGACAAAATATTTGTAAAATATATACCTAACAAAAGCCTTTTGTGTAAAACGTATTTTTAAAAGCTTTAACAAGAAAAACCCAATTTTTAAAAATGAACAAAAAAATGTTAACAGATACTTCACTAAATAAGATATACAGATGGCAAGTAATACATAAATAGATGCTCAACATGAGTCATTAGGGAAATGTGAATTAAACCATGAGATACTGCCACTCCGGCTAGATTAGCTAAAATGAAAAGAAAACAGATCAAAGTGCTGGGGAGGCTATGGAGCAACTGGAACTCTTACACAGAAAACAGGCTGACAGTTTCTTACAGAATTAAGCAGACACCTACTGTAGGACTCAGCCATTTCACTCCTAGATATGTACCTAAGGGAAGTGAAAGCACATGCATGAAGGCTTATACCTCAATGTTCATAGCAGCATTATTTATAAGAGAAAGTGGAATCAGCTCAAGTGTCCATCAACAGATGAACGAACAAATTGTAGTAAACCCGTACAATAAAATACTACTCATGAATAAAAATCTACTGATACATGCAACGTGAATCTCAAAATAACTATGCTGAGAGACACAAAAAAGATTTTTGGTCCCATTTATATGAAATTCTAGAAAATGCAAACTAATGTATAGTGACATCAAGTCAGTGGTTGTCTGGGACAGGAGATGCAGGGAGAAGAGATTTAAGGAAAAAGCAAGCTGTGCGGGTGACAGATTTGTTGAGTATCTCGATTGTGGTAATAGCTCCATGGGTATACACATATATCAAAATGCAGATTGTAAAAGTTAAATACACAGATTATCGTATGATAATTCTCTCTCAATAAAGCTCAAAAATAGACACAAATGAGACAAAATATAAGCAAGCTCTTTACTTTCCTAAGATTACTTTTTAATAGGGGTAGAGCTAGACAGAAAACTTTTTAAGTACATACCACATAGTTCTAGTAGAATTAAGATAATTCCCATGATACTCACCAAAAAATAGATTCAGGAATATTCACAGCAGCATTCTTTGTAATACTCCCAAACTGAAAACCGGCCAAATGCCCATCAACAGTAAACAAGAGTAAACAGACTATGGTAGAGTCATACAATGAAATACTACATAGCAATGAGAATGAGTGAACTACTTCTCATAGGTGAAACACTGAGCGAAGGAAGCCAGGCAAAAATAAGGACTTCTGATCCCAATTTTACTCAGTGCTGATAGAAGTCAGGGTGGCAGTTACCCTTAAGGTCTAGTGACTAGAAGGGAACATGGGAAGGGGCTTCTGGATGCTAGTGATATTCTGTCTTGAGCTGGGTGCTGGTACACAGGCGAGTTCTCTTTGCAAAAACTCAAGTTATAATCTTAAGATTTTTGTACTTTTGGGACACCTGGATGGCTCAGTCAGTTAAGCCTCTGCCTTTGGCTCAGGTCATGATCCCAGGGTCCTGGGATCGAGTCCCACATCGGGCTCCTTGCTCAGCGGGAAGCATGCTTCTCCTTCTGCCTGCCACTCCCCCAGGTTTGTGCACTCTATCTCTGACAAATAAATAAAATCTTTAAAAAAAATTGTGCACTTTTTGTATATATGTTAGGTTTAATAAAAAATATTTTAAATAAAATTAAAATGAAGCCACATGATGTGATAGGGATTGATTGCCTGTTTTAGGCTGAATGTCAAATACCTCTGAGCAGACAGCAGTTAGGCTGAGCCATGAATGACAAGAATGAGCCAGATAGGTCAAGTTCTTGGGCAAGCACATTCAAGGCACAGAGAATGACAAGTGAACACAAACAGTAGAGCCAGGCAGGGAGATGAGGTGGGAGAAGTGAATAGGGGCCATACCATAAAAGGGCACCAGAGCCTAAGTAAGGAGTTTAGATTTTACCCAGATCAATGTGAAACCACTGAACAGTTCTACACAGGAAAGATTATGAAATTATTTGTATTTTTGTGAGTTGTCTTGCCTTTTTAAGCCATAGTTTCATCATCAATGAAATGGAAATAAGAAAATAAACGATATAATGCATATAAAGGGCTTAGCCTAGTGCTTAGCCTTCAAAAATTGCTAACGGTTAATATTGTTTATTTTTTATATATTTTTAATATACACAAATGTATATTTTATATATTTATATTTTTATATATTAACGGCTAATATTTCATTAAATTTAAGACAGCAAGAATTACAAGATGCACCTTTGTTTTAGAAGTCATTAAAAAAAAGTTGCCAGTTAAAATATCACACTATTACTTTATCAGTTAGGGTTTTTCGTTTACCTTGCAAAAGCTTGGGATCCTATGTAACTCTTTAAGCATATAGACAAAGTAAAGATTTAAGTAAAAATTTAGTAGGTTCTTACTAAAACATCTACCATTCAAAACCTGACTGCTCCAAATCCCTTTTGGACTCCAAATCCCTCCAACTCCTTGTTTTGAGCACCTGTGCAAGGCCATAGTAATGACATGACGGTGGCCAGCTTGAAGTCATGCAATACTTTCGTTATCCATACTATTAGCCATATAAATCTGGTTTAGTATCTGCACTGAAAACAGAAATAGGATTACCTGCCACCATTCCTTGGGAATGCAGGGAGCAAAAATTGAAATCCATTTGTGGAGTGCTTGGAATTTCTTGGGAAGCAAGGCACTGTGAGGGTCCAGGTGATGCTACTGGGCCATCTATCCCCTGACCCCTGGAGCCGCTCTCCACAATCACACACTCCGCTTGAGCCCATACTCATTGCTTCATCCCCAATGCCAGACCCTCCCGAAGTCCTACCAGGAATAGTAATTACTTTCATACGCTCAATCATTGTTCAGGTATAATTTTGTCACGGTCCTATTGATTCTCTGTCTTCTGATTAATCTGTTCTTATCGTGGCCTCTAGTGATTCACAAGAAGTCCTTATTCTGATTCAAGGTCTACTGTAACAATTCTTTTTGTTTCCACTGTGTGGAAATTTTTCCTTCCTTCTGCCTACTAAAATGGTAATTAAATTTAATCCCACCAACCTACTCAGGGGAAAATACAATCTGATCCACTTCTATTTCACATGCCCAATACCAGCTCCTGCCTGACTCTCCAACCACTCAAACCAACGAGATCCTTCTCTGGTTTTCCCTTCCCTGAGGCCAGACACCCAGCTTCTCATAGCACAACGTGAAGATGGCTCTCACTAAGTGGAAAACACACGGACCATTTGGGGAACTCAAAAGTCACACTTCAGTGGAGCTGAGGGTTTGGAGTCATTGGAGTGTGAGGGTCAGTCTGCTTTAATAAAAGTTCTCTTAACAGGAACTGGCACTCTGGGGTCAGTACCGCTTTGTGGTATGATGGCCGGCTCTGCGTGACCTTGACCACGTTTCAAAGTGGCAGCGTAACCTTGAGTAAGTAACTTCTCTAAAGCCTCCATTTTGCCATCTGAAATATGGGGATTACTATAGTACTAACCTCCGGGGTTTACTGTGAGCATCACATCAGCCACAAGAAGAGTGAAATAAAGCTTGGCGGCCATTCCCATTATTATTAGTTTTAGGATTCTACTATAACTACTATTACTACCACACAGACATGGCATAGAGGAAGAACAACAGGACAGCTGAATGCTCATCTCGTACCTACTACTCACCGCTTGTAACTGAACAAATTCTCTCAACTTCTCTGGCATTTCTTTGAAGCAAAATCGCGCTTTAATATAAATTTAAGAACATACATGTAAGGGTATTCAACATACTAACAGTTTGTGGTAGATGTGGCATCTCAAAACCACTACAGCTTCAAACTCTAAGTATAATTTTAAATCTGTACAATCAAAAAAAAAAAAAAAAACTTGTATCCCATAGAAAGACTTTCAAGTCTCCACACAGAAGAGCCTCAGGTATCAGCAAATGACAATGTGCATTTATCGAGTGTGCCTGCTCTGGGCCAAGCATGGTTTATTCATTCAGTCAACACATATGTACTGATCCCCTCAGATGTTCCAGGCCCCGGAGATAGAGGGCTAAACAAAATAGACAAGGTCCTTGATCTTGTGGGGAAGAGGTTTTAATGGTTAAGGAGGAAAGTAATAATAAAGTAAAAAAAATAATAGTAATAAGATTTTATTTATGAGAGGGAGAGAGGGAGCACGAGAGAGCACAAGCAGGGGAAGAGGCAGAGGGAGAGGGAGAAGTAGGCTCCCTGCTGAGCAGGGAGCCCGATGCTGGGCTCGATTCCAGGACCCCAGGATCATGACCTGAGCCTAAGGCAGATGCTTCACCAACTGAGCCACCCAGGTGCCCTGAAATAGTAATAAATAATAAACAGATCACTGAAGGAGATAATTTCATATGGTGGGGGAAAAAAAATGTGTAGAAAGTAAACCAGAGTCACATTTGGGGTCAGGGATGCTGCCAATCCACAGCAACCCTAATGAGTTACTAATAGTAATATATTTTTTTAATGCTTAGGAAATCAATGCTCAGAGTAACTAATAAATTGGGTCAATTTGCATAGCTTACAATGGTCCCACATGTGCCAAACTCAGGATCCAACGTCTTACCCACTATGCAAAGTGCCTTTTCATTAATGAGGTTTTGCTTGGTTAACGGTCATGGCTAGTACAGAGTTACACAGCAGGTTGGCCCCTACGACTTACATCAAATTCCCCAACTGTCAATTCTGAATTAATGAGGTTGAACCAGGTAAGGGCCAAACACAACCAGACTCCAGTAGCAGGACGCTCCTCCCCGCGGGGTCACAGAGCAGCTGGGGTCATCAGCTTACCTCTGTCACATAAAAATTCAGCTGCCATTTCAAAAACAAATACTCAACTGCTTCTGTTGTAAATTAAAGGCTGCTGAATCTTTTTGAAAAGAAAAACAAAGATATGAAGAAATGCAAATTCAGAATGAATAATCCCTTCAAATACTTTTCTACTCAATGTTCTTTCTGCTCTTTGGTCTGGAGAAAAATTGTCCCAGGGAAGAATTCCACCCCCCCCACCCCCAGGAGGAGGGCCTCAATCTTCTCTTTTCTGGAGGAGAAAGTACAGGGACATACAGATTTTTCAAGAAGGCGACCCAAAAGGAGGTCAAAGGAGGGGAAAGAGAGGGATACGGAACTGCCAATCCATCAACCTGGGAATAGCAGCTCACAGAGCAGAGTTTTCTAGAAGACTGACTATCTGCAAGAACCAACAATACAAACCACATCAGGGAAAGCGAATATACCTACAGATGCACATAGACCTGACGTTATGAAGGCCACTGCTGTTTAATCTCTGAATGGCAGATGAATTTATCATAAAGTATGTATCTGACAATGTTCCATGGAAAAGACTGAAAACATTATGGTTTCAGTAGGGCTGAAGGCAATCATCAGATGGGATTCTAAGTTTGCCGTTTTCTCAAGAACGCACAGACATCTAAAACCAACATAATGGTAGGTGTACATGGTTAAAATAGAACATAGGCTGACAGGAGGACTGTAGAAATAATACAAACAAGGGTACTGTACATCATTTCAACTAAATAACAGAGTGGTTACCAAAGGTGCTTTCCAACTTGTCCTGTCCAAAATTTCAACAGACCTAACAAAACTTGAAGCTATACAGGGCATTGCGATACCCAATCACTGAAATCATGGAGTGAAAATATACTCTGTGTGATAAAACCAAAGAGAAAATATCAGGAGAGGTTGAAGGCTTGGGTGCATACATTGCATGATAGTTTGGTAGGACATTATGCCCTCACTAATCCACATACGTTCATTTCCCTAAGAAACAGTTAGGTTGCAATTATCACTGATTTTCTTCCCATTAAGTTAGGTTCTGAATATGCAAATGACTTTTCATTTTAATTTCATACTAAATCAGTATATGCACACAAATCTGTTTCTTACCAAGTTTCCAAAATAGAAGCAGCAGTACAATGGCAAAATTAGGACACAAAGATAAAAAGCGAAGATCGTAAGAGGATGAGGAAAAAGAATCTATGTATAGTGTCTTTGGAAGCTAATTCATTTCCAGGAAAATAGAAATTCTTAAATACAATTAGTTCAATAAATTAGAGCTGTCAAAATCACGTGACCAGAGAAATTTCACTGGGCCAGAAAACTTTGTAGGTAATAGAATTACAATGATCAATTTTACTTTTATCCATTCTAAGGAAAATTTTTTTTTCATGACTACATCCATTGTTCCTGCTTCTGATAACAACATTCTGATGCTCCTTATGAATTCTCTCTATCACCTTCAGTCATGGTCCAGGTGGTTTGGGAGAAAGTAACTCCACTCTGACTTCTGACTCTGGGGATAGGTTCGTGCTCAAGTGGGGCCAAAGGGTAATACATTCCCCACCAAGAAATGAGACTAGGAAGAGGCACTTTCATGTGACCCACAGAACTAACACTGAAATCCAGTCCTGAGATTTTGTTGGAATTCTTGGGTCGGCAAGTATTTTCTGCATTTTAACATTAGTAGGATCTAAACCTAGAGCTGGAGGGGGCCATCTTGCCAGAAAAAAAAATGGGAGAACCTGCTTGATAATGAAGCCCACCCAGAAACATACACGGCTGGGAGACAGCAAGAAATGGCACCCTGATAATACTTCTGAGCTCCTGATCCAGATGTATCCCTGGACATTTTGACTATTCAGGTCAGTAGGGTCCTATTTTGCTTGGTACACTTTGAGCTCGATCTCTCTGAGTTGAGTCTTTTTCAAGCAAAAGAATCTGGTTGAAGACACTCAGTCTGTGCTTCCCATAGCATCAGGCTGCAAATACAACTTCAGCCTATAGGAAGTCCATTCAGTATTTCCTCATAATACCACCTTTCATGAAAATGAATCAACAGTTAGAAATCAGTAGAAGTAATGCTTATTTTCTTTAAATGCATTTGACAAAATTTAAATTTCCCCTATGTGCACAAAGCCTCTCTTTTATTTTAGATTCTAATTAAATGGGCCAAACTCCTATTTTTGGAAGATACAAAGAATATGTGCACTTAGAGTTTTCACTCGCAGCCATAGTTTCATTAATAGAAATTGATGGAAAGACATGGAAATGCGAGGGTCTCTGAGCAACTAAGTCTCTCTGAATTTCTGCAAAGACCAGCGCATACTTTCTCTACTCTCCTTAAAACTGCCATTGCCACTGTCATGACCGCCACACCCTGCCTCCTCAAACTGAGCAGGTCACTTTGTCTCTGTCTTCGAAGATAAAAAGAGAAGGCTCCAAACAAGAACGTTCAGCTTCCTACCACCAAGCTTCCCTGAAACTATCCCATCCTGTCCTTTACTCCTCTTCTAGAACAGTCCTGCTGGCTGCTCCTCCAGGTGTCCTCTGGGTTCACCTCCCCACTATATCAATGACCAGTTCTTGAAAATACCCAACATGGTGGCTGTTTGGGTTAAGGAACATCAACAGGCAAAATATTTCACACGGAGCCTAACACCTCATCAAACCTCCCAAGTCACAGCATTATCCTCATTCCTGTATTTTATAAAGATGTATTGAGCAACTCAACACAGAGGGTGCCATGTGAAAGGCTTGATTATAAATACCTGAAGTCTAGCTTCTTCCCTCAAGCCTCTTCCAGTCCACCAGGAGGGAGAGGGAACGGGAACAGGAAACACATGATTACAAGGCCTGGTGATCTTCTCCACCAAGTTTGGACCAAACCTAGGACATTTTAAGCATTGTCACTGCAGGAGGAGGCCATTCAGGCTGTGGACTACACCACAGGAGGCGCCATTCGTATCAACCACAGCTGAATGGTGCCCCTGAATTTTTCCAACACAGACGTCCTGAATATAAAGGAACTGAATGGTGAGCCCTAAAGTTCTGAATAGGGGAGGGCAAAACTATAACCCTCAGGGATTCAATAATTAGAGCAACCAAAGATGGTAAAGAAGGGCTCAATGTTGATGGTCCCAAGCCACTGAGGATCACTCTTCCTCTGGGTCTGACAGCTCTCTTCAGATTTCTCCTCCTTACACCTTTTAGGCACACCAGAGATTACAAAAGGACTCTACGTGTTTCTGCCATTCCTGGTGGGAAGCTCTAGCATCCAAGGGGCTGTCTGGTGTGAAAAAGAAACCTAAAGGGCTCCTTGCTATACCAATGATGAGTTTCTTAAAACCATACCTCAAATCCAAGGCTTAGACATTATTTTAAAAGTGCAATGCTTTGGGACCTGCGAAGCCTGAATATCCTAGTGTGGTCACTGATATGACCTCATCAACTTCGGATCCCTTTCTTGCACCACACTGTTTGAGGCAGATGGCCAATTTTAAAACACCTTCCCTACAATCCCAAACCACTCCAACTGATAATTTTCATCAAGGAAACCATCTGGGTTATTTTCTGAAACACCACTACAGGCTGCTAACTGCCTGCCCAGTATCCATTCCTCACTTCTTGCTGATCAAGTACATTTCAACACCCAGTTAAAATGTACTAACATTTACTATATACCCATATATAAATATGACTAAGCCTTGTCTCTCTGCCCTCAGCATACGTGTTACACCCCCTTCTTTCTCTATGCAAAACTATTTTTGGTTTGGGGTTTCATTTTTTTTTTTTAAGATTTTATTTATTTGACAGAGAGAGACACAGCGAGAGAGGGAACACAAGCAAGGGGAGTGGGAGAGGGAGAAGCAGACTCCCCACGGAGCAGGGAGCCCCATGTGAGGCTCGATCCCAGGACCCCGAGATCATGACCTGAGCTGAAGGCAGACGCTTAACGACTGAGCCACCCAGGCACCCCTGGTTTGGGGTTTCTAGTAAGGCCCAGACTCAAGACCATTTTTATTATTCATGCCAACAGATACAACTTTTATTATATTTTCTCCAAATTTCTCCTGCTTTCATGTTATCTGCCACTAAAAAATGATCGTGGCATGAAATACATTATTTGGGACACAGAGTTCCATTAATGCCTTGGAGGAGATGGCTTACCAACTGGCCCACCAGTGCCCGACGAGAATGCAATTGCATTACATGGGTAAATGATTTACTCCTGGGGAATATTTTATCCTCTGCTTTGTCACAAGGTCAACTGTAGTCTTAACTTCTGTTAATATCAGATACATTTAACAACTGCATGTTTAATTACCTAAGACCCCAAGTCAGTACCGACAGTTATATTACTGCATTCATTTGGAATGACTAAGACTATGAGAGCAACTTACCTCTGGTTCAATGTCTTTTTACCCATTGTACATGTGGTGTCTTTGTCTGAGCTAATAGATGATCCAATCAATACACTCACAGTTGGCTAGCAAAAGATAGCCTTTTTAAAAAAAACAAAACAAAAACAACAACAAAAAGTACAATGACCTCTGAAGTTCTGCAGGCACATGCTAAGGAAAACCAGGTATGGATATATCAAGCCCTGTTAATGCCGCCCATATGCCCACTGACTTCCAACTGCCTGTATCTGTGTTCCTAGGAGCTTTTTCCAAACCACGTAAGGTTGGAAATACAGATGAATTAACATCCCCTGGGTACAGTGTTGAACCAGTTACAGATGGAAGTTAGTGTATAAGTATCTCAGCTCTTCCTTTTGGATGGAATAATTCTGAAGTGTGAGTTATACACCATTTCCAGTTCCTCCAGTAGTAAATTCCAATTTTGGTAGATTTTCCTTCCTTATGTTACTTCCCCCTCTCTCCTAATGATGTGCCTGTAACTTTCCAAATAAACTACTTTGTTCCTGAATCCTTGACTCAAGGTCTGTTTGGGGAGGGGGTGGGGGGAGGGAGGGAACCCAACCTAAAACAGAGGAGGACAGAGGAATAAGGTTTTAGAACTTAATAAAATACTTTTTGCCTTCATCTTTTATGCTTGCGGGAGAATAGTCTTAATAGAGCAAGGAAGATCTGCTCCAGGATGGGGACTCTGCCAGTTTCTAGTCATAAAATGAGAATAATGGCAGCACCTGATTTATAAGCCCTTTGGAAGGATTAAATAAGATAGGGCACATAATGCCTATAAGAATATCTGGCAAGTAATACGTGCTCAAATAATCTGTTATGGTAAATACCATTGTTCTAACTCTGAAGTATAGCTTTTCTTTTTACAACCACATAAATAGCTTCTTGAGCACCTACTATGTGCCATAACTTCATCTTGGGAATTATTAAAACTGCAAGAGACAGAGCTCTGGTTCAAATTCTGTCAACATGTAACTGCGTGAAAAGCTATTTTCACTAAGAAAAATCTGGACAATTAGCAGGGCTGCAGTAACAATGTCCTCAGCAGCTCAAGAATGGGGTTGAGGTTTGACCCAAAACGAAAATTCTATTTCCAAATGAAAAATTGTGAGGGTCCTTGCAAGAGGCCAATCATATGCAAAGAGGCAATCATATGCAAACTGGAATGCAAAACCTCCACCTCGTGTCCACAGCCCTTGCAATGTGACTGTGCAGCAGCTTTCTTTAAATAGAATCCACTTCCCTACCCCTTAAATCTGGGCTGGCCTTGAAACCTGCTTTGACCAAGAGAATGTGCCTACAGTGACCGTGTACCTTCTCCCAGTCTGGGCCTTAAGATGTCTGTGTGTTTCCCTTTTCTCTTGGATCCCTGCTCAGGTGCATGGGAACAGGCTGAAGGTAGCCTGCTGAGGATCAGGGTCATGTGACCCATTCAGCCCCATCACCCCAAAGTGCAGCCAGTCAACCACCATATATGTGACTGGGTAGATTCTAGAGGAGCTGGTTCTGCCGGTTCTATTGGATCCACCTCTGCTACCCAAACTCTTTTTTTTTTTTTTTTTTAAATTAGATATTCAGAGAAGGTTTATTTTTTTATTTTTAAAGATTTTATTTATTTATTTGACATAGAGAGACACAGCAAGAGAGGGAACACAAGCAGGGCGAGTGGGAGAGGGAGAAGCAGGCTTCCCGATGAGCAAGGAGCCCGATGTGGGCCTCAATCCCAGGACCCTGTGATTGTGACCTCAGCTGAAGGCAGACGCTAAATGACTGAGCCACCCAGGCGCCCCACCCAAACTCTTAAATGGAGAATTTCCCAAGATTCAGCCCTTGGATTCCTTCTCTGTCTAAACTCACTTGCTTTGGTGAGGTCATCATCCCTACCTCCAGCCCAGACTTTTCTCCTTAATCCCAGACTTACAAACTACTCAACATTTCCATCAGAAGTAGATGCCCACTGTTTAAACTAAACTCCTAATTTACCCCCAGAAACCTCCTTCTCCCACAGTCTTCCCTTCCTTAGGTGAAGGCAACTTCATTCTTCTAGGTGCTCAGGTCAAAAACCTTGGAGTCATCCTTGACTCCTCTCTTTCTCTCATAACCTGTACCCAATCCTAAGGAAACCCTACCTTCAAAATATGTAAGAACTGGGTCACAACTCACCACTTTCACGGCTCTAAGTCTGGTCAAACCACCATCTCTCTCGCCTGAATTATCACAGTGTTC
Organism: Phoca vitulina; assembly: GCF_004348235.1. NCBI lineage: Eukaryota > Metazoa > Chordata > Mammalia > Carnivora > Phocidae > Phoca > Phoca vitulina. The sequence goes on from NW_022589725.1 coordinate 21,918,873, forward strand.
CCCTGATCAGTCTCCCCACTTTCATACTTTCCCCTTCTCGACAGAGAAGCCAGACTCCTGGTAAAATAGGTCAGATCCTGGCCTCTGCTCAAATCTCTCCAGTGGGCCCCCATCTTGCTCAGAGAAAAGACTAAGGTGTCCCTGCTGGCTCCAACCTCTCCTTCATTTTGTTCCAGCCACACTGGCCTCCCTGCACTTCCTCCCATAAGTCAGGCACTGTACCCTGGGGTCTGCTCACTGGGTTCTCTCCGCTGGGACGTTCTCCCATCCACAAGACAAGGTAGATCTACATGGGTAGTTCCCTCCTTCAACGTCACCTTTTCAACAAGCCTATCCTGACCCCCCCTATTTAAAACTGCACCCTTTCCTGCCACCATCCCACCCATTTCCTAACCCCTTTATCCCACTCTATTTCTTTCAAAGCACTGATCACCTTCCAACATTCTATCCGTTTCTTAATTTATTGTTTACTGTCTCTCCCTGCAGACGAGGGATTTTTATCTATGTTCATGGAAGTGCCACCCCAGTAAACACAGCAGTACTGAATGCATGTCTGTTGAATAAATGAATGACTAGTTAGGAATGGTCATATCTATTTTTATCCTATTTTTAAATTTTTATCCTTTAATCCTTTTTTATTTAGCCTGTCAAAAAACCCCCAAAACCAAAAAACAAAGCAGAAGCAAGCAGGCACCACCCTAAAAGATCCAGTTATCTTTATTTTAATCCTACTAGTTAAGTGATTAACTTGGAACCAAAGATTTTTGTTTTATAGTGACATTGACAGTCCTTGCACACCCTGGTTTACCTAGGAAAGAAAGCCCCCTCGACAGGCAGGCCGTGCTCTATGATTAAAATCAGGTTGAGGTTTGAAAAGAACTGGGAAGCCACTTTCTAAAGTCTTCTCTCACTCTCCTATCTCAAGCAAAGAGTAACTCTAGGGACAACTCTGGAATTTTCTATCTCATTTGTTTTTCATTACTTTTTAGTAAGGTACAGTGATAGCATTATTCTCAGTCGCCCTGGGTGATTCCAATATTGATTTTGAGATTCTTCCAGCTATTCTATAGAGTGCATATCATTTATAAGGTTCTACTTCACTTCTGTGGGCATATTTGCAATCTGAATGTTTTATATTTTCCAGATGATAGTATCATATGAAATATGATAGCATCCTTCTGAGTTTTGATAATCCCTACCTCCAGCAAGCTCGAGACCATATGATTTCCTTTTCTATTTTGGTTTAATTCAAATGGACCACATGAGGAAGTTTTTAATAATTATCCCACGTTGCAAAATATTGAAGTTGAGTTGCTGAAGCCTAACTATGCAAATATTCCCACCAAATATTAAGAAGGCTTAACTCAATATTTTTTTTCCCTAGGATGGAATTGTAAAAATGTATCTTTCTGAAATCTCATTTGCCTTATATTTAAATTATTAAACAAATAAGCTTATATTTTTAGGAAATGAGATGAAGGAACATTGTATAATAATGACTCAAAACCATAAAGCGACCCTCCCCTGTAATCCAAAGATGACAAATTCAAAAGTCTTCAAGGGACAAGAGAGCAACATAAACAATTAAAATGGCCTGATGGGATCCCACAGAGAGTGATGGACACTGTGACAAAGTGAAGACTCCATTACCTGTCTATGATGGAGGTAACTGCTAATCAGCTACAGTGGATGGGTGCCATAAGAAAACACAGGACTGCCAAATTTTGGGTTTGTGTATATATCAGGTTTTTTTTTTTTTTTTTTTTAAGAGAAGAAACCTGAATTTTTAGGGGAAATTTCACACTATGTGTGCCAAACGGAACATATCTAGGCCACAAGACTCTGCTCTAAAACGGCACTGTCAGATGTTTAGTACCTAATTCACAGTGTTCTCCCCTACACTTTCCAGCTTTAAAAGGACAGCTCAACTATATTTCGCAAATAGTAAAAGTCTCTAGTCGTGTTCCCTGATTCCTAGTTGTTAGTGGGCTCTGGGTGTTGAGTGTTTCTTTCAACCAGTGTAGACTGCTAACGTGGCCATGCAGGTACCCTCCACAGGAATCCAAGCTGAAGGCAACGTAGTAATTGCTGTCACAGTGTATCAATACACTACCTTTAAAATCCCTTCCAGTTATTACCCTAGAATCTTCTCTCTCTGGGCATCCTGCCACAAATATCTGTGACCAGAAGCCTGATGAGATCCCGGTCCCACACTGGGGAACCCCCTACTTGAACCACTTACTTCGATTCATTTCCCTCCCAAGCCTTCCTGGTTTTTCTCATTTTTGAGTGCCTCTGTTACTATGGAAACACATGGTACCAAAGGCCAGAGCAGAAGGGACTAAAACCCCAGCTTCCCATAAAAAATACCAACTAATATTCAAGCATCATCGACTGCGCATATTCATACCAGGTTTGAGACATCAGAGAAGTGTAAGTTACATCTCGTAATGAAATACCTATTCTTAATATTTTTTTAAGCAGCTCAGTCTATTTACTCTATTCCTGGAAAACTGGCTCTTCACTTACGGTTTGCTTCCTTACTCTTCTTTTTTTTTTAAGATTTTATTTATTTACTTGAGAGAGAGAATGAAAGAGAGCACAAGAGGGGGGAGGGTCAGAGGGAGAAGCAGACTCCCAGCTGAGCAGGGAGCCCGATGCGGGACTCGATCCTGGGACTCCAGGATCATGACCTGAGCCAAGGGCAGTCGCTTAACCAACTGAGCCACCCAGGTGCCCCTCTTCCTTACTCTCTTTTCAATGTATTTAGAAGGTCTACTTTATACCCATATCCAATATTAAAATTTGTCTCTAACCAGAAACAGAGGATTAATCTTTCCTTCCATATGTTTTTCATCTATAGAGAGGAGAAAAAAAAAAAAAAAATGTTCCATGCTAGTATTAAGGAAATGGATTAGACCATTGCTAGGTCCCATCCCAGAATTTTAAACCATGACATTACTCTTTTGCATCTAGACTCATTTTTTTAACCTAGGCAACATGCATTTATCCACAAACATTTTTTCCGCCCACAAACATTTATTGAAGACCTGACATACGTATGCATAAAGCTGGGTGCTGGGGATACAGGCACCAAGAGACAAGTTACCTGCTTTAGAAGAGTTCTCAGTCTTGTACAAGCAGGGAACCAAGTAAGAAAACATCTACCAAATGGTGTGATGACTGCTTTGAGAGGGGTAACCCAAAACCAGGTGGAAGAAGATTTTGGGGGGTGGGGGGATGGGGGGTGGGGAGCAGTAGCTGGGTAGGAAGTTTTCAATGGGATGGTGGTAATCAGGTGATCCAATGTTACTTTTGAGGTGGGAATGAAGACAGAACAAAGAGGCTGACATAAGGTCTAATTGAGAGATTCTATGGAAGTGGTGATGGGGACAGGGATAGGGCATAAGCAAGAAAGTAGATGAGATTTAGGGACTCCCTGGATATGAGGGGGTAAAACAAACTACTGTTTAACTCAAGTCACTAATGGCTGTTACTCAAATACTATTGGAAATTTCCTTTTGTTATTTGTTTCCATGTCTCTGAAGCCTAGACAAAAAAGAAAACTCTACAGTTTAAGAATTTTTTTTTCCTTTAACCACCAATCCCATCACTGTTTATATTTTTAGAGATTAAATCATACCCACGTAGCAACTGTCTCTACTTTGGGGGAAGAATCTTTTAAACAAGTGAAGTTTTCTAGTCTTCACTGCTAGGAAGTTCTTTTCCTGGGTCAGTAAATTGCAGTGCAACTAAATTAGGCAGGTGGGCAACTCAGCTGACGGTTAAGAACAACTTAGTGTGAAAAATCAGTGTGTTATACAAGTATCTATTTGCATGACTCAAACGGTCATCCTTAGAAGCAAAGGGGTCAAGTTCCATCCAGAAAACAGCTAAAGAGTTTCTTAAATAGTATGTCAACCTTGAATTTGAAAAGTGAAGCTAAAAATTGTTGACTCTGTCATAGAATTTATATTTGGGACTGAAGGTGTGAGTGAGTGAGCTCATGCCCATCCTCCCTCTCTCCTTCTATAACTTCTTATTAAAGGAGTGATGGAACCAACGCTTGGATAAAGTCCTCTTGATTCAGTTGGACAGTAGGGAAATGGATGCTTGGGGTTGTGAACCAGCGCTTTACAGGAAAAACAAAGGTACTCTTCACTGCTAATTTACCTTCATCAATGACCCAAGTGGCAATTTCCCTGAAAACGGGCAAAGGGAAATCTCCTGACATTGGTTTTAAAATGTAAATCAAATGTGTTTCTTATACAAGCAACCAGATATTGATTTTTGCTTTTGATCATTCGGTTAATCATAATACTGAACACAGCAAGGCCATCAATGCATTTACTTTCCCTTTTCACGGGGAAATTTGCATGAACAGAAATGCTGAATCAGAGGATTGGAGAGTCAGAATGGGTTGATTAATCCAGTGCTTTGTACATTATTGAAGGTTCAAGGACTCCAAACAAAACTTTTCTTATCTACTGACATCGGATTTCGATGAGCCAGAGTTTGACTCCTCTTCATTACCCTACCTAACTGCAGGGTAGTTTGCCTTGAATGACCTATAGCGAGCGCTCTTCTGAAGATTAATTAAGATATACAGGTAAAATACCGGGATGAGGATTTAATGCATCTTGTTCAGTATGTTAGCTATTATCGCAGGAGTGCAATCCGCTTTTCCTCTGATCTGTATTGTTGTTGCACAAGTAGCTAATTGTGTGTGTGTGTGTGTGTGTGTGTTTGTGTGTTGTGTGTACAACTGAGTATCACCTTTCTAAAAGACTTAACTGAGCAGGCCCAAGCCTAACATTTGAGGGGGCAAAAGCACAAATGGAGTCTTAATTATTATACATTTAAATACGATAAAACAAGCTAAAAATTGTTAAACATGTTCTATCTGCCTAGCTTGACAAACATGCCTTCATAGCAACCTAGAAGACAAGTTTAAATTCAGATTTCTTGAGTTCCAGAACCCAGCCAAGCAAGGAGCACCAGCCTCCTGCCTGGTCCCCTTGCTCTTTCTACCCTAACCTCCAGCACCTGTGCGTGGACTACCATATCCTCCTGTCCCAGCTCCAGCCACACTTCCCACAAACAGTCTTTCCTCAGCCACCCTCGGGCCCAGGAGCCTTTTGAGCAGGGAAATCCAAGACCTGGGCATGCACAGCACAGCGCAGAGGTGGCTAAGGCGGCACATGGGCTCTTTGATTGGTACAGAGGGGTGTGGCTGTGCAGGTACAAAGAGGCTGGGGGACAGAGCAGCTGAGCTCTTTGCAGGGTAATACCCGGCGGGGGGTGGGGGGGGGTGAACCCTCCTAGTAATTTAAGATTTTCTCAGTCCTATTATTAGTGCAACTGAAGAACAATTTCCTTTTATCCCTTCCATTTGCAAGTCTTTCCTCAGGGAAAAGTTTATAAATAATTATAAAAGCAACATGAACCTGAGCATGAAAGTACCCGGAGAGCCACAGACATTTCCTGTTTATGACAAGAACCGTGGGAAGAATAACAACTTACCTATGGATGTTTGGTATTATGTACCAGGCTACTTGAACGGAGACCACCGTTATTCATGGTGGACCAAACTCAAACCTTACTACAGGACTTGCTAAATATAAAACAGGCTTAGACTTGTATTGGTGCCCCCGTCCATTTCCAAACTATACCTCTTGCTTCTGAGAAACTGCTTTTGGATAATCCTTCCCACTGGTTCTTATCTCACTGGAGAATGGGACCTCCCCTCAAAACTCCTGCCCATCCACAAAGATCAGGTCTGAAAAGCCCATCACTGCTGACCCTGGGCAAAAACAGCATCTCCTGGGTGAGGGACCAGCACGCACACAGTGTCCTGAACCTTGTAGGAGCTGTGATTCTACAGCTCAGATGTTCTCTGAGGAGGAGAAAGGGAGCTGGCTGATGTTCAACCCCACTGGCCTCCAAGTCCTGGGGTAATGGGCATTTTAATTCTGTCTTTTTGTGTTGGTTTGGTTTTGGTTGTGTATCACCCATCTTTCTTGTTTCTTTGTTAGTAAAGGGGGGCAGTGGGCCTGCTAATCTAGGTGCCCTCCCCTCCCTGATGCCCAGGGGGCTGAGTGGTGAGGAGGGGGGTGGAGGGCAAGTCCAGGTGTAACTACCAGCAGACTGTGGCCTAGCCCTGAGCAGCTTATTCTTGGCTGGAGCCTGTTTCTCTAAGCACCTGATATTTAGAGCCTGGAGCTGACTAGGTTCTGGTTTGCTTGCAAGCCTGTTTTTTGGTCGTTGTTCTGTTTTTTGTTTGTTTGTTTTTGCCCTGTGCTCCCCCTTCCCCATTCATGGCAATTCTCTTAGCTATCTGATAACCTTCTAGTAAATTCTTTTTGCTCAAGTTAGACAGTGTCTTTCATTTGCATGCAAACTAAGAGTCATTGCTGATACACTTGGCAGAGCTCCTGACACAGAGATAATCAATGAATGTGTGTTACATAAATGAATAATTATAACCTGAATGTGTAACACTACCATTTTTGTAAAATAATGGTTTTTCTGATTCATAAGACAATGCTATTGACTAATTTTTTTTCTTGATACGGAAAGGTATAAAAAAGATAAAAGCAAAGCCATAATTCTACCATCCAGACATGGCCTAACTTTGTTTTTGTTCCAGCTTTTACGTACCTATAGGATATTTCCATCTCATGAAACACACATCATTGCAGACTGGCTTATTTCTACTTAAAACTGAAGTTGTTCCACATCATTACATAATCTTTGAAATGATCACTTTTAATATCTCCATAATTGTCTATTATTTGGAGACCTTAAAATACCTTTAATGAGCCCCCCAATTTTTAGTTTTAAAGTGTAATTTTTTCTATTGTTTTTGCCTGCATCTAATTCCTCAGCAGAGACTAAAATTAAAATTAAAAGCCAGAGAAATGATTGTGTCAAATAATATGAACTTTGAAAATATTTGTCAAAGGCTTTTAAAACTGTCCTCCAAGAAGATTGTATCATGTAATTATCCCACCAGCAGTAATGAAAATGTCCTTCTCACTGCATCCCTCCTGGTACTGAGTATTTCTATTTATATATATATATATATACATATATGCATACATATTGCTTGTTTAATACATGAAACATGGCATCTCATTTTTGTCTGCATTTGCATTTCTGTGGTTAATAGTAAGAATTATTTATTAAATATGTGAATTAGCCTTTTTATTTCAGCCTTTCAAATCATTTCTTCAGATAATTGGACAATTCTATTGGGGTGTTATTTTCTACTTACTGATATGCAAGAGTTCTTCAGTGCAATTATTCTATTAACTGTTCTGTCATGCTTGCTGTATTTTTCTCCATGATTATTTTCTGCTTTAAACTGTATATTTTTGCATACAAAACTTTAAAATATATTCAAAGCTATCTTCTGCTCTGCCATTCTTTGCATTAATTCCTAAGTATTTTCTTCTAGCTTTGTTTCTCACCTGCCAGATCAACTTTCCAATATGTTTGGAATTTAGTGAATCGTGTAAACAGAGGTTCTTAGTTGAAGGTTTTCTACCTACTTGGCGTGGTGCCTTGGTTTTGTCTAATACTTCTCACTGTTTCAGAATGCTTCTGTTTCCCAAAACTACCTGAGCCTGTTTCCAGGCTACTCTATTCCAGTGAGCTATCTATTGATTCCTCCACCAGAACTACACGTCTACAATGTCATTCAATGACCAGATTTTTATTTCTGTAAGGGTAACCCGCTGCCACATGTTCTTTAGCAAAATCTTCTTGACTAGAGTCCTGTAGTAATTCTTGTGGATTGATGTTAGAATCATTTCATCAAGTTTCCCCAAATCCCAAAGCAATAAAACTGTATGATTGATTGTGGAAAAGTAACTACTTCATAATATCTTTCTACCCTAAGAATAGTATGTTTTCATTTGTTCATTTCTTATTTTATGTGTTTGAGTAAAATTTTACAGCTTTCTAAACAAGTCTTTAGATGCTTCTTATTATTCCCAAGTATTTTACATACATTTCCTATTTTTCTTAAGTTTATATTTTTGTAGATTTATGAACAAAATCCTTCTCTATTTTATTTTGTAGTCAGTGAATACTGGCATTTTGGTGTAGCCACTAATTTTTAAACATGAATTTTATAACTAACCATCTTACTGAAACAGAAGTTTCTTTACGTTTTAGTTGACTCAGTTGTTTATCACTTTTACACAAAATCAAGACACAATTTCCAATATTTTGTTACTTAGGTGAAAAGTTATACTTAAACATACGCATTAAATGTTTATTTTTTTTTTATAAAAGCACTTTTCATGAAATAAGATTACATGAAATTGAGGCCATCCTAGAAATCCAAAATTTAACTTTGTAGTCCTGCATTGAACCACATTCTTTTCCCCAGGGTACTCAGTCTTGCTTTTCAAAACTACCCAGAAGTGCCCTGAATGAGACATTCAGTCACTTCTCACTTGGATTAAATAGGACAAATAAAAACAATTCAACAGTTGATTAAGAATTTTGACAACTGTGGAAGACAAAGAAACACACCAGGAACTTGCTCTTGTACAAAGAGCAGTTTGTCTCTTATTTTAACCCCAGAGACAGTAGGCAGAATGACTTTTTAAGGTAGAACAGGGCCCACCTGGATATAGTCAAAAAACAATTGCATGCTCTTCTGTATAGAAGCAGATTCCTTTTTCCACAGATAAGTCCAAGTTTCCTATTTTTAAAGATAAGGATAATAGTATCTACTAATTATTAATTCATGAAGTATTTATCGTGCATCTGATTTGGGTTCTGTGTTACTGGGAAAGACTGGAGGACTATCTCTAGTAATGAGTGGGGATAGGGACTGAGGAGAAGCTGGTTATAACAGAAGCACAATAAATGTTATTACTGCACATTATTATTTATTATTAATCTCTAGAAGGCTAAAAGTCTAGTTCCCCATTGTCCCCCTAAGGCCTAGCATGGCAAATATAAATGTCCAATAGGCATTTGTGAAATGTTTGTTGACTGACTGATGTGTTTTTACAAAAACGTCAGTTGCTAGAAAATATTTTGACTCAATTCTTAACTGCTTGCTTAAAACCAATTCTTAGAAGATGCATTTGTTAAAGCCAAGAATACTCCTCTTTTGAAATCAGAATGAGTTTCTCAATTGCTCTTTTTATACAAGTTAGTAAAAAAAAAAGTTTCTAAAAAATCAGATCTTTAAGTTGGCACAGAAAAATGCTGTAAGAGTATTCATTCCTTCACTCATTTGCCAATATTGAACATCTTCTACATGCAAGACACAAAACAAATGGCCAATAGAGTTTACAGACATTAAACAGTCAAACAAATAAATAGGAAATTGCAAATTGAGGTAAGTGCTATGGAAGAAAATTAGAAGGGTGATAAGGAGAATGGGGCTGCTGGGGAAGAAAGACCAATGAGGCCCGAAGGATGAGTACAGTTTGTATTGGCAAAGTATTAGGGGAAGTGCTTGGGATACTCAACAGAGATGAGGTCAGTGTTAACAGTAGCAAGAGGGGATGCCCAAGATAAGGCTGGCTAAGTACCCAAGGCTCAGACAGTCTCTGGAACCCGTCCCAAGTATGTGAATGCATTTTATGCAAGAAACTGACACAATCCTATCTGCTCTAGAAGAATGATTGGAGGGGCCAAGCAAGGAGCCAGGGGTCTTGCTAGAAAGTTATGCTAGTGATCCAGGAGAGAGATGATGACTTGAGGTTTGATGGTGTGGTGGTAGGGATAGAAAGAAGAATCTGTCAATAGATATATGTAAAAGACCAAATTTATGTAACTTTGAGGTGATTTGGGATATAGAGGGCACAGGGAATGAAGGTGTCAAAGACGATTCTCGAGTCTGGCTAAAGCAACACCATGGACAGTGGTGCTATTTACCAAGCTAAGAAAGATTGGAAAGGTATTACGATTGGGGTGTTTTTGTTGCTCTTGTCATTTTTCTTGTTCAATTTGATTTTCTGTTGTTTGCATTGTGTCAGTGGGGTAGAAAAAGAGAGGAGGCAACATTAACGAACCCCATTGGGATAGGGTATGTCAGGTAGGTCACCTGTAGGAGACTGAGATCCTGGATCAGCTGGGTTTCCAGATAAGTGATATTTGTCTAGTACCTGTGAATGCTGCTCTTCCTTACCATGGTTGGGAAACATCAAATATGTTAGCTGGATTAAATAACCTTGAAAGTCTTTTCCAAACACATAATACTCTACCTTCTATTCATATGCTGAAATAATCAGGCCATTAAACACAGATCACAGGTATGTTGACATACTGGGCTGAATAGCGTCCTCCCAAAATTCATGCCTAACCAGAACCTATAAATGTGACCTTATTTGGAAACAGGATCTTTGCAGATATAATCAAGATGAGGTCATACTGAATTACAGTGGACCCTAAATTCAATCTGAATAGTATCCTTATAAGAAGGGGGAACTTAGCCATGTGAAGATGGAGGCTGGAATTGGAGCTATGTTGCCACAAGCCAAGGAACACCTGGGCCCACCACATGCTGGAAAAGGGCAAGAAAGGATCCTCCCCGAGAGGCTTCAGCGGGAGCAGGGCCTTGTCTACACCCTGATTATGGAGCTCCGCCTCCAGAACGCTAGAGAATAAATTTTGTTTTGAGCTACCTGGTTTTTGGCAATTTGTTATGGCAGCTCTAGGAAACTAACAGTTGGAGAGTTAGATCACTTGTTTGGGGCTGACTAGCATTAACACAGGGAATACAGTATAGGGTAAATAAATATCCATTTCCCTTCCTCTTCTAAGGGTCACCACCATTTTCCTGGTGGTTTATGAGTAATCCACACACCTACCCATTTAGGTAAGTCTCTCTGTCCCCAGGATTGTATTACAGGGGAGGAAGCTGAGACTCCGAGAAGTTAAATAGCTTGCCCAAGATCACAAAGCTAAGAATGGAGGAGTCAGAGCCCAAACTCAGCTGTCTCATCACCAAGATACCACGCCCCGAACACCCGCCTCTCACACCTGCAGCGTTGAAGCAAACTCTGACAAAAGAGAGGAGCTGCCAAACTGTGTTTTCAATGCCTGCCATTAACACTCACATTTATTAGCAGAATACCGAGTTGCAGGCACCTAGTATAATCAATCTTTACCCCTTCCCAGAGGAACACAAAAATCTTATTCTAAGACCAATACTATCAATAAACTTGCCATCAACTCTATTGCTTCCATTAGCAGTGCTTCTGCTTTGCACATATGTATTCCAAGTCAAGGTATTACCATCAGATTGGACATTTATGACTTTAATTTACTTAAATGCATTTTCCTCAAGCATTCCCCCATTTCATTTTGATGATACTGACTCATTCTTGCCACCTAAGGAGACCATAAGAATAGATACTCCAAGTACAGAGGAAAGTGTCTCTAAACTTCATGGTCACAGATGTCCATCCTTTAAATTCTAAAGTAAAAAATAAAAGCATATTCTAAATTTATCTCCCTTCCTTAACTCAGTGAGTTGTGCTGAATATAACAGATACAGAAATTTAAGGTGGCAGAACTGTTATTCTGGGGTGCCAGTTTCACAGAATTCTAGTGTAGGAGGGGTCTTTCAAGAGTGTCTTGTCCATCTGGACTCAGGTAAGAGAGATTGTGTCTACATACCACCAAACTCCAGAAGAGACAAGGGAGGTGCTGAGAGATTTTGTGAGTTACCTAAGACCCCATGGCTATTTCTTGGTAGAACCCTGTGCAAGGTTTCCCAATTTCCCCCCAAAGTGTATTTAGCCTCCCAACCTGTCACCAGCTATTAAAGATGACACTTGCCCCTGGCTTACTGCCAACTTCTCTATTAATTTGACCAAAAAAAAAAAAAAAAAAAAAAAAAAAAACCCACCACAGGCAGCCCCAATGCTTCAAATTCCCTTAACTGATATCTAATGTTGAATTAACTAGCGTCCCATGTTTAAACCTCCAGCTACACACACATGGGTTCGAGAAGGGCAAACACGCTTCTCCTCCAAACCGGGCACAGATGATCTCTAGACTTTTCAAGTTTACCCTCCAGGAGGCCGACATCACACGCGATTTTGACAAGAGTTTGGAACCGAGATCCTCTTCCACGCTCTGCCCACACCCGTGCCCAGGAGAAGTTCTCTCTCTCCATTACAACCCACCACGCGCGCGCGCGCATACACACACATTCACACATACATACACACACACACACACACACACGCAAGTAACAAAGGAAAACACAGCCCCATAAAGGCTCAGCTATTATATCTTCCAGTCCACACCTGCCAAGAGACAAAAACCATACGGAAATCCTGCCCTGGCAATATGTGCCACACTCCTGGGGAGAAACAGGCACCCTGGCACCCCCCTGGGCGTGCGCGGCTGTATACACAAAGAACCGGTGCGGGGCTTGCTAGCGGTCCGGGGGACCAGCGCACTCCCAGAACTGGTATCCGGGGGTCTCCCCCGCGCCCTCTCGCCCGGCAGAAAGGAACTATCCTTTATTTGACCCGCAGAGAGCCCAAGCTGGATGGCAGCGCATGGGGGTGGGGGCGGTCCCCGGATCCCTGCCCTGCAGCCCGCCGGTCCCCAGCCTCTGGCATCTCCTAGGCGATGCACAACCGCGCGCTGTCAGATGCCCGCTTCGCATCCTCTGCCGGCGAAGCGAGATGCCCGGGGTCCGAGCCGTGCTCATCCACGCAAGCGCCCCTCCCCGCGCCGCTACCCACCCAGGCAGCCCAGCCAGGCGCGCCTGCCTACCTGGTGGCTGGCTGTCAGCGCAGCGGCGGCGCCTCCTCCGCTTCTCCTCCGCCGCGGCTACATAGCTCAGAGCGCCATGTTCCCGGTCTCGGCGGGCGCTCGGCGGGCGCACGCCGGGCAACTACTACGGGTTGGGTAGGGGCAAGGGGGGCGGGGGCCAGAGGGAGGGGGTGGGAGGCAGAGCCGCGGCTTTCTACTCTCCACCCAAGCCTCCCCCAGCTACTGAGCATGCCCAGCTGCCCGGCTTCGCCCCTAGGAGGACTTTCCACGAGCGCACGCAGCTGTTCCGGGTTTTCGCGGCAACCGGCGGGAGGCAGGCAGTAGCAGCTGCGGGGGGGTGGAGGGGCGGCAGCGGGGGAGGGTCGGGGGAGTGTCTCCACTCTGCGGAGCCCCGAGCCGGAGAAGGCAGCCCCTTGCCAATCCAGTCACCCAGTTGCCGTATCCCCGCGCCGGGCAGCTCCTGCACGCCCCCTCCGCACACACTGGGGGTTCGCAGAAATTTAGTGCAGGACCAATGCGGGGCTGAGCTTTGCTAAAGAGGAGAGCATAGCGGCGGGAGGAGGCGGGGCTGAGAAGCAGATCCTTCCGCTAACCTCCTTGCTGCCACCTGGACCCGTGCTTCTCAAACTTCAATGTGTCATAGGATTAAAATGCAAATCCAGGTGCCTCAGATTCTACAAGCTAAACAAGCCCCCAGGTGATGTTGTTGCCGATGGTCCTCTGACCACAGTGAGTAGCAAGAATCTAGAGAACACCCCTCTATGACCTCTGTGTGGCCATCCTTCAATAAACCAGCCCAGAAATGGTCTGTGGCATCCACAGAGGCGCCTCCTGCGTACAGATGGTGCGGTGGCTAGTAAGGGAAAGTCCCCCCCCCCCCCCCAACACACACACACACACACAACTGGGTTGCTGTGCAGCCCTGGAAGAAATCACACTAGGGCTGGGCTCTGAGCACCCAGCACAAACTAGCGACTTTCTGACTTAGAATTTGAGGCTTAGGGGAACAATGGGTTCCTGGACTTCTCCATGCTTATTTTGCTGGTTGGCTAGCAAACTAGTTGCTGCTTGAGCTGCTCACCTCAAGTCTGAACCAGTCTCCCTTGGCTGTCCCCTGCCTTTCCTGAGCTGGGACAAAAACTCAGACCGGGCATCCAAGTGCCGAATTTATTATACACGCCACGGTAAGGCTGGGCTTGCCCAATGAAGAAGACTGACAGATTGTGACAAGAGGAGGACGTTTATATACCAAGAGATGACAGGGCTTTCTGATGAGTGATGTTTGGGCTGAAGCTTGCAATGATATCTTGTGGTTCATATTAAATCCCCTAGTTGTCCACTCCCTTCCCAACTTCTGAAGGCTCCACGCATTGTCAAGAATATTCACTGTCCATGCCAGAGTGAGAGAGAAACATTCGCAAAACCAGTCATGAGTTTCCAACCTTGGAAATAAAGTTCTACCCTTGTCTCCTTAGCTGCCCCAACAATATTTTCATGAGCTACTGATATGGTATCTGATTCCATAACTGCATAGCAGATTAAAAAGAAGGGTTTGTATCTATGTACCCTATTATACTCAACTCTAAACAGTTTTATAGTTAATGGTACAGTATTTATCATTTCTCTCTTGCTTGTTTTCCATTCATTCAGTACCCTCAATTCAGTACCAATAGCTGTGGTATCAAAACAGGAACCATAGGGCCCCTGGGTGGCTCAGTCGTTAAGCGTCTGCCTTCGGCTCAGGTCATGATCCCAGGGTCCTGGGATCGAGTCCTACATCGGGCTCCCTGCTCAGCGGGAAGCCTGCTTCTCCCTCTCCCACTCACCCTGCTTGTGTTCCCTCTCTCACTGTCTCTCTCTGTTAAAAAATAAATAAAATTAAAAAAAAAAAAAAGGAACCATAGGATAAATGTGTAATTACTTTTCTCCCTCAATACTCCTATGTACAAAGGAGAAATATGTCCTGGTATATCATGCCTTGTTTTTCTGTTTAAAGGAATAGGAGTCTCTAAGTCTTCCTCTTAATTCTCTAAGCCACACACATAGGCCTAACTATACACCCACCACCCCCACTCCCACCATTATTTACATAAATATTTTCTATTTTTGACCTTCTTGTATGTGTGCTTGCACAGATACAAGAGCTAGAAACTATTTTCATAGAGGTATTATTTGTGATTGCTATCAATTAGAATTTTGCTTTGAAATACTGAACTTTACTCACAGGAAAAAAGTCTTACCTGTTAAAGCTTACATTTGTGTGGTTGTTTCAACAATTGAATACTATGATTATTGATAGTTGTCTCAAATTCATTAAGGAGTTATGCAAGGTAAACTTTATAAATGAATAATAATACTATTTCTGGACATACTGCATTGCATTAAGGCCTGGGGGTTTCTTTTTATATAATATCATTTCTTGAGAGTTTAGCAGGCAGGGTGTTGATTAAGGACCAACAGGTGTGGGTGGGAAGTACAGGAAGCGGGAGTGTACAGAGGTAGAAGTCAAGTTATGATGCAGGCCAATGAGTCTTGGCCAGCCCTCTAGGGAGCTCTGGAGCTAGGATGACCCTTCAGAGTTGTCAAGAGTTGGTTTGAGCTGTCCAGTCCTTTATATATGAACATTAATCATTTGGCTGTATTGGAATGGGCATGAACTTGAAAACGAAGCAGCTCTCTGAAGTTGAGGCAGTCCCTGAAGAAGAGAACAGCTGAAGGCCATCTGCCAGCAGTAGTCCCTGCAGCTGGGGTAACAGGTCCTTCACCTAAGAGGGATCTGGGTAGAACATCACTTTGTCCACCACACTAATCGATTGATCGAATACAGCACTTTTGAATACACAAAGTAGGACTGCACCAATTTGTCAGAGGGATTCAAAAACTTAATTTTTAAATAATAGAATTTTTCCATGGCTCAGGGATTTAAAATTTGGAAAATAACCTATAATCAGCAATTGGGAGTTGTTGAAGGCAGTCATTGAGAGGATGTGACTTTTGGTTGACCCACAATCTGGACCTGGGCAATCAGAGACTCCTTGCCCCCTCCCCTGTCCTTAGAATGTACATTCGGCCCCACCATTCCCACAGTAGGAGCCAGTTTCAAGGACATAACCTTAGAGGGTAATGTATTGTTGGGTTCACCTGCTGAATACGTGACTTAACCCAATTAAGGCCTCTGTAAACTTCTAAGATTCTGGTGGGTAGGTGTGGAGATCTTATCTTGCACCACCTAAGGCAAGCCTCACATGTAAATTCCCTTGCTTATTAAAATTGCTGGCTACCAATCTGGAGTGGTCTTTCTTCATTCTCTCCTTGCGCTCTTTGTGTGGGGACCAGTTTCAGATTTCACCCAGGAACCTCCTGAGTTTACAAACTAAAAATAATACATTTTCTTTCTCTCCCTCTCTTTTTTTAAATGATTTATTTATTTATTTTAGAGAGAGAGAGAGAGAGGGAGAGCGCATGTGAGCAGGGGGAGGGGCAGAGGGAGAGGAAGAGAATCTCAAGTAGACTCCCCCCTGAGCACAGAGCCCGACTCCGGGCTTGATCCCAAGACCCATGAGATCTTGCCATGAGCTGAAATCAAGAGTCTGTCGCTTAATTGACTGAGCCATCCAGGCCCCCCAGGAGTATATTTTCTATTTAGTTATCTGGCTCCATACATTTTTTGTATGTGAAATGATTAATTATGATCTCTTGAGTTGATATGTATTCATTCCCTAACATTTTTTTTAAAGATTTTTTTTTTTTAATTTATTTGACAGAGACACGGCCAGAGAGGGAACACAAGCAGGGGGGAGTGGGAGAGGGAGAAGCAGGCTTTCTGCCCAGCAGGGAGCCCGATGTGGGGCTCAATCCCAGGACCCTGGACCATGACCTGAGCGAAAAGCAGGCACTTAATGACTGAGCCACCCAGGCGCCCCTCATTACCTAACATTTAAGACATGATTTTATCCACTGTCAGAATCTGTATTTGTGCTTTTTAATTTTTTTTTAAAGATTTTATTTATTTGACATAGAGAGAGACAGCGAGAGAGGGAACACAAGCAGGGGGAGTGGGAGAGGGAGAAGCAGGCTTCCAGCCAAGCAGGGAGCCCAATGCAGGGCTCGATCCCAGGACACTGGGATCATGACCTGAGCCGAAGGCAGATGCTTAATGACTGAGCCAGCCACCCAGGCGCCCCTCATTCCCTAACATTTAAGACATGATTTTATCCACTGTCAGAATCTGTATTTGTGCTTTTTAATTTTTGAGGGGGGAGAGAGCAGCTAAATAATAACTAGAAGTGTGTATTTTTCAATATAATAAAGCCTACTGGTGAATATTTCATGAGAAACTAATCCCAACCAACCTTATTAACACAAAAAAACTGTAAAAAGATGCATATGAGGGATAGAGAACTTGGTAGATTGTTTGAGAGGGATGTTTAAGACCACACTGTGGAGTCAAGGTTCAGAGTACCCCAGCTTACTTCCCCCCCTCAGCCATGCTATTCATCAGCAAATAGCTAGAATCCCTCAAAGATTCATCACAATTATAAAGGAACCAGCAGAGACTCCAGAAAGAAACAGGACACTTGCTCAGATAACAGAGGAGGGACACAACAAGGGGTGGAAATGAATGTTTCAAGGAACATAAACAAAAAGCATAAGAGAAAAATTCACCTGAAGGAGAATTACCCCCAGGAAACAGAACAAAAGATCAGATAAAAATTTCTCCAAAGTTCTAAAAAGTTAAAGATTATATGATCTGACAAAAAAAATTTTTTTAAAGAAATACAAGGATTTAAAGAAGAAACAATATGACCAGAAATGAAAGGGACCCTGGCAGAGTTTTGGCGTGCGGGGGGAGGCGGGGGGGAGGGGGGGAGGGGGGAGAAGTCATTAAACAACTCAAAAAGTAAAAGAATAGGAAATGAGAATAAACACAACTGAAACCCAGTGATAGAACTTAGCTACCACACACACACAAACACAAAAAGTATAAAACCAATCATAGGAAAATTATATGGAAGTCAAACAAAGGAGATCCAACACATGTACACAAAAAGACTTGCACCAGCTTGCAAGAACTCCTAACTCCATTTTTGGTAACAACATTGATAGCTTGAAATCAACCATTGTGGGAGTTTTTACAGCATATAAATCGACAAACAATACATATCAGAATTTTTTGTTTATCTGTTGTCATTTACCAGCATACCAACCACTTTTTACAACCTGTGCTGTAAAAAAAAAAAAAAAGGCAGAATAAAATAGAATAGAAAAATTAATCAAAGATATGATAGAAACTAATTTCTTGAAATAGAATCTTAAATCTTCTGAACAAAAGGACGCAGTTGAAATATACTCTGGTGAAGGTATCGAATTTCAAAGACAAATAATCTTTGGTGCATCCAGGCAGAAAAGGCAATTTTCATACAACAAAAAGGAAATCAGGCTGCATTTAGATTGCTTCACAGCATCATACAATGCCTGGGGGAATGTTCTAAGTGAAAGAAACAGTGACCCAAGGATGACTATTTTGCCTAACCAGGCTGTTCTTCAGGTTTTTGAGACAGCAGTTAATTGTTCTCAAACAACAAATCAAGATATATAGCACACTTAAACCTTTAAAAACAAATTCTACTTGACCATGACATTGACTCAACCAAGAGATAAATTTAAAAAACAAATCTTAAGAATGGTGAGGCCATGGTCAAATGTGATGATGACAATTATATCTGTTTTTAAATAAATCTGAGACTAAAAACTATGTTTGGGAGCTTTAAAAAAGAACAAATATTACAAACCTTGGCAATATAAATGTTTTTGTGTAATTTACTAAATTCTGCAGATAGAGGGGAGTTATGAGGAGGTTAAGTACCTTTTCCTCAACAAAAAGTCAATGGATATTATAAATATTGAAGCACATAGTTACATATGCTGCATATATAACTGATATATATATTTATATCTTACAAAAACCCACCTCTAATCTCACTGTGCTCTTTCACAGTCTTTTTTTCTTATCTTTAAAGGAATAGTTCAGAAACTTATTTCTCTTACGAAAATAACTTTTTTCCTGTGAAATTAACATTTTTTCTGAAGTTTAGAAAACACTGCAGGAAGATTTTTGTTTCTTTTCCTTTTATTTTTAAATTTAATTTTAGTAAGATTAAATATAATTTGGTTTTAAAATAACATGAGTGGTACCACCCATATATGAAAAAGCATACCTTTCAGTTTATTTTCATTATAACCTTATACTTGTATTTCTCTCTCTAGAGGAAGATTTGTGGAATCTTATAAACCAAGGGATATTTCTGATGGAAAGATTTTGGTTGATTATTTATTCTCTTCTCTACATTTTTCGGAATGGCTTGAAATTTTTAATAATGAATATATATATTTTAAAAACAAGCTGTTGTTCTTTTCAAAAAATTTCAAAACATAATGCCTTTCTGTGACATACTAAAACATTACAAAATATACAAATTGAATCAAAATAGATCATTAAAATCAGCCTGGATTGCAATGACTCATTTAGACAAAAACAAAGAGAAAACACAAATCACCAGTATTGGGAATGAAATAGGGGATATAACTGCAGTATCTAAATGGGGTGTCTCTCCCCATGGGACTGGGGACCCAAATGTGGGGCAACAATCTGGTGGAGGCCAGTGGCTCAGTCAGTAAAAGGATTCACCTGAGGCAGAACAAAGGAGATAGCAGGGTTTTTTTTATTATTATGTTATGTTAGTCACCATACAATACATCATTAGTTTTTGATGTGGTGATCCACGATCCATTGTTTTCGTATAACACCCCTTGCTCCATGCAGTACGTGCCCTCCTTAATACCCATCACTGGGCTAACCAACCCCCCCTCCCCCCCTCCCCTCTAAAACCCTGTTTGTTTCTCAGAGTCCATAGTCTCTCATGGTTCATCTCTCTCTCCGATTTCCACCCCCTTCATTTTTCCCTTCCTTCTCCTGATGTCTTCCATGCTATTCCTTATGTTCCACAAATAAGTGAAACCATATGATAATTGACTTTCCTGCTTGACTTATTTCACTTAGCATAATCTCCTCTAGTCCCATCCATGTTGATGTAAAAGTTGGGTATTCATCCTTTCTGATGGCTGAGTAATATTCCATTGTATATATGGACCACATTTTCTTTAGCCATTCATCTGTTGAAGGGCATCTCAGCTCTTTCCACAGTTTGGCTGTTGCAGACATTGCTGCTATGAACATTGGGGTGCATATGGCCCTTCTTTTCACTACATCTGTGTCTTTGGGATAAATACCAGGAGTGCAATTGCTGGGTCATAGGGTAGCTCTATTTTTAAATTTTTGAGGCACCTCCACACTGTTTTCCAAAGTGGCTGTACCAACTTGCATTCCCACCAACAGTGTAAGAGGGCTCCCCTTTCTCCACAACCTCTCCAACATTTGTTGTTTCTTTCCCTGTCCATTTTGACCATTCTAACTGGTGTAAGGTGATATCTCATTGTGGTTTTGATTTGGATTTCCCTGATGGCTAATGATGATGAACATTTTTTCATGTGTCTGTTAACCATTTGTATGTCTTCTTCAGAGAAGTGTCTTTTCATATCTTCTGCCCACTTTTTGACTTGATTATTTGTTTTTTGGGTGTTGAGTTTGAGAAGTTCTTTATAGATCTTGGATACCAGCCCTTTATCTGTAGTGTCATTTGCAAATATCTTCTCCCATTCTGTGGGTTGCCTCTTTGTTTTGTTGACTGTTTCCTTTGCTGTGCAGAAGCTTTTTATCTTTTTTTTTTTTTTTAAGATTTTATTTATTTATTTGAGAGAGAGAGAATGAGAGAGAGCACATGAGGGGGGGGAGGGTCAGAGGGAGAAGCAGACTAGACTCCCTGCGGAGCAGGGAGCCCGATGCGGGACTCGATCCAGGGACTCCAGGATCATGACCTGAGCCGAAGGCAGTTGCTTAACCAACTGAGCCACCCAGGCGCCCTGAAGCTTTTTATCTTGATGAAGTCCCAAAAGTTCATTTTTGCTTTTGTCTCACTAGCTTTTGGAGATGTATCTTGAAAGAAGTTGCTGTGGCCAAAGTCAAAGAGATTACTGCCTGTGTTCTCCTCTAAGATTTTGATGGATTCCTGTCTCACATTGAGGTCTTTCAACCATTTTGAGTTTATCGTTGTGTATGGTGTTAGAGAATGGTCAAGTTTCATTCTTCTGCATGTGGCTGTCCAATTTTCCCAGCACCATTTATTGAAGAGGCTGTCTTTTTTCCATTGCATGTTTTTTCCTGCTTTGTCAAAGATTATTTGACCATAGAGTTGAGGAGATAGCAGCTTATTGAATGCACTGCAAGGGAGCGGTGTGCAGGACAACAGAAGAGGCTGTCTGTAAGGAGGCAGTGGGTGAGGGCTGTTTTTAAAGGGGGAAGATGAGGAGGTATGGTGACATATGGAATATTCCCTTTTTGGTAACTGTGCCTGGTTGTAATTAGCCCATTGGTTAGTTAGGGCCTGTGGTATTTTCAGCTTGATGGGCCTGTCTGTATTCAGCCGGCTGGGTCACCTGATGGGCTTTTCTAGATTCCATCACTCAAGCCTGTTTGCCTAAAAGCAGCGTCTACAATAACTACAGATTTTACAGCCATTAAAAGGATAATAAACAAATACTTTGAACATCTTTATGCTCATAAATTCAACAACTTACAAGAAATGGACAATGTCTCAAAACCACACACTACCAAAAACTCAACTACGATGAAATACATAATCAGAAGAGTCCTCAAAAATTAGTATTTTATTAATATAATCATTAATAAAAATTGAATTCATAATTAAAAAGCTCTCCTGAAAGAAATCTCCAGACCCAGATGGTTTCATTGGAGAAACCTATCAAACATAAGAAGAAGAATTAACACCTGTTTCACACAATCTCATCTAGAAAATAGAAGAGGAAAAAGCAATCCCTAACTTATTTTACGAGGCCAGTATTATCCTGGAGGACTCACACTTCCTGATTTCAAAACTTACTACAAAGCTGCAGTAATTGAAACAGTGTAGTACTGGCACAAAGACAGATATAAAGTCCAATGAATAGAATAAAGAGCCCAGAAATAAACCCTCATGTATATGGTCATGGGTGCCAAGACCATTTAATGGGGAAAGAACAGTCTTTTTAAATGGTACTGGGGAAACTGAATGATATCCACTTACAAAAGAATGAAGTTGGATGCTTAACTTACACCATACGCACAAATTAACTTAAAATGGGTCAAAAATCTAAATATAAGAGCCAAAAACTATAAAACTTTTATAGAAAAAAACAAAGGGCAAAATTATCATGAGGTTCAATATGGCACTGATTTCTTGAGATATGACACCAAAAACATAGGCAACAAAAGAAAAGTTACATAAACTAGACTCCATCGAGGTTAAAATCATCTGTGCAAAGGACACAATCAACAAAGTTAGGTTACCTTTGTAACCTATAGAACAGGAGAAAATATTTGTATATATGTGTTAAAGATTAATATGCATAATATATAAGAACTCCTAAAACTCAACAACAAAAACCAAACAACCCAATTTAAAATGGCCAAAGGATTTGAACAGATTTGTCCAAAGAAGATATACCAATGGCCAATAAGTACATGAAAAGATGCTCAATACCACAGCCAGGGAAATGCAAATCAAAACCAGAGGGAAATGCTACCTCACACCCATTAGGATGGCAATAAACAAACAAACAAATAAGTGTGTGTGTGTAAAAAGATACGGAAAACAAGTGTTGGTGAAGATGTGGAGAAATTGGAAACTTTGTGCACTAATGAAGGGAATGTAAAATGATGCAGTCACTGTGGAAATCAGTATGACAGTTCTTCAAAAAATTAAACATAGAATTACCATAGGACCCAGCAATTCCACTTCTGGGTGTATACCTAAAGAATTGAAAACAGGGACTTGAACGGGTATTTTTACACCAATAATCACAACACTGTTTACAATAGTCAAGAGGTGAAAGCAAACCAAACGTCCACTGACAGATGAATGGAAAAACAGAATATGGTATATACTCACAATAGAATATTATCCTTAAAAGGGAATGGAATACGGAGACATGCTACAATATGGATGAACTTTGAAGACATCATGCAAGTGAGCCAAATATAAAAGGACAAATAGTGTGTGGTTCCACTTATATGAAGTACATGGAATAGGTAAATTCATAGAAACAAAAAATAGTGCTTACTAGGGCTGAGGGAAGGACCAGGCAGGTGGGGGAGAGGGGAGGGTAGTTATTGTTTAGTGGATACAGAGTTCCAGTTTGGGGTAAGAACAAAGTTCCAGATGTGGATAGTGGTTATGGTTACAAAAGAAGATAAGCATACTTAATGCCACTGAACTGCAACACTTAAAAATGATTAAAATGGTAAATTTTATGTTGCATGTATTTTACCACAATAAAAACAAAATAAAACAAAACAGATGACCTAATTATGTTTGCATCTTTAAAATACCATTCTCCCAACAATGCCTTGGAATTGAGCAAGATTCTGTAGGGAGCTATTGGTATAGCTTCTGAGACGAATAATCAAAGGCTCAAATATGGCAGTGGACGTGGGAGTGGGAAAAAGGAAAGAGATTCAATAAACACTAAAAAAGCAGAAGCAGAAGGATGTTGTATCCAAAGGGATGTAAGTGATAAGGGGTAACAAGTAATTGAGATGGTTTCTAGGCAATTGACTGGGTTAACTTCCTGGATGGTGGTACTATGGGCTGAGATGGTTAATGAGAGACAAAGAATGGGTTTGGAGCAGAAGACTTTTTTTTTTTTTTAAAGATTTTATTTATTTGACAGAGAGAGAGACAGCGAGAGAGGGAACACAAGCAGGGGGAGTGGGAGAGGGAGAAGCAGGCTTCCCACTGAGAAGAGAGCCCGATGTGGGGCTCGATCCCAGGACCCTGAGATCATGACCTGAGCCAAAGGCAGGCACTTAACGACTGAGCCACCCAGGCGCCCCCAGAAGACATTTTTAAATGTGTTGAGATCAAAAGGACTGAGAACCGCCCAGGACTCAGCGATGTCAAGTAGTCAGTGAGAAGAATCAATCTGAGGCTCAGCAAGGAAGGGCGGATGACACACCCATTTGGGTGTCAGCTCAAAACATAGACACAGCTGAGAAGACTATATTGAATAAGAATGGTCAAAGGATGGAACTCAGGCAAACACCAGCATGAGAGCAGTCAATGGACAAAGTGGCTACAAAAGAAAAAAAGTGGCTGGAGAGATGTGTGAGGAAAAGCAGGAGCAGGGCTCGAGAAGGCACATGGAGCATGATTCCGGGAGGACAGAGGAGTCTACATGGACAAATATTCATAGAGGACTTTTTTTCCTGGCCTGAAAGAAACAGAAATGAAAATATTTTGGGATCAGTTCATGAAATAAACAGATATCCACAGAAGAGTCCAGAAATAAACCCAAATCTATATGGGAATTTCATTTGTAATAATGGTGGCATTGTAAGTCAGTGGAGAAAACAAGGATTTTTATTAGTGAAAAAGTACAGCTGAAGTTCTGTGGGATTGAGCTGTAAGTGCCAGAGGCCTTAAGCAAGAGTAAATTACTTTATTCAATTTAGTGAGTGCTATCCTCTTTCTGAAAGGGAAACCATGTACATTTAAGGTCATTGATTTCAGTGAAATTTGTATGAAATCCCTTTGAATGATTTAGGTTGAACTTCACTCCAGTACAAGCTTACGAATTCCGAATGAGATGCCAGATTTTGGAAAATTAAAATATTCACTGCTTATATATTATATATACTACTCAGAAAGTACAAGGCTTGCCAGCTAAGCAATTAAGGCCTTTGCTTGTGTAAATTGCTCATACACAAGTATGCATAATTGCTTCTATCTCGCTAAAATCCCAGCATGCCCATGAATATCAATGCCGGGGTTTCTTTCTGTAAGAGAAACATCGTCATCAGCACCACGATGTAAAGGCTATCCCTTAATGCCTTTAGAAGCCATTGTTTAGTATTGAGGTTGAAGAATGGAAGGGTGGAAAATCAAGTACAACCTCATCGACCATAGCTTATCTACAACACCTTAGTCATGGCCCCTGGGCCATGCCCAGGCGATGAAAGATTATAACTCACTTGTCATTTAGCAAAGCTGTCAGTGCGGAGAGCAGCACGGATTCTTTTGGAGGGATTATTGGCCACCTTTCTTTGCTTTGCACAGACCTGGTGGTTTAGATAGGATCAGGGAGTTGATCAGAGATTTGAAGGAGGCACCATGTGCTCGAGCCAAAAACAAAAAAGACCCACCAAAACAAAACAAAATAAAAACCAGGTTCTTTGCCCATTAAATCCACCCCATCTTCATTTTATCTTGCTTTTTTATTTAAAGCACATCCTCGCTGATGCCACCTAACGCCCAAGTTGCCTCTTGCAGGGGAATTTAATAGGCTCTCCGTTTTCTGGAAAACCCGACTCTGTCTTGTAAAGATCTAGGAGGGATTTATTCAGAGCAAACAGATGAGAGAGCATTGCAGTTTCTTTTCAGTATCTGGTATTGTGAGTTAAAGGAAAAGCTATTGCCAAGATCAAAGTCCGCACCACGTGACCATCTATGCCGGATAAACTGTAGGGGGAAATCTATTATTACCATGACAGGGACAAGCTTTTATTTTTATAAGAAGGGCCACTAATATAACATTAGAAAAGTTTCTAAGGATAATGAGGGCATTCGTTTCATTTTACGAACAATATGACTTATACACAAGTAAATTTTAAATGTATGAGAGATGGGGAGAGCAAGAAGAGGAAAAGAGAGAAGGAGGGGGGTGGGATGGGGAATTTTGGAGCAGAATGGATGAGTTTGAGCCTCGGTAATATTCAGCAGCTGTTTGACCTTGGGCATGTCACTTAAGCTTTCTTAACTAGTTTCCTTACCTGCCAAATACAAGGAAGATACTTTGAGACAGGAGAGATGCCCTACAAGCAAAGGACATAGTCCTGGCCCAGAGTCTTTACTCGAGAGTTTTGAATGAATTTCTAAAAGAATAATGATCAAAATTCTGGGCATCAAAATCATCTGAGAAGTTTATTTGAAATAAGAGGGTCTGGCTTTCTTCCATGTTTACCAATTCAGAGGGAAGCCTGGGTCTCTGCAGGCCCCCGAGTGATTCTAAAGTACAGAATTGATGGGGTGGATATGTGATGTGCCATCTACCTCCCCTTTCAAGGAAGAACTTGTTGCCCAGCCCCTGGAAGGATGGTTGGCAGATGATTTTCAATACAAAGCACTTCAGGGATGGACTCAACTGCAAAGAGGTTACAGCCCTTCCCAGTTCGTCCACACGCAGTGACAGATTAATGTGGAGGTATCAAGACCAGGACAACTCTGTAGGCCCACTCTAGGTCCAGAGCTCCCTGTGGGGTTGGCTAGGGTCTGCATTACTCTGACCTTATTTCTCTGCCCACTCTTGCTTCCCTCTCTTTTGTCCTTAGGTATTGTCTCCTTAATGCACATCTCAAACATTAAACTCTGTCTCAGAGTCTGCTTCCTGGGGAAACCAACCTGTGACATTAGGGTATCATGGATGGAAAACCAGAGCTGATTACATTCTTCCTCATCCTAAAAGCCTTCTTAGTCCTCATTGCCTACAGATTTCATTTCATGGAAGTTCAGGACATTCATGATTTAGTACCAATCTTTCTTTACTGCCCCATTGCTCCATATGCATTTCTTAATCCTCAGGCCAACAAGAATGGACTGGTTTTGTTAAGATGAGCATTTTCACAATGGAATCCTTTGCTTAAGTGTTCCTTGGACACAAGTTTACTCTTCCTTTTTAAATTGGAAACCTGTTGGTTCATTAAGGTGCCTTTTCAGGTGCTACCTGATCCATAGGTTCTTCCTCATTCCCCAGTCTCACTCCCGCCTTACTCTCTTGCTAGGAATTGTGTTATGTGTGTGCTTTGCTTACCAAACCGAGCTCCTTGAAAACATTTGTTTTCCAGCATTTCATTTCCCCACCTCAATTAGCCCAGTGCTTTGGTCATAGTAGATACACAAAGCATTTGTTGGATTAGTCAATGGTACTGAAATGGTAACTTACTAACTTGTACTGCTAGAAGGATCCCATGGACTATATCTTTGAAGCTCTTGCCCCCTTTTATGCACAGATAAGAAAGCTGAACATCAGAGGGTTTGCCTGGAGTCATTTTATTAATAAACAGTAATATAGAACCATAACTTGGATCCACTGACTTTTTATTGTGCATGTATTTCAATACTCAATTTTAAAATTGAAAACATACTAAGTAAGCATTTGAAAACCCATTTTTGGTAACTTTTAACGGATTATACAATCAATTAAGTCCCCATATACATGTAATACCTGAAACGCAAATTTGTTTGTAATTTAGTTATTTTGACCACTTCAAACACATTAAAGAATAGACAAAACATCCAAATACAATTTTTTTTCAAAATTATTACTACATGCCTACTTACACATATTCTGAAACTCAACATCATGAACTTGATTCACTTCCTCATTCTCTTGACATCTACTTCAATAATTCTTAGATTTAAAATTAGTTTTATACTTGGTATTCCCCAATGGTTTTCTAATGTTATTTTGATAACTTCCCAGAGTTTCAGTAATCTTACATGGACATGGGGAAAAAGTATTTATTTTCTCAAATGAGTTCTAATTGATGGTTTGGGATTGCTACCTGACTAATTTTTTAAAAAAATGTTTGAAGTACAATATGCGTACATAAGCACAAACTAAATATATCCATATGATCAGTCCCCGGAGCAAGAAAGATAACATTACAAGTGAGCAGAGGGAATTAACGAAGCAGGTCTATTTTATTCAGTTCTTGTTTATCTCTGTAGCCATGGTAATGATCCTGGGTTAACTCTGAGAACTAAACTGGAATGCTCACAAACTGACACTGGGTAAAGATATTAGTCTATATGCCCGAAGCATTGGGTCAAGATGAACCAGATTACCAGCATGTTTAAAATAAATATCAAGGTTCATGATATGCACCCAGGGCCTGGTTTGGGGTTTGCACCATAGCTAGTCATTTGGCAGAGATGTGACCAACTCTATTTAAGAACTGTGGACCCCAAGATGCAAACCAGCTGTCCTGGACATGAGAGTCTCATAAATGTCCTTGCACTTCACAATTGGAGAAGATGCGCCCATGCGTTCCCTGCAGAGGACATACAAGAAAGTCTGCACTTGACCTATATATATTTTTTCCCTGTTATTCCTGCACTGTATCCTTTGCTGGAATAAGTCTTAAGCCATGACTGTTACTTCATGTTGAGTCATATTAGTCCTTCCAGCAAATTTCCAAACTAGTGGATAGTCACGGGACCACTGAGACAACTAGCACCTCTGAAGAAGTCCCCCTCTTGCCCCTTAAAATTAGTATGTCCCTCAAGAATAACTACCATCCTGACTTCTAACAGCATAAAGTAATTTTGCCTGTATTTGAACTGTATATATTTGGAATCATAGTCCATATTCTTTTGTATCTGGCTTTTTTCATTCAAATATTATATTTGTGGGGGCACCTGACTGGCTTAGTCGGTTA
Organism: Phoca vitulina; assembly: GCF_004348235.1. NCBI lineage: Eukaryota > Metazoa > Chordata > Mammalia > Carnivora > Phocidae > Phoca > Phoca vitulina. The sequence goes on from NW_022589725.1 coordinate 21,947,248, forward strand.
AGTATCTGCCTTTGGCTCGGGTCATGATCTCAGGGTCCTGGGATTGAGCCCCACATGGGGCTCCCTGCTCAGTGGGAGGCCTGCATCTCCCTCTCCCTCTGCCTGATGCTCCCCCTACTGTGTTCTCTCTCTCTGTCAAATAAATAAATAAAATCTTTAAAAAAAAACACAAAAAATAAAAAAAATTATATTTGTGAGAGTCATGCATGTAGTGTATGCAATTATAGTTCACTCATTTTCATTGCTGTAGAATAATCCATTGACTATACCACAATTTATGTTTTCGGGCATCTAGGTTGTTCCAAGTTTGGGGTTATTATCAGTATTGTTGGTATGTATATTTTGATTCCTGTCTTTTGGTGAACATGTGTATGCACTTCAGTTAGTTATAAACCCAGGAGTGGATCTCTTGCATCATAGGGAATGTATATGTTGGACTTTGGTAAATATTGCCAGAGAGTTTTTCCAAACCAGCTGTACCAATTTATCCTTCTGGCAGTAGTGTATTAGTCCCAGCTGCCCCACATCTTCCCCAATACTTGGCATTGTCTCTCTTTTCATTTTAAACCAATCTAGTTAGAAGACATAGATGGTATTGCATAATGGTTTTAATTTGCATTATTCTGATAACTAATCAAGTTGAGCACATTGTCACATGGTTATTAGCCAATTAGATATAACATGTGAAGAAATTTTTCACCATTTTTTTCTATGGGGTTGTGCTTTTATATTTGATTTATAATTTTTTGCATAGTCTGGATTGGAGTCTTTTATTGGCTATGTATTGCTAATATGTATCTTCTCCAACTCAGTCATTTGCCTTTCTATCCCTGATGGTGTGTTTGATCAACTGATCTGCTAACTTTATTCCAATTCCCTCTACCATACTTTTACTTAACAAATATTTATTAATTAAGTGCTATGCATTTGGGCATTTTGTAGATATTGGAGGGAAATAATAAGCACAAGGATTCCTGTTTACACTCTTCTTAAAGAAATTAATGTAGCTTGCTTTCACCCTGAGCCAATTAATCTGAATTATTTAAGGGATGTGGGAATATATTCTTCCCAGTGTTTTAGGATTATATTTTCCAAGCACATTTTATACTAACCAGTTTTTTTTAGGGGTGTATTAAATCCTTGCTCTGTTCTACCACTGAGGACTGAAAAAGAAAGAGGAAACATACTCTAGGCTTACTTCCCAATCATGTCATGTTCCTGTTTATATCATTCCCCTGGCCATAAATGTTTTTACTGCCACTCACACAATATGCCAATATTCTGTCTTGGTTCCAACGCCTGAAAAGCAGACCCTGAAATAAGGATGTATGTGCAATCGTGTATTTAGGATGTGAATCCAGAAAACATGGGTAGAAGAGTGGAGAGGTGAAGCAAAGAAAAGCAAGCAGCCAATAAAGTCTATGCTATCAAGCTGGTTACCGCTCTGGATAACTGGATCTAAATCCTGGTGGGGAACTCTAGGAACCACCGTAGAACAGATGGCTTTGAGTTAATCCACCGGGTAGGGCAAAGCAGCTGGGATATTTATAAATGGTCTCTTTTCGGTCACTGGTTCAGGGCTGCTCCTGAGTTGGGGGTCTGTGTGTTAATTCACCCAACACATGCAGCCTGTCCATCCTCAGGAAGAGCAGTTCCTGTGGCCAGATCAAGCACTCGGCAAGAAATCACAGGTGCTGGCAGTTGGAAGTCAGATTTGTTGGTGCTGAGTTATATAAGTTTGATGTCACTAGATGGAATACTAAAGAGGAGCCTGAAAAGGAAAATAAATCATAAAGGATAAAATAACCGTGCACAAAATTTCATTGTCTTTTGGTCTTGTCTTCACGTGAAAAGACCTTGACGACATAATGCTTTTTCTTAAAAATGTCCATTGCAATGATACATATCAGTACTTGCATCTTGTTGGAAATGACATCTGCTGGAAGCTTTTATTAGTAGGACACTATCCAGTATTAGTAGGACACTATCCAGGTTTTAATATATGTATATAGATAATAGGCTATGAATAAGAGCCCAAAATAATGATTTAAAAATAGCAATTTATTTTGCCCTCACATTCAAGATGTCTGGTTCAAGAAGTCAGGCAACCCAGGGTTAAAGTGATGCTCTATGTTGTGAGAGACCCGAGCTATTGCTATCTTCCTGCCGTGCTGGCCAGGGCTTCTTTTTTTTTTTTTTTAGATTTTATTTATTTATTTGAGAGACAGAGAGCATGAGAGGGAGGAGGGTCAGAGGGAGAAGCAGACTCCCTGCTGAGCAGGGAGCCCGATGCGGGACTTGATCCTGGGACTCCAGGATCATGACCTGAGCTGAAGGCAGTCGCTTAACCAACTGAGCCACCCAGGCGCCCCCTGGCCACTGCTTCTATTCCCAAAGTTATCTTACTGTCTACCATGGCAGCCGGCACTCCAGCCACTCCAGTCTCTCTCACTGCTGCCTAATGAAAGGGGGAAGGTTTATAGAAGAGATGCAGTGTATTTCACAGAAGTTGCACATCCTACCTCTGCTTATATCCCATTGCCAAGAACTTGGCCATATGACCAGAGCTAGTTGCAAGGGAGGCTGGTAAAAGGATCTTTATTCCAAGTGGCCACATGCCCAATTGAAATGGAAGAGTTACTACTGAAGAAGTTGGGAAAGAGATTTTCAGGACAACTCTCACTCTCCCCCTCACGAATTCAAAAATAGGAAATGTGGATTTTTAAAAATTTAAAACATGAGTAACTTCCAGCAGAAAGTTTTAGCTTAAAACAGTGATTATTTAGACTTACGGGGACACCAGTGTTTTCCTTAGACTCCTCCTGAATTCATACTTAGGTCAAAATCTTATCAACTTAGAAAATATATATGTTCAATCAAAATATAGTATGCAAACAGCATAGACCTATTCCAAGGAGTGTGTGTGTGTGTGTGTGTATGTGTGTGTAAGTTAGGATCCTACAGGGGGTCCTTTCTTTTTGATGCCAGCAATGTTATAAAGATGGTCATACAACTTAACCTGTGTGAGAAGGTGATGACATAAGTACAATGAGTATACGGGGGCAAATTCTCAAACATGAATCTGCTTCAAAGGTCTCATTTCTCATCAGAGTGGTATTCTGATTCAAGCCATTTATTTGACTCCTGAATCTGAGGTCTCTTTAAGCTGTAGTAATATGATAAGCCTTTTAAAGCCCCATCTTTCCTGAAAGCATAAATAGTCCCTCAGAAAACTGAGTGAAAGACATTGACAAGGAAGAGGAGAGACATTTTCAAGCCAGACTTCCTGGTCACCATAAGAAAGAAACCCCAGGAAAAACAGCTGGTTGGCATTGTTATTGTTCATAAATTCAGAAAATAAAACCGTGAGCCTCTTGACAAGAATGATGGGTAGAAACCAAAAAATTGTGATTCTTCTTGGGTGATTTGTGATGGATAATCAAAGGCAGCTTTTTTATATTGATTGGCCTCGCCTTTCCGGAGACCAGAAATGGAATCCATCTGGACGTTCACTAAAGGACAGCAGATGGAGTTATACCACATGACAACGAGCTGTCCTCTCTCTCTCATAACCCACCAGTTGTGTTCTTTGTAAGAATAACAGTACTGGAGACGTGGAAGATCATTTTTTTCTTATGGTTTAGCTCCAGATTTGTTATGGTTGTGCATTCTCCACTCCAGGAGAGAAAGTTTCTTAAATATTTTCAGTGCTTTCCTTTTTTAAATTTGGAAAATAAGGAGAGACCAGGCAGCATGACTTTGGTATCTGAAAAGGTTCTGGAGCAATTCATTAAAGGCTCATTTGTAGGCAACTTGAAAATAAACGTATGTTCATGAGAGGAAATAATAATTTTGCTTAAGTGAATTACGCCAAATAAAGCAAATGAACTTTCTCAGTTGTACATTAGTCCTCATATATTTATATGTGTTAATAACATATATTAATATGTGTTATTAAATCATACATTAAAATAAATTGGCTTCACCTATTTGTGATTATCTCCTTTTCCAAATCTTCATCAGCATGGACCCCAGATCTAGATTTACAGCAGTCTTCAGGACCTAGTAATATTTTTTTCCTTCACTAGATCTCTTGTTATCATCTGCTTTTGTCTTCATCATTTTAATATTAGTCACTTTGTTCCCATTTCATTGACTTCTTTTTTCACCTTATATTCTAGACATACCAAATAGATTTCAGCCTACTATGGTTTTCCTGAGGTCTCCAAATTAGTGCCCTCGAAGTCTTACAGAAAGAACCTCTTTATCTACTATAAGTCCCCTTCTCCCAAGAAGCTATGTCCATTTCAGATCTCCATTCACTTCACCAAGACCCTTAACCTTTCTTCTGAAACTCCCTTCCCATGCTGTACAAAGGCCATATTTGGTTTTACTCATTCATTTGACAAAATTGTAAAGATTCACGTAGCCCCTTGGTTTTGTCCCCAAATTTCAAGGACAGAGAGGATGGGATAATGGCACTAAAAAACAAAGGCACTATTAGGCGTTCACCAAAAAACCCACAGAGGCTGAAGCTTGGTGAAAAACAGAGTTTTTCTCGTCAAGTCACTGATCAGTCCCTCCAGGATCCATTGAGGTGGGCATTAGGTGGTATACCTCATTCATACTTTTTTGCTGGTCCCCTCCATGGTTTTATCCCTCTGGACCACCCACCGCCAGGGTCTCTCTTCTCCACAATAGGTTCTCCCTGGTCTTCCATCCACCCCATAGAGATGAAGAAACTTTATTAGGTCATTCAATATTGTGAAGCCTCTGGAGATGGTTTCAGTTTCTCTAATTCTTTCCAGAAGAATGCTTCCAAGTTCAACAAAATGTTCTCCTGTTAATATAGAGCAACTCTTAAAACATACATTGAGGACAACTTTATGCCAAGGAGAGATCTCTTCTCTGGAAGGGGAAAAGAGAAAATAAGGCACCTTGAGGATGCTTTAGTGATCCATACAAGAATGATCATCTCTCAACATCCTATACACCCTAAGGCTTCTAGTTTGTTATATTCACCATCCTCAGCAGTAAATAATCTGCTTTATTTTTATCCTGTTAGCAGATTTGACTCACTACATGTTTCTGTTCTGTAATTTTCCTGTTATTAGGGCAGAAAGGCAATTCTTTCCTACAGGGAAGCTTAACTCAAGATTCCTTCTTATGTGTCCTTTTCTGCTTCTTCAAAAGCCATGCTCCTTATTCCCCCACCCCCCAAAAACATATCTACTTCTACAGTGGTACATGCAAAGTTATCACACATACATTCTTGACTCATCCCCTCTTTCTTTTTTTTTTTTTAAAGATTTTATTTATTTATTTGACAGAGAGAGACACAGCGAGAGAGGGAACACAAGCAGGGGGAGTGGGAGAGGGAGAAGCAGGCTTCCCGTTGAGCAGGGAGCCCAATTCAGGGCTCAATCCCAGGACCCTAGGATCATGACCTGAGCCGAAGGCAGACGCTTAACAACTGAGCCACCTAGGTGCCTCAACTCATCTCCTCTTTCATTCATTCTGCAAATTGAGCAGTTATTAGGTACACATTAATGGGCTAAGAACTAAAAATAGAAAAGTGATCAACAAAAGACCTTGGCATTATAGAGGATATAGTGTAGACAAGACCAACTTTCATCAAACAACCAGTGGTATAAATATAAGAACTAAAATAGGGAAAATGAACATTGAATTACATAGTCCTAGAACAGCTTATAATAGAGATTTTGAACCTAATAAGGCATGTTTGGGAAAGTTTTAGAGAAAGTGACTCTGGATCTGAGATCTGAAGAAGGTGAGGCATTAACTAGGCAAGGGTTTGGTGAGGAGAAGATTGCAGAGAAGGATTTTTCTAGGAAGACAAAATCGTAATTACAAACATTCCATGGTACAAGGAAGCAAGATATTTGGAGCAATTGAATGAAAGAAATCCTGGATGGTGGGAGGGGGGAAAATAGGTGATGGGGATTAAGGAAGCACTTGTCATGATGAGCACTGGGTAATGTATAGAACTATTGAATCACTGTATTGTACACCCGAAACTAATATAACACTGTGTGTTAACTACCTGGAATTCAAATAAAAACTTCTGAAAAGAGAGAAGGCTCAATGCGTGGAAAGTTGAAAGCAAGAGGAGTGTGGTTTAAGAAGAAACCAGAGATGTGGGAGATGGGGGAGAGTCCAGATCATGTAAAATCTTGCAGGAGCACTGGCTGTAATGCAAGAGAGATGAAAAACCATTGCCTTGGTTAGCTCGGGCTGCTAGAATAAAATACCATAAACTGGGATGCTTAAACACAACAGAAATTTATTTCTCATAGTTCTGGAAATTAGGAAGTCCAAGATCAAGGGACTGGCAGATTTAGTATCTAGTGAGAGCCCACTTACTAGTAAAACCAGAGAGCTGTCTTCTCCCTGTGTCCTCACATGGTGGAAGGGGTGAAGGAGCTCTCTGGGGTCTCTTTTATAAGGGCACTAATCTCATTCATGAGGACTCTATCCTCCTGACCTAATCACCTCTCCAAGGCCCCACCTCCAAATATTAGCACAGTGGGCACTAGGATTTCACATATGAACTTGGAGGTTACAAACATTCAGTCTATAGTAGCCATTGCAAGAGTTATAAACAGTGTGTGGGATGTGAAAAATCAGACTTGGCTTTGAGAAGTTCACCTGGGGATGTGCGTGGAGAATGGATTGGAGGAAGACCACAGATTGCAGGATGGAGACCAGTTAGGAAATGGTATAAAAGTCTAAGTGGGAAATGAGGTATCCGGACCTTGGGCTATGCCAACTGAAATGGAGAGAAGTGGATTTGAGAGAGATTTATGAGGTGAACCTACAGAACTTGATGATTTGAATATAAGATGTGAGGAGGAGGAATGGTCAAAGATAATTTTTAGGTTTCTATTTTGGGGAATTGGGTAGATAGATGGTGGTTTTACTGGATGTGGACCAGATTTATAGGGAAGATAGAGGCTATGGTGAGGGATTCTATTTTTTCCCTCTTCTGCAGAGGAATTTGGTTTCACTCTCTGTGTTAGGCTAATTCTACCAGAAGCAAGGATTTGAAGGCAAGTGATCATTTTGGGGAAGCAAACATGGAAAATAAGTAAGGAAGAAGGAAATAAGAAAGGGAAGGAAAGGAACCTGTTGAGGAACAGGTTAGTGCTATGGGCACCTGAGTCTTCTCCTGCAGGGGACCTCTGAAAGATGGGTAGACTGTGCCTCTGATTTGTCCCATCTGGAGGATGAGGAATCTAGAATATTTAAGTGCCAAGTTCTATCCATTATTGGTTGAAGGACCTCCACAGCATTAATTCATGGCACTTATGGCCTGCCTGTGCTCTAGTCAATAATGCTCTGGAATCCAGAGGAAGCCTCAGGCTTTCTCAAGAAGACATCAGTTTGCATTGGCAGAGAGAAGGCTGAAGGGAAACCAGAGGAGCATGGACAGTGTCTGCTACCCTTGAATTCACTCCTTTATGATGTCAAAGTGCATTTCTCTACGTGCATTTCCTCTATCTTGATGCTTTTGTCCTTGTCAATTACTGGCCCACTTCTCAGTTTTCTTTCATTGCCACATTTTGAGTTAATCATTGATCCACAAATTCTTTGAATTTCAAGTTAAAATGGTACTTTCTGTAACCCTCCATACCCGTAACTTTATCTTTTTTATGAGACGATACTTTATTAAGTGTAAAGCCACACCTGATTCTTAGAAAGTTGTGATGAAAAGCTAAAATGGACTCATAGGCAGGCATACAAAATATAGGTTACAGTGAAATAGGGCTATAAATAATGTTGGCTTAAAAATGCTCAAATGGAGCTGTCAGTGCTCTGGTCTTAAACTGGAAAGAGAAAGCAATCGGAGTGCCTTGAGGACCTAAATCCAAAATTACTCCTTATTTTTATTAGTGACTTCTAGGATGGAATACAGAACACATTTTATAACTTTTGCTGATATTGCCAAGTTGGTAGTAACCACCAGCACTTTGGAAAGTGAAAATATAATATCTAATATATCACTGGGCATAGACTAGATGCTCTATAAGCACTTTATGATTGATGGATTAAAATCTAGTACAATCTTTGTAGACATCCCTCACAGATCTTATGCCAAAACTTTCCACTCTCTCGGGCCCCCATCCTCACCCCCTCCTTCTTTGAAGATAACCTGATGTCCAAATTTATTAAGTTCAAAGTCATCTGATTTTGGCTTCCCTCATTTTCATGCTCCATCAAAGGAACTTCTAGATTAACATACCTTTCTCTCCTCCTACCATCCTCCCCTTCTCCCTCCATCGATTGTTTCCTAGCCTCCTCCTGCATGTTAAGCTTTTTCTCATCATTCCTTCATTCTCCCAATTGGAAACCTGCTCGAGTGTCCCCTAGATTCAAAACTCATTTGCTCTCTCTCTCTCTCTCATGTTACTCCTTGGAGCAGATAAGTGCTTTTCTGGAGAATTATAACATCCACATCCTCCTCCCCACTTACTTGTTAATTTCTCTTGCCTTAGAAGAAGCTGCATGTAAGAAGTCTGGTTTATAATCTTCTATCCCCAGCCCACAGGGGTGGCACAGCTCCAGTCCCCTGATAGGCGATGACTGATGGCTTAGTGAGGGCGTGCCAGTCAGCACTTTGCAATTCATCTTCTTCTCACCCCACTACTTGTCTAAAATCTCCTTTGCTGTCTTCATTTTGCTGCTTCAGAGCCTTTCTAGGTCTTTTTCCTGATATGTTGGAGTTTCTTCCAAAGCTTTTTTTTCTGTCCTTGGTCCTGTTCTACTTTCCCTAAATTCTCTCAGGTGGGATTTCCACATGGATAGGCTCCACTATCACTCCAGATCACCTAGTCTCAAGGTCTCGGGCACCTAGGAGCTCTTCCTCTGCATGGCTTATCTCTCACCTTTATCTCTTGGTGCTACCTACCTCTTGTGCAACTTATGCTGTCCTGAAAATTTAACAGGTTGCTGTTTCTCTAGCACATCTTGAACTTGGTTACCTCCGTGCCTTTGCTTAGGCAGGTTCCACTGCCTATATGGTGCTTCCTTTGCCGTTTCTCCGATATCCACATTCCCAAGCCTGTGCATTCAGGAAAACCCAACACGGCAATGACCTCCTTCATACAATCTTTCCAGGTGTCCTTCAGTCACAGCCTTTTATCCCTCAGACTGCATTATCTGAACTCCCCCACACCATTTATTACTGTTCCCTATGCACAAGTTATATGATCATGTGACATCTTTTCATGCTTCAGCCTGTTTGAGCCCCTGGAAGTGATCCCAGATCCATCAGATAGGAGATGGTAAAAATGCACAGCACGTTTAGGGATTCATTTCTGCGGTTATGCCAGACCCACCTATCTCTGCCCCCATATTCCTGTTCCCCCACCTCCTGCTTTCTAATTCTCATTTCCTTCATCATGTGTGCTCCTGACGCTCTGTTCACTGCTGACCCTCCACCTCTGCAGTCCAGCTGGGCACTTGTCTCTACTACCTTTGGATATGACTTATATTTCATATCAGAATAATGGGCCAAAGCTATCCAAACCCTACCCCGGGACTTTCTAACACTCTGGATTCCAGTGCAGGGCAGGGTGGCCAGCTGGTAAAGAAACCGAAATCCCTTTGACATCAAGGACCAAATCCTTACATTTTCCTACGCCCATTACAGTTAATACTGATCCTTTAACATAGTGAGTACTTAATAATAAAATTTTAATCAATATATTACTTCCTTGGCATAATAGATATCTGAAGAGATGGAACTTAGAATAAGGTGTTTTGAAGGGCATAAAAAGGAGAAAATGTATGTGTTTGGTAAGTCATCTGGGATAACTTCTGTAGAGGGTTCTGTACAGCTGAGGAAACTGGACAGATAGAATGTATTTGGAAATTGTACAGTTTAGTGATTAGGTATGAATGTTCAGAGTTAAATCTTTTTTTTTAAAAAAAGATTTTATTTATTTATTTGACAGAGAGAGCAAGAGAGCACAAGCAGAGGGAGCAGGGAGCCTGATGCGGGGCTTGATCCCAGGACCCTGGGATCATGACCTGAGCCGAAGGCAGATGCTTAATGACTGAGCCACCCAGGCTCCGCCAGAGTTAAATCTTGATTCCATTGTCTCCTAGGCATCTGTAGCTTCACCTCTCTGTGCTTCATTTCCTCAACTGTGAAATTAGATTAATAACAGATTACACTGCACAGGGTTGATAGGGAGATTAAATGAGACAGTACATATAATTAGTATAGAAATTAGTATAATGTCTGATATATGTTAAGCACTCCATAAATGTTAATTATTATCATCAAAGGGAGGAGGGTGTTGAAAGAGGAATAGAGAATCAGAGAAAAAAATTTGCCTTCATAATTTTATCTAGCAGTGGGCTTGTCCTTTATAGCCACAATATGGCCATGGCATTATTTAAAATAGATCAGATATCTAATTAGTTACTGAAGGGATCTAGGTTCTTTCCATGTGTGTCTCCCATCAGGGTCTTGGAAGTCTGCTCATACAGTCAGTAGATGGGAAAAATAAGATGAGTACCAGGAGTCCCAGTTACTTTATGGATGAGGACTAGAAGCAGCATTCATGGCCTCTACTCACATGCCATTGGCCTGAACTCATCACATGACTGTTGCTAGCCCAAAAAGAGCTGGGGAGATGTAATATAGCCGAGGCCAAGGAAAAAAGGAGAGAACACGAACATTAGTGAGCCCTTGCAGTTTTGGCTACCAGCACATTTTATAGGCTCTGTTCCTCAGGAACTAGGGGACCATTTCCAGAGCATGGTCATCCCAGGAAGTAGAAAGCTCATGTTCATGCTCACGACTGTCCCCACATCCTCTATCATGCCCCCCCCACCTGCTCACTCATGGCCACATTGGGGTCAAAGGTACTGGGAATCAAGGAGCATAGACACATGGTAGGGGAAGTAGTTTTCTATTTCAGTTAACAGATGATTACAGAATGCCCTTTACATGTATGCACTGGAATAAGAAATACAAGGAAAAATAGCCAGATCTACCTGAAACAAAACTTCTGACCACAAAGCTGAGTTTACTTGAGTAACAAGTGTTCTGAAGAATGAGATGAAACAATGAATGTGTGTTTTTCTCACTCCATAGTCTTGAACAGAATTTCCCCTAAATAGTCTTGAGCTATTTTCAACCTTTGCTGCCTAATGTTTTTAGAGCTATTAGTTTGTGTTAAAGTGACAGAAAAAAGGCGGCGGGGTGCCTGGGTGGCTCAGCCAGTTAAGCATCCAACTCTTGATTTCAGCTCAGGTCATGATCTCAGGGTCGTGGGCCTGAGCCCTGTGCAGGGCTCTGCACTCAGCGAGGAGTCTGCTTGAGGTTCTCTCCCTTTCCCTCTGCCCCTCCCCCTGCTCTCTCTCTCTGTCAAATAAATAAATCTCAAAAAAATGTTAAAAAATATTCAAGAATAATGTAAACTATAAAATCATATTTGAATGTCCATATTTTCAAAGGCAAATTTCAAATTCAAATCTATGACCCACTTGGCTTGCTTTGGGAATCATGACATCAAGGAAAACATTCATTTCAAGTAGTATTATTTTCACTACAGAATAATCATAAATAAAACTTCCTATTGTCCATACACTGTAGTAAGTGTTATACATATATTGCCACACTTAATTTTCACTATTACCCTGTGAGGTAGATATTATTATCTCCATTTTAAAGATGAAATCATCCTGGGGCACTTGGGTGGCTTAGTCGGTTAAGCATCTGACTCTTGGTTTCAGCTCAGGTCATTATCTCAGAGTCATGGGACTAAGCCCTGTGTGGGGCTCCATGCTCAGCAGGGAGTCTGCTTGAGATTCTCTCCCTCTGCCCCTCTGCCACTCTCACTCTCAAAATAAATAAATACATCTTTAAAAATAAAATAAAATAAAGATGAAATCATCCCTCAGAGATGTTAAGCACCCAAGTGCTTAAGCACACAGCTAGCAATAAGCACAGTAGTTACTCAATCCCTGACACTGTTGTTCCAAAGTCTGTGCTCTTAATAAATTCAAGTATTAGCTCTCTCCTCCACTCCCACCAAGATTTGAAATTAGTTAAGCACAACAGAGAAGTTTTGATTCAATGGAGATACTTTACACATTTCCTTTTACTTTTTAAAAAAATATCCTGTAACATAATATTTAAGCATACCTAAAATGTATCAGGTAAAATATTCAGATAAAAATAAAACACGAACTCTGTTTAGGCTAATTAAATGTTTGTGTCATCCATATGGGACATTCTATGAAAAATACACTTAGATTTTTACTTTAGTCTTGGTAAACAAATTAACATCTGTTATCCCAACCAGGCGAGTTTAGCCAGCCATGATGCTTCCAGGAAATATGTTCTGGAAGGTTTTTTAAAAACATATTTATTTTGGAGGCTTCAGAGAAGTAGAGCAAGCATCTGGCAGCACTTAGCAAGGTTCCTCTTTCTCCCTCTCCACTCCCATCAAACAATTCTCTTTCAAAGAATCATACAGATGAATACGAAAAGAAATGCTAAAATATGGAAGAGTCAAAAGAGACCAAGGGTTGCAGCTCTACAGGCAATAAAATCACATGCATGTGATCTGGTTGTCCTAGAATTAACCTGAACAATTCCATTACCTGTTTTAACCAGTACTAGAGAAGGTCATTGGGAGATACATCCCAAATCCTTTTACAAAAGTCACTGGACTAAGAAGATAAAGCAGTTATTTCATGAGACCCTGAAGGGGCCACTATGTCTCTGATGAAGTTCTTCTTCAGCTGGGTTAGATGTAAGTGGTGTCATGGTCAATAAGAACTAGAAACCAAACTGCATGAGGCAGGGGGTATACTTTGTTTGGGGAAGGAACATAAGGAAACATAAGGGGCACCAGAAAACGTTTTGGGATGATGGATGGGTTAACTATCTTTGAAAGAGGACTTCAACCACCTCCATTTTGACCTCGGACTGTACTTTCTAACTGATTAAGTTCTTCTTTCCAGCCTATCTCTTAACTGGGGCAAAAAAAGACACGGTGGGCAAAGCATCCCATAATGGCAACCAAAACTACCCCCTCAAGCAGTAAGGACTGCTCTGATGCCAGCAGGATCGACCCCAAGACAAAGATCAACCTGATCTTTCTGCTCACCTGCATGGGCCCACCAACATGTATTCTACATTTTCCTCATATGAACTTAGAAGTATTTTCTGCACTTTGGAGACAATCTTTGAGACATTAGTCTTCCCGGGGTTGACCTCACTGAAATAAATTCCTTTCTTGTTTCACTCCACTTGTCTCTCTGCCTTTGGCTTTTGTTAGTTGTGAGTGGCTGAACCTGGTCTGTGCGGGGACCCCCGGGGCCCGGGTGTAGTTGGGCTTTGTGCCCTGGTTACAGCTTGTCTGTAGATTGTTTCCTGGTATATACATATATCAAAACTTGCCAAATTATATCCTTTAGATATACGCCATTGGTGGCATGTCATTTATACCTCAATAAAGATGCTAAGTTTTTTTGTTTTTGTTTCTGTTTTTAATGACAATTGATCTTGGTGATTTCTAAACAGGTTCTGGTGGGAATGATACAGGATTTTGGCAAATCTTGGGGTTTTTCCCAGGAGGCCTGGGAGGACTCTCCCCATACAGGCCTCAGGAGAAAAAAAACAACAATTCTACCACAGATATGTAATGAGCACTAGGTATGGTGTCAGCTTTGAAAATAAAATGGAAATTTAAAAAATAAAAGATCATACATTAGGATCAAGAAACAAAATCCACCAATCTGCAGAATATACAAGACAGATCTAAAACAGAATAACAAAAAAATTGGGCAAAAGAGGAAGAAAGTTAATACAAAATGAAACTGGGAAACAGAGAGCACAGTCTTAATATCAGACGAAGTCGATTTTACAGACAAAGTATTAGATTAAAGGGCATTAATTTTCCATCATGACAGCTGAAGAGCTGAGGAGAATTCGGTGGACCTGCTGGGGGTGAGGGGGCACAGAATAATAATAAAAAATTAAATGAATAAATTTTTAATTAAAAAAATATATGAACATTTAAAGTCTCTAGAAATGATAGAAATGACAATGGCATACAGCAAATGACGAAATACCTGTTTAAGAAAATCTACCAAATTTCATTAAGAACAGTGAGAGTCTGTGCTATTTGGACTAAGACCATTCCCTCTTTGCCTTCTGGTTCAGCAGGACAAAGCTTCACTCCAGACTAGTGCAGCCAAAACACAGGGCTCCCTCTACACCCCCTTCCCATTCCAGGCCTATCTTACTGAGAGGGACAGGACTTCAGTGTTTCTCACCCTACCCCCAGCTACTTGTTGCTAAGACTAAGTTCTGCGAGAGTTTACCCAAGAGGTGGGAGGTCCCTCATCTGCCAACCCCCACTGGTGGGAGGGAGGCTGCAGGCTCTACCTGGGCACAGCACCTCTGAGAATGCTGGGGTCCCCCACCTCGGCTTGCAGGGCCATGGTTTCCGGCCAGGAGAGGCAGGCTGAGATGGCCTGAGACATTGGCCTCTTCCTTCTACCTAGAGTTCAGTTCCTAAAGCAGAGGCATCACTGTCCCCACCCCCAGGTCCAGAGTCCCAGATGTTGCCTGGGGGACAAAGCAGGCCTTAAAATAGATATCTTCTAATCTCTTCACAAAGGAACTGACTTCATTTGCAGTAGGGTGTAGAGACAATGCAAACCTTAGGGTGCTCTCAAAAACAGTTGGAGCTTGTGCTGAAAGGTAATTGGAAGGAGACTGGTAGATTCATTGGAAATACAGATTCAACTGTGGGAGAGGTAGTTTGCCAGAGAGAACTAGAATCCCTCCTGGGGTCGGAACAAATCTAAAACACTGACTTTAGTAATTGTCTTTTCAAAGGAGCCTAAATTTGATGGTATTCGTTTGTAGAGCCTAGGACATTGTTGCAAACAATGGAGCAACTTGCCCCCAATTCAGTGGCTCTTAACTGCTGGGTGTGGTCAGGGAAAGAGACACCCAAAGAGAATATCACTATGCTCTCAGGGTGACTATGGGCTTATCCAAGACAGCACTCCCTGCCCCCAACCCCACCAACACGGGCATCATCAGAGGCTTCACACTGTGTGGGAGAAATAGACCCTACTAAAATACTCTATCCAGTCACTAAACAAATACACAAGCAAATAATAATAACAAGACCTGGAAGGTGGGGGTGGGGGGATGGAGGTAGGGAGAAGTACCCCAAGTGACTACAATATATTATCAAAACCACCCGTTTTCCAGCAAAATATCACAAGACATGCAAAGAAACAGGAGTCTATGACCCATGCACTGGAAAAAGAACAAGCAACTGAAAGTACTTTGGGGATCAACCAGATATTGAATCTAACAAAGACTTCAAAATAGCCATTATAAATATGTTCAAAGAACGAATGGAAACTGTGATTAAACAGCAAAGGAAGGTACAATGACAGTGTTGCCTCAAACAGAAAATATCAATTAAGAGAAAGAACCAAATGGAAATTCTGGTTGAAATGTACAATAACTGAATCCCGGAGTGTAGATGGCGTGCCGTTTCTTTCTTTGGTAACTGTGAGAAGGACCTTTCCAGCATTTTCTTGTCCTCCTCTTAAATAAGTGACTTCAATAATTTTTCAGTTACTAGTTCTACTATGTGTTCTCCTATATAAACAATCATTTTTTAGTATTTTAAGGTAATGCATTAAATTGATTTAACAGGAAAAAAAAGATTTTCTTTAACAGCATTGGGTTTCATGAATCTGGCAGAACCACCCTGGTGAAAAATGTTCTTAAACATATCAATAACAAAGGAAAGGAACTAATATTTGGTGAATGTCTCCATCGTCTCGAGTACCTCCTCTGTGCTTTCTCATTGAATCCTCATTAAATGAAGAATTCCTCTAGGAATCACCAACTTAGAGGTCAGGAACCTGAAATTTAAAATCAATGAGTAAATAGTGAGTGGATGGTCACATGTATGACTCAAAAGCTTATTTCTTCTAAAGTACTTCCTTAAATTTATGAATATTTACATTACTTCTTATAAATCTGAAAAAAATTGTTTAATTCCAGTTTAGTTAACATACAATATTATATTATTTTCAGGTACATTATATAGTGATTCAATAATTCTATACATTACTCAGTGTTCATCATGATAAGTGTACCACCATCTGAAAATTTCTGACTTATTCTTCTAGACCCTGTGAAAAGGTTAGCTGTCCTGTGACATTCTCAATTCTCTTAGGGTAGCACCATCTTGGCACCTGGAGAAGATCCCACTGTTACCTGTTCATATCTAAGTTTCTTATGGAGGTTCTGAGCTCCTGAAAAGAGATATCTTATTTGTCTTTTTTATTCACAGGACCTAAGCAATTTAGTCCATAGTAAGAACTCAATAAATGTTTGTTGAATGAACAATCGATCTATGTAATCCTCCTTTGGGAAATCCCTTTGAGTTATGTGAACCTTAAAAAAAACTTATTTTACCACAAAAATGGGTTAACTTGGAATAGCAGAGAATTGCAATTCGGGACATACAACCTACCACAAAACCACAGGCAAGTCCAACAAACAAAGGAGAGAAATGTTATTTTATGGAGAAGAAGAGGAAATTGGGAGGGGTTATTTTGAACAAAAGTCCATTGGAAAAAAGCGACAGTTCAGGGTAATGATGGTTTCTCATTGGCTCAGTTACTGAGGTAGCTGGTTTCTTGTAGGAGATGCAATGTACATTTTGCCCTGTTGGGGCCTGTCATTGATGATTTTTTTCCTGTTGAGGATTCTTCTGTTGGGATAATTGACAGTTTTTCCTGTGATTGATCTCAGACGGTACGGCACGAGAGCTCCCCCTTCTGGCCTCCATACGCCATTGGGCTTCCCTTATTAATTTTCACAATTCGTAAGCTCTGATTTGAAAATGAAAATTGACTAAGGTAAATATGTAAATGGACATTTCATTAATTATAAGATGATGATGCTTCTTGCCTAGCTGACATCAGCTGCTCTGGAGAAATAGCTGTTTTACCCAAGAGCTTGCAGGTGCAGCGCGGACAGTTTGACAGAGGGCAGGACAGTGTGGGCTGCTTTATTGAGATGGCCGACCACAGACTGTGGTGGAAACCATCAGAAACAACTTTGGCTACTTTAAGATTTAAAAAAAAAAAAAAGGTTTGCAAATATATTTGTTAGCTTTTGGAATCAAAGTTCTGGAGAACCAATTTTGGAAAATGAACAGTAATCAAAGGGAGGGATGTGGCTGGGAACATAGCCAAGGCTGCATCATGCAGCTCCTCTTAGGGCACCGTGGTTGACCACCAGACACCTCTCATTGAACTTCCGGCTCTCAGTCCCACAGCTGCCGTGACAAGGGTCTGGATTTTTCAAAATCCTGGATGGGAGCTTTCCATTGTCCCAGATTAGGTAACATAATCATGTCCTAGGTGCCAGAGAGTGAGGAAAGAGAATGCTTGCCCCTTTATCTTCCATGGTGGGAATTAAGCTCTGTATTATACTTATTTTGGGATGGATATTCGCCAGATTGGAAGGGTATTTGCTTGCTAATAGCCACAACAATTAATGGTCATAATGGTAGATTGACGGCATTGATGGCTTCAGACCCTTAATTCTGGTACTGAATTCTGGAGAGAATATTTCTGTACTGCGTCTTACACCTTCTTTCTATTCCCATGGTGCAATTCGTCCCCTCATTATTTCTGTTCTAGGAAGTGGGAATGACCTACTATTGGCTACTTGCTCTCTGCTCCCCCAAATCATGATGCTGTACCTCCATTTTACCCTCTCATAGCTTCCAGAGTAAACTTCTTGAACTATAAGCAATAACCATGTAATTTCTCCCTCCAAAAACCACTTCAACATTACCCTATGCTATGGAATAAAGTAAGAACTTTTCAGGGTGGAATTGGAATATCTCTGTGATCTGGTGCCAGTTAATCTTGCCAGTGTTTCAACACTCTCTAGTTCACATAGATACCTTAGATGCTGGTTATCAAGGACACCTAAGATTACTGAAGCACACTCTTAGCTACAGGCATTCCTTCCAAGGATTTACTGTGTGCCTAGGTACTAGAGAGGTAACCATGAATAAAGACTGTTTTTCTGCACCTCAGATATGCTATTTGAGCTATTTAAACCTGAAGTGGATATCAACTAAATATAACAGCCAAGCAAATAAATCTGAATTAATTGTGAACCAAATATCAGCCCTATTCTAATTGTTTCTTAAATACCCAGTCTGGGTAATCTCCACCCAGTTTTCAAGGCCCAGACCCAACATGATCCAATCTATAAAAGAATTTATGATCATCGTCCTTTGGAGTGAGTCTATGTCCTTTCTGTGTTCCTAGAGCTTCTGTCAATACACAGCTCTACTACATTGGACATCATGTCTGTAATTTATCATACAAGCCTAGTGTTTTTCTCTCACGAAATTTCAAGCTTCTTGAGAATAGGGACACCCCTCCCCCCATCTTGTTCATGATTGTGTTCTTCAAAATATGTAACCTGAGACTTCTCACGTGGTAAGTAGTTAACAAATACCCGCGAGATTGAAAGCCATTGGTTTTATTTATTTATTATTATGTTATGTTAATCACCATACATTACATCATTAGTTTTTGATGTTTTAAGTAGAAGACAGAGAATTGAAATGTTTTAGCACAACACGGTCATCGGTACTTGAGCCTATGTTATATTGACAATATTTTATTATTTTGGCCTATGTTACAGGGTTACTGCAGGATGTCACAAATTGTGGAAAGTCACAATTTGCTAAAATTGAATTTAGCTTTGCTTAAATGTAGGGTACTTTTCAAGACCTTTAAAAATTCAATGGAAATGTCAACATACATAGACTGAGGCCCACTAATGGTAAAAGATTACTTTTCCTTTGCCTGGTAAAAAGCAGAATTTAAAAATTCAGTTTACTAAAAAGTAATAATGGCCAATAATAGCAATTTATTATGCATATAACATGTACAATTTCCTCTTCTAAGTCCTTTACTTATGTAAGCTCATTGATTCTCATGACATCATCACTTTGAGATTGAAAGTATTATTATAATATTTTTACAGATGAGGAAATAAAAACTCAGAGGAGTTAAGTGATTTGCCTAAGGCCAGTTTAGCTAGTAATTGGCTGAGCTAGGATTAGGTGCCAGAACTGTCCAATTGTATCTTACATACCACATTCCTCCCCGCGTGTTGGTAGGGGGAAAACTCTAACAATTTAATTGGAAGGCAACAAATTTAGTACTGACTTAGATGGGATTTTCTTTCTTTCTTTTTTTTTCCACTTAGGGCAAGTCATAGCAAAACTCCTAATACTTTTGGGTGACATTCATAGTTGTCCTGATTTGAATAGGAGGGTTAGATATTGATATAAATGAGCAGTAACAAGTTAAAAGGAGAGCAAATCTTAGGCATCTTCGGGAGAAGAGTTGATGGTGGACTGTTGCTCATGCAATTAACTGCCATCATGCTATCCTTCAAAGAAGCAATGTGGCCCATGGCTAGAAAGTAACCTTGGAGTTGGAGTCAGAAATTGAGGTCAAATTTTGACTCTACTATTTACTATGTGGATGCCCTTGGGCAGTTTACTTAGTTTTTAATAAATTTTTATTTTCATTTATATAAAAGGAATAATGTGGTCCACATGCTCTGGTGTGATTTGAGGATTATAAATGGCAAATATAAAGTGCCTAGCACACAACCAATACATAGTAATAATTATGATTTGCAGGATGTACTTTTTGTGGAGACTAGATTCAAAGCAATTGGCTTTTTAGCAAGGGCATAATATGTTACCACTTTCCTTGATTATATTGATTTTTTCCCTCTTTAATATAAACTCACAAGCAGGCCTTGCTGCTCTGGAGTAACTATGATGTAATGGAGAGAGGAACTTTATTATGCCCTGTCCCCACTGCTTCCCTCCATCCCCAAGACCCAAAGTCTCCTCTTGGTGCAGTATGTGATACTCTCGATTGAGCCTGTGTTGGCTCATGTCTTCTACAGTGTATGGTGTCTAAATGGCCATCATGCTAGGGTGCCAGGGTGGCTCAGTCAGTTAGGCGTCTCTTGATTTCGGCTCAGGTCATGACCTCAGGGTTGTGAGATCCAGCCCCGCAACCAGCTCCTTGCTGAGCGTTGAGCATGCTTAAGATTCTCTCTCTCCCTGTCCCTCTGTCCTTCCCCTACAATTTGTGTTGTCTTGTGCTCTCTCTCTCTAAAAAAAATGGCCATCATGCCACATGCTTTACATTAGGTTCACTCCTGACTTATTTGCATAACTTGAAAAAAATCTAAATATTAAAAAAGCCCCACTAGGGGCACCTGGGTGGCTCAGTCGTTAAGCGTCTGCCTCCAGCTCAGGTCCTGATCCCAGGGTCCTGGGATCGAGCCCCGCATCGGGCTCCCTGCTCCATGGGAAGCCTGCTTCTCCCTCTCTTACTCCCCCTGCTTGTGTTGCCTCTCTTGCTGTCTCTCTCTCTCTGTCAAATAAATAAATAAAAATCTTTAAAAAAATAAAAAATAAAAAAGCCCCACTAATTTACTGAAATAAAATACCCTCAATGAAATTTTGTGTGGGGACCAGTTGGACAGGAAGCCAGTTTAAACTATCAAGTGTGGGATGTGAGTAATTAAAATGCCAGACACGGCAGAGGTGTCAGCTAGAAAGCCATGGAAAACATTATGATGTTTTGGAAGGACTGGACCCTAACTTTTTGGAGATCCAGAAACTCATTTCAGATTTTACATCATGAGGTAATTAGTCTCTGACTCAAGGCCAACAATCGTTTGAAAGTGTCAGATGATTTAGATTGGCTGGCAATACAATGACGGGAATAAGCTAGAGCTTTAGCTGTGTGGTTAGAGTTGTATTTTCCTTAACATCGAGCTGGGATGATCTCTCTGCATGTCTCAAAGGTCCTCACATTGTGAGAGCTAGTTTCTAGCACCCCATCTACTCAGTTAAAAAAGTCTTATCTTTGGATCCTCAGAACTGGGGGTATTGATGTCTTGTACCCGAAAGAAAGATTCAGGAGAGGAACTTAAAGCATGTCACACTTCCTCCGCCTTGATGGAAGTGAGAAAACTGATACCACCTGGTAAGAGAAGAATTCTGGGGAGAGGTTGGAATTGAAGAAGCACTAGAGGAAGTGAACCACTCCAATGTCCCCACCCCAATTCAGCCAACACCCATTCTATGGCATCTCAGCCCACAGCACTAGGTTCTTCTAGCCAGTTTCCCCAAACCTCAGTCTACCATTTGTGTCTTGTGCCTCCCTCCTTCAGTCCCAGCCTGAAGGGCTTGGCAGTGACCTGCTTTTACTTTAGGATCTGGTGATGAGAGTGTTTTTAGGAAAAAAGCAGGGCAAAAAAAAAATAAAAAAGGAGATCTTGAGAATTTTAAAAAATTATGAATGCCAAAATATAAAAATATACTGGAAGGTTAGAAAATCTCCCAGAAAGGCGACCAAAAAGAAAAACAAAAATAAAAATAGAAAATAGAAGAATAGGAAAGTTAGCTAATGCTAAGTTGTTTTACTTGTTTGTTTTCTTAGAGAGAGGTGGGAGGAACAATGGAGAGGGAGAGAGAGTCTTAACCAGGATCCACACCCTCTTAAGGGAATCCACACCCAGCACACAGCCTGACACAGGGCTCGATCTCACAACCCTGAGATCACGACCTGAGCTGAAATCAAGAGTCAGACTTCACCAACTGAGCCACCCAGGCGTTCCCGTTTTACTTGGTTTTTAGAAATAACATGTTTAAAATTAATATAGTTGTATGGATGATAGGATCTCATGTATTCAGAAAAACAAAACAAAACAATAACCTTGATTCTCTGGTGTGGCCAGGGCTCCAAGTTACTGACCTGAGAACTCACTGTGACATTCAGAGCCAGCGGGTCCTCACAACCTTCACCTTGGCTTAGCTCTGCTAAAGCCTGAAGACTTTCATGGGCTTTGCCATTCTCACTTGGGCCTCCTTTAGACAATACTTGGGCCACCCTCCACCAGGGGGAGCTGTGGCTGAGATAGGAAACAATCTCTAGTGTTACTCTTGAAACCCAACAAAGACTGCCGGTGAAGAATGGGAGAATCCACACCATTCACCATGTGATTGCTATGAATGTAAGACAGGTGCACATATTATATCAGCGTTCCAGGTGAAAATGTGGATTGGTAATTCCACTAAGCTTCATATTCTTATTGTCCTCAGCTCAGATGAAGCCTTTTCTGCCATGTCATGCTCTCATTCCAGTGCTGGTCATGCTTGGTCCTCCAGCCTATCCTCCTGTCTCAAACCTGCCCTATCTTGCAAATGACACCACCATCCATCAGGTCACCTGAACCAGAGCCTTGAGAGTCATCCCAGCACTGTGCTTCTCTAACCTTAATATTGTGAAAATGCAGCTTCTGATTCAGGAGGTCTGGGCTGGGCCCAAGAGTTTACATTTCTACCAAGCTACCAGGTAAGATCTATGGATGCTGATCCAGGACCCACAGTTCGAGTAGCAGGGCCTAGGCATCTCTATACCCTCATCCCCTCCAGCTATAAGTTATTAAGTTCTGTAATTTCCACCTATAGCACTGATGGGGGCCAGGCTGGAGCCTCTTCTTGCATGGATTAAAACAATACCTACCAAGCCGATCTTCCTGCCTCTAAGTCTAGCTTCTCCAAAGGCCACATTTTTGCCAGAGATTGATTCTCTCTTCCCTCTTCTTTCCTCCCCCTACCCCCACTTTCCGTTTTTACTTTATTCTGGGTTTCATAAAGCACAGGGGTCAGGGCCTTTGATTGAAAAGGAAGAAGTCAGAAGGGGAGAAGCTGAGTTAAGTGGTACAGGATGGTGATCGGTTGAGAAACTATATTGCAAATTCAAACGGGGCTCAAACAAAATAGAGGGTATGCACTAATGAAAGGATCTCAATGCCACTGAAACATTCCTAAAGAAGAATGGAAGATAAAAGTAATTGTTCCTGCCCAGCCCGGAGAACCATGTTCCCAACGCTTCTCTGAGCTAACCCCTGGGCCTTGGGAAGATCACTTCCTCTGAAATTGTATTCCTGTCTGTCCATCAGTGGGAATGCTCTGGATAAGGTTTCCAATTTCATCCAGGAATGAATTCTGCATTTTTCTCAGAAGGAGGCCAAGGAAAGACTTTTAAGAATGTGTTTCTAATCTTGGCTTTGCCTCCAACAGCTGTGGGCGCGCAGATAAATCATGTGACCCGGAGGGGCCCTCCTCCTTCTCACCTGTGAAATGAGAAAGTTGGACTAGAGGATCCCAGGATTCCTTTCAGTTCAAAGACCCTCTGGCTGTAGCTCTTCTTTTCATAGAGGACCCATTTATTTTTCTCTTTAAAAGATTTCACATATCGGGGCACCTGGGTGGCTCAGTCAGTGAAGGATCTGCCTTCAGCTCAGGTCCTGGGATGGAACCCCATGTCTGGCTCCCTGCTCAGCGGGGAGCCTGCTTCTCCCTCTGCCCCTCCCCCTACTCATGCGTGCTCTCTCTCAAATAAATAAATAAAATCTTTTAAAAAATAAAATAAAATATTTCAAATCTCATCAGTCCGTGATCATCAGGAGATAGAGGAAAGGCAGGAAGTGAACACAATAGTGAGCCCAACTTATTAGGATGCAGAATAAAAGGGAAAAAAGCCTATCAAGCAAAACAGAATAAGATCTATCTATCTATCTATCTGTCTATCTATCTATCTATCAGCAATAACAGTTTAGTAGAAGGTCATGATAATATCATCTAAAAGCTAAAAAAAAAAAACAAAACCCAAATATAATAAGTTTCAGAGCTTCTCTATTACTTAATTCAATGGTTAGGGCTAGTCTATCAGGAATGTTTAAGTAAGGATTGAGGGAGGAGGCATTTGCTGGTGAATTCCAGTAAATGTGTGTAGTGGGTGTTATTAATGATAAACTTGAGAACATTTTCCCACTGTGTATACTTATTGGTTTTTTATTTTAATTTGACCTCAGGTGCTCAGGATGGGATTTAGCATAATCATAATTCTTTTAAAAAAATCAATTATTTTAGAGAGAAAGCATATGAGTGCATGGGGGAGGGGCTGAGGGAGAGGGAGAGAAAGTCTCAGTCAGACTCTGTGCTGAGCGGGGAGCCTAAAACAAGGCTCGATCTCAGGACCCTGAGATCACAACCCAAGCCGAAACCAAGCAGCAAACGCCCAACCAATTCTGCCACCCAGGCACCCCAATCATAATTTTTGATATGCTATCACCAATCCATACACAGTCTTCTTTTATTTACTCACCTACTCACTTACTTTCAGACGATGTAATGGACAATCTTGGCTCCTTCCCTCAATTCAAGAACTAGAAATTAACAAATATTTGCACCTACCTATGTGCTTCTTCCCTCTCCCATCCTTCTCCTCCCCAAAAGGAACACCCATCCTGAATTCTGTGTTGATAACTTATATAAATTTTCAACATTTATATGGATTTATCAAAAATGGATATGTTTAAACAACATATTGATTCGTTTAAAATTGTTCTTACACTTTTACAGAAAAGTATTGTGTTCTGTGTGGTCTTCTGAGACTTACTTTTTTCACTCACTACTGGGTCCCTAAGATTTATCCATGGGATTGCTGTATAATATTTTGGGAGGTTGATTTATCTCTATTTATGCCTTCTCTGTCTTGGGGCATTTGGAGTATTCCCCCCCCCCCACATTTTTGTATTACTAACCAATGTTGCTGTAAATCTTTTTGTACAAGATGTGTCTGTTCAAATCGTTCTCTACTATGTAGTTATTATTTTCTCCTCTTTAATTAATGACTGTCTTGCAAGAGATACTTTGAAACTATGTAAAAATTCTGTTTCTCCTCAAACATTCACCCATTAATTTTTAGCATCCATTGGTGGGTTATGCCTATAGCAATTATTACTATAGTGTTTGCCTAGCGATAACTTTGTATTTCCCTCATGTCTTCTACATTTACTAATTATAATATTATTAAATTATGTTAATATATTTAATGATAGCATATATAAATGTTATGTACTAATAGTAATTTATAATATATTAATATTTGGATAATATCATAGTATTAATTATAATTATAAGGAAGAGCTGTCTGTGCTCCCCCATTTATTTATATATTTAAATATTTATTTAGTTTTGGACTCATGGGTATTTATTTTATGAGTTATCATGAAATATTATCATACCAGCTGGTTTTGGCTTTGGCCATTTGTTGCTCATCCAGGTGGCTTTTTAAGCTGTGTTCTTTTAAGATGACTCATCCTTTTTCAAGCACTTTCTTACTTTTTTTTTTAAGATTTTATTTATTTATTTGACAGAGAGAGACACAGCGAGAGAGGGAACACAAGCAGGGGGAGGGGGAGAGGGAGAAGCAGGCCTCCTGCAGAGCAGAGAGCCCGATGTGGGGCTTGATCCCAGGACCCTGGGATCATGACCTGAGCCGAAGGCAGATGCTTAATGACTGAGCCACCCAGGCGCCCTGTATACTTTTGTATACTACAAAGATATACTTTTGTATACTTTTGTATACTACAAGATATTCCAAGGACTTGGGCTTGCTCCCCAGAAATCTTATATTTTCCCTGCGTTAGCCCTGGAATCAATCACTTTTAAAGGAGCCCTGATTCGTTTTATTGAAGAATGGTGTTTAGAAACCACGATCTGGGCACTGGGTGTGCTCATTGCTACTAGGTCGTCATTGTCTTTAGCTCCTTTCAATGGATGGCACTACATATATATTCCTTTAGCTTTGAATGAAGTATTTGCTTCATGTCCACATCTAACCCGTTCTTTAAGTCTCAGTGTAATTTTCCTTCATCCCATGAAATCAACCTTGACACCGATGCTAGAAGAAGTATTTCACTTGTCTGAAATTGCATAGATCTTAATCTGTATCATATATTGCTTTCCCCCATGGATTATGTTAATTCCTATATCCACATTATAGTTGATGTTAGACCATAAGGTCTCTCAAAGAAGGACCCAATTTCGTATAGGACATGTTATAGTTTTTTGCATAGAATAAACACTAGAGCCACCTTTTCTGGGAGCTACATATTTTGAAACAGGTAATTATTTTATTTGTAAAAGTGAATTTCAAAAATCATTTTATATTTTCTGAATAAAATAAGTCTGTTTAAGAGGAAACAAAATTAGTGAAGCATGTAGAACGATGTTTACAACATTGTAGTTATAAAATACATGTGAATTATTTCTCTTGTCTCTTATAAAACTACTTTCTCACAGGGAGGATTTAATGATCTTCTAATAATCTAAATACATTAATCTATTCTAAGAAAGTAGCTAGCTTCTTATTCTTCTTATTCCTTATTATGTCTAAGGAAGTAAAAATGCCACTAGAAATGCATTTAAAAAAATACAGAACTGGTTACATATTGTAACAGATATATTTTATTAATAAGACTGTAATGTTTGCTTTGTTATTTAAATTATGAGAAATGATCAACATTGGCACTTTCCTATTGAGACTTATTTTCCTCCATTTTTATATTTTTAGAATACTGATTAATTTAGACTCTTTAAAGGATGTTTGATAAGCCCTTTGATTTCTTTTGCACATACTGTTTAGGAAGACCAACTGGTCATATTACCATATGTTATCTTATCAAAACTCTTTTGAGGGGGGTGTGTGTGTGGGTATGTGTGTGTAGAAAAACTCTTTTATTAGAAGTTCTATTTTTCCTTTTCTCTGTCACCAAATTGGCACCCTATGCCATGCAGATCATATTTCACCCCTAGGCCAACAAGACATTCATTCAGCATCCAGTCAAATATCTTTATTACTTTGTGATTCTGATCTTATTTCCTGGCACTAGATCATATGTTCTTGTTGATGACAAGGTTAATAAATATCACGGCTCTAAGAATTGCCAGAAAATGATCCATTTGTCTTCCCCACTTGCCTTTTCTTCTCAAAAATAGGATCATTTGACCCCATTGTCAGTCCTTTAGAACCAATTTTGACCTCAGAAAGAGAGATTTAAAGTATTCACAACTCTATGGCACTTAGAATTGAAACCTTCCTGCTCTAACTCTGAATGATGCCGGGCCTCTGCAACATTTTCTTGGGGCCAGATTTCCAATTTCCACCCCAGTTGCCTACTATTGAATCTCATGTTGTTCCTTATTATTGCAAACTGTCTGATTTCCATGTTTCTCTGAGAATCTGCCTTCCTCTTATAAGTCAACCTCCCAGAGTCTGGGGATTGCTCCTTAGGAATCTTATCAACAACTCAGGCACCTGGCTGCATGTCTCAGTACTGCTAAAAACATGGTGTAAAACACGAGCTGTGTTCATACTCTAGGTGATGTACTTTCACTTCTACTCAGTTCAACTCAACAAACATTCATTAAGCAACTTCAGAGCCCAGGCCCATACTAGAGTATGGGGATATAAAGATAAATGAGTTCTCAAAAAGTTCCTAGTCTTGTTGAGGAGACCGCAATGCAAATATACTACACAAGTGTGTATTAAGAATTAGGCATATAGAGGTGCCTGGGTGGCTCAGTCATTAAGCGTCTGCCTTCCGCTCAGGTCATGGTCCCAAGGTCCTGGGATCGAGCCCCGCATCGGGCTCCCTGCTCAACAGGAAGCCTGCTTCTCCCTCTCCCACTCCCCCTGCTTGTGTTCCCTCTCTCGCTGTGTCTCTCTGTCAAATAAATAAATAAAATCTTTAAAAAAAATAAAGAATTAAGCATATATACCTAGTCAGAGAGAGAAGCAGCTCTAAGGAAGGAGTAGCTAACCATCTGATAGGAAAATATGGAAATGACATAGTTTTCATGTGAAATGACTACATAGCCACCATGTCTGGGTTTCATCCTTTGGCAATTAGAAGACATGGTAGATTACATTATTGGCCCCAGTATATACCTTTACATATATGTATATACTTTTTGACATGACTTCATGGGGGCAGTCCCCTGTCACATCCTGGAACTCTGAGACATTAGTGGACATAATGCAAGCAGGGCTGTGGAATGGATTTGCATAATGGAACTTGTGTTTTTGTGTTGCCACCATTGCCATAAAGAGATGCTTAGGTCAGTCTATGGATCCCAAGAGGAGATTGAGAGACAAGTGGAATGAAGGTGCTCCAACTAAGCTACCTCAGTCAAGCTAGCCTACAACAGCACCCCCACCTGACACACAGATACATGAGAAAGCCCAGCTGAGATCAGCTCATCATTGACTTCATGATCCATAAAACATTGTGTTTAGCCCCTTAGTTTTGGGTGGTTTATTTTGCAGCAATAGCTAACCATACAGGAATCATTGAAGCTGTTGAAAAGTTTACCAGATGTATATTTTAGAAGGATCACTTGGAGAAACCAGTAAATTTGAGGGGGAGGAGACTAGAGATGGACAGACAAGCCAAAAAATGACAATATTTAGCTAAGAAATTATGAAGGCTTGAACTACAGTGACGGTGAGAAAAAGAGAAACAGATTCAAGAGTGATGATACAGGATGTAGGTCATAGTTATTTATTGGATGTGGATGAAGAAGGAGAGGGTGAGTTGAGGATAGCTTGCTGATTTCTAGGTTAGATTACTGACAAATCTGACTGTGATAAATGGAATATACAGGAATTCAAGCAGCTTTGTTAATGGACAGGAAACAACAGCAGGCCAGTAACCCATTTCCTTCTTCGCAGAGATACCTAGAAGTAATGAATTCAGTCAAGCCTCCATGTAAACCTGGTAAGGACTTGAAGACAAGACCTCCTGGTAAACATACTAATGTTGTTATTTGGTGGAACAATACCAGGGAGTCCTTACCTATGTTTTTTTCCATGCGATATACGTGGTCTCTCTTGATTATTTATTGTTCACAAAACTGGAATTTGTGGATTTGTAGGTCATGAATGACTGAAGAACAGAAAGTTGTACTATAGACTGTAATTAATAGAGTATAAAATGGGCTTTTCTTTTTTTTTAAGATTTTATTTATTTATTTGACACAGAGAGAGAGAGAGAGCATGAGCAGGGGGAGTGGCAGGCTCCCTGCAGAGCAGTGGGAGCTCGATGTGGGGCCTTGATCCCAGGACCCCGGGATCATGACCTGAGCCATAAAATGGGCTTTTCTAAAATGGAGATAGGTCTCTTTGTGTGAGTAGTATCTCCTTAGAAATTGCTCAGAAGAATCTTCTCTGTTAAATATGAAACCAAAAGTTAATGACATGAGAGACAAAAATGAGGTTTTGGGGATCTGCATCTCAGTGTTTCAGATTCCTCCAAGAGATGAACATGTCACCAGTAACTGGTGACTTCCTGCTTCCTTTGACTTATTATAAGTTTTGGTATTGGGTAGGATATATGACTATGAGTCTCCTTTGACAACTCAACAGTTTTTTTCTCAAATGCTGGGGCAAGGACAGGGTGTGGCAACTTGGATTGAGGACAATGCTAATAAAAGAAGCAGAAGCCACCAATAGGGACCTGAGACTTCTGTTGATAATATGGATATTCTCCAAAAGACAGGCTCCTCCTGGAATGTAATGATCAGAGCTAGCGGCTGACTTATGTAAGATAAACAGACTTTCCTTGATTAAAACATGAGGATAGTGTGGATGGAGTGAGTGCCAGAAATTGCCAGAAGGAGATGGTGCACTTCTCACAAAAAGTCGGGGATATTAGGCAAACAAACAATGGCTGTCTTCATGAAATTCCCTCAGGGTTGGCACAAGTTTTAATGTCTGGGTAGATTTGATGTCAAATCCTTTGTTATTCTGGAATCACTTGAAATGTGTGTGTTCACTGTTCTGCTCATTTCAATGGGTTTATGCTTTATTTCTCTCCAAGTATTAACTTCTTGAGAGCAGGAGTATGTTGTACAACAGTAATTCTCAAACTGAGAGCATACACACCACCAGGGGATCCTGATAAAATGCAGATTCTGACTCAGCAAGTCTGGGATGGAGCCTGAGAATCTGCATTTCTTTTTCTTTTTTTTTTTTAAGATTTTATTTACTTATTTGACAGAGTGAGAGATAGTGAGAGCAGGAACACAAGCAGGGGGAGTGGGAGAGGGAGAAGCAGGCTTCCCGCCGAGCAGGGAGCCCGATGTGGGACTCGATCCCAGGACCCCGGGATCATGACCTGAGCCGAAGGCAGACGCTTAACGACTGAGCCACCCAGGCGCCCTGAGAATCTGCATTTCTAACAACCTATCTGGTCATGTTGATGCTGCTGGTCCATGGACCACATGAGTAACCCCAGTCTAGCTCTAGATATTCATCTAGAAGAGTAAGGGTATCTCACAGCTGTTTATTATGGATTCTTAATTATAGGAATTATTCCAATGACTACCTTCCATAAAGAAAGTCTCCATTTGGGTGAAGCTCCTTCACTGTCTTTTTTCTTCCTTCTGGAGAGCAGAAAGAGATTCAGGTAGCAAAACAACACTTTCCTCCTACCCACTACAAAGTGGCTGCTAGCTGTCTTGAAATGAAAATATGACTCCCTTCAATGGCAGTGTGTTAGTGAATTGTCCTCAGCAAACTAAATGACAAGCCTAAAAAGGCTTTTGTAGAAAAGTGCTTTTGAAGAAATTTCAGGGCACCCAATTTCTCTTTCTTTTCTACCCCACCGACTTCACAGGGCACAGCTAAAATCCTCCCCTACTCTACAGTTCCTGCTTGTCCCTGTTATATTCACCAGCCCTACTGATTAGAGATATCCGCTACTGGATTTCACCATCATTTACACATTTCCCATGCTTGACTTGTCTCCCCTAGAAAATGTTAAACTCTTGGAGGTCAAAGACAGTAGCAAGAACAACTGCACCAGTTAACAATGAAATATTTACTATGTGTCAGGCATTTCGTATTTTTTTCCTACCCTCAGTGTGCCTAACTGCATGATATGTACTTTATATGTTCTGCTTAGTTTGATTACAAGAGTGAACACCTTATTAAGAAAAAAAAAAAAAAACCTGTGTGTTTTCTGTGCTAAAATAGATCTTCACAGGAGTTCCTTGAAGGTCCACCTAAACAATTAGAAAATGATGTAAAAGTATTTCTTAAATATCGGAACTGCTTGTCAAAATCCTTATTTTATTTATTTGTATTTTTGCACTCCACATTTTTCCCATTTGCAATTCATACATCTGAAGTTGCCATTATCCTGTGAATATGCTTTGGCAAATATTTATTAAGCATCTATAATATGCTAGGAATCAGTTAGTTGCTGGGGACAGAAGGGTGAACAAAATAGATAAATACGCCTGATATTATGGTGTTTGTAATCTTGGGGGGAGGTGGAGGAGGATATGGGGAGAGGGCAGACAATAAACAAACAAATAATGAGTCAGATAGGTAAAGGGGATTGTGTTGCCAGGATTGGAGTAGCTACCTGAAATGGATAAGAGAGCGAATCAATCCATGTTTGTTTTCTACATATGGCTGTCCACATACGTTTTCAGTTTGAGAATGAACACATATCCTCGTGACAGAATATTGATACATTTCTGAAAAGTTCTACATTATTCTTGACAACTTGAAAAACTTTCTGTGGACTTGCCTGAGCATTTGTTGTCCAGCAACACCAATTGGTCAGTAACTGGCTTGCTTTTTCTTTTCTTTTCCTTCTGTTGTGAAGGCGATGTCATTCCATCAGGAGCCCAACTCCTTCCTTCCTCACATGGGATTGTACCTTATTAAACCAACTTGGAGAAGAGAATTGAATAAGTGAATAATGAGTATGCATGGGAGCATGGGTGCCTACCCCAGATTGCAGGCATATAAAACATGGAAGCTGGAACAGATAAGGTAATCCTGATACTTATTTGGTTAAAAGATGGATATTCCTAAATTTCCAACCCTAATCCATCTCATGCCTCTTTACATGCGAGGCATAACATTGCTCTCTCAGTGTTATGTGGTCTGAAAAGTAAGCAGAGATGGAAAGAGAAGTAGAAGGCGATTTCAAAGCAGTAGAAGGAAAGATAATGAGGCAGCTGCTAATGTTTTTGCAAAAGGGCAGGAAGACTGTCCTTCCTGTTTAGAGAAATGATCTTGTAGATTTTTCCATGTCCATTTCATTTTTCTCATCTACTGAATAAATGAGAATCCAGATGATGTGTAGGTCAAGCATTTTCTAGAAATAAGAAGTTCACAGTCCTTGGCTTTGTTCTAGCAGCGAAATCCAACTGCCTAGCACAAATCAACAGAAACCAACTTTCCTGTCATCATTCACAGGAAGCCCCTCGAAAGCCTGTGGTGACTGGCAATGTTTATCATTGGAATGAAAGTTAATAACTTCTCATCTACACTGTGGAAATGTGCATACTTCTCAGATAGTATACTGTGGTCTCTTAAGAGAGCTACAAATTAAATTCTGAGTTTAATTGTAATATACAAATCATGAAGTGCCATTTCTATATCATCGTACCCTGATCTAGTTTTGCAAAATCTGAGTGCACCCTCCCAGGCTGATATTTTGCTGTTCTCTGCTGACGACACAATTAGTAACAAATGTTTTGTTGGTCTTTGTGTTTTATGTTGGTCAGAAGTCCCTAGAACTATGAGCCTGAGACATGGATTCAGGAGTAGGTGATTGAGGAAGATTTCTTAGGAGAAAGGGATTAGAACAGGGGGAAAAAAAAAAAAGTAAGCAAAACCATGGTCTTAGCTGGAATCTGGTTTCAGTCTGATCCCACAAATCGCTGCCTCTTGTCTTTGTACCCCCGTGTCTATCAGTTGTTGGCTGTAGTATGCCCCCCCACCCCGAGAAAGGTTTATAAACTACAGTAGAAGGCAGCTCTCATTGACTAAGGGCAATTCTATGCAGCTGTGATCCATAAGCAACCAATAGTTAGAGAAGCTAGGATATGGGTGTGCTGGCCCATGAGTATACCAGACTGGTAGTGGTGATCTAAAAGCATCCACATTCCCCTTTCTTTTCTTTTTTTTTTCATCCAGGAAAACTCCCTGCTTGCCTTCTGTTGTAGTATTCTCTCACAATTCCCTTCTCATTTACCTTTAGTGTTCAAGCTTTTCTTTGTTCCACTCCCGAAAGATATGAATGATTACATTATTCCTTGAATAATTGACCCAACCCATGAATGAGTAATGGCTTATCAGGAGAGAAGACACCTCTGAATTTTGTGATCAAAGCACAATAATTTAAAGATAGTGCCCTGGGATCCTTTCTGGGTTGTACACCTGATGACAGGATTTTCATATATATATATATGCCGGCCTAGATGTTTTGACTTTTTTTCAAGAAAATCTAGAAATTTCTTTATTTTAAATGTTGATGACTAACTGAAAGAAAACCAAACAACTAACACTGTCAGAACCAGGCACTACATTTATTAGCTGAATTTCACCTGGGAGCCTTTGATTTGTATCTTCTGCCATGGAGTATTTCCTGATTGACGATTACCATTTCTTCCTGTTTGAGTGAACAACAACAACAAAAGGAAGAACTAGAGGGTGATACTCTGTTCAAAAGCAGCTCGACCAAGCGTCTTTTGTTTTTTTCCCTATACAGGTCTGCTTTGAGTCGTTTCCCATCCCAGTGACAGCTTCTTCTACCTTCTTTACTCCTGCCTTTATTTAATGTTACTGTTCTTAAGGCCTCAATTCCTTAAACCTCTTGTCTTCTCATTCAATACCTGGAGTTCCTAATCACTCTTCTGGAAACCCAGAGAGGTCCATGGCTGTGCTTCAAAGGGGTCAGTGAACACTTGGAAATTCCTCAGCAAAATTGTATGTACGTGTAGATGTGCATTTGTATGCAGAGGAGTTTGTAATTTTTATTTTATTTTTTTAAAGATTTTTATTTATTTGACAGAGAGAGACACAGCGAGAGAGGGAACACAAGCAGGGGGAGTGGGAGAGGGAGAAGCAGGCTTCCCGCTGAGCAGGGAGCCCGATGTGGGGCTCGATCCCAGGACCCTGGGATCATGACCTGAGCCGAAGGCAGATGCTTAACAACCGAGCCACCCAGGCACCCCAATTTTTATCAGCTTCTAAAAGTGGTACCCCCTTGTCCTGGCTAATTTCATTCACCCCTGAAGCCTCATCCATGCTTGCAGGTAACACTGGTCTCTCATAGCTAGGCCATAACATGTTCCCTTCCTCTCCTTTAAAAATATTTTAGTGGATCCCCACTGCCCTCCAAATAAAATGCAGATTTTTTTTTGATTAGCACACAGGATACCTTCTCATCACTTCCAGCTCGCACCCTATCTTCCATCAATTGTAACTCTTCAGTCTCAGATCCCCTCATGCTTCCATGGTTGGGCATGTGTCACCAACACTTCTCCCCACCTCTCACCCATGTGCACATGGACGGCTCATGTTTATCCTTGGGTTGAGTTCTCCCAGAAGCTGACCCTAAGACAAGGACTTGAGAGTGTTTTATTTGGGAGTTGATGTCAGGAAGCAGCAATAGGGGAAAGAAAAGTGAGACAGAGAATGGGAAGAATCTAGTAAAAGATATGTTATCAAGCCAGTTACTGCTGTGGGCAGTTAGAGAAACTCCAGCCCACTGAGGAACTCTGATAATGTAGAAAAACTTCACGGGGGGGCCTGGGTGGCTCAGTCAGTTGAGCATCTGACTCTTGATTTTGGCTCAGGTCATGATCTCAGGGTCGTGAGATGGGGCCCCGTGTCTCCACACTCAGCGGGGAGTCTGCTTGAGATTCTCTCTCTCTCTCCCCCTCTGCCTCTCACCCCATGGCTCTCTCTCTCTCTCTTTTTCTCTCTCTCTTTCTTGTTCTCTTGCTGTCTCTCAAATAAATGAATAAATCTTTTTAAAAAACCTTCAGTTATCTCATCTATAAAGCCAGGAAGCTGGGGTGTTTATCCACCAACTCCTGGAAATCTCTGGTTGAAGGCTGTTCTTGTGGGTGACTTTTGGCAGCAACTGGGTATGTTTCAAGGGAAAAGCCCTCAGATCGTGAGTCCTAGGTGTTCCAGGGAAATTGTCTGTAGCATAGAAGTGAGTGCTGAGCGAAGGTGGGCAAGGCAATGCATTTCACTATCCAATCCCAAATGTACGGATTCATGGTAAAATACCCAATCAAAGGAAGCCAAGCCAAAGGAAGTTCTCCAAAGGTTTTTCTCCCCCATGTGAGTTAAGTAACTATCCATTGTGCTCTCTTAGTAGCTGTGATAACTTTGATGAACATATTAGCTCCACCACTGAGAAAATATTAAGTAGATGCCATGGGCCGGTCCTTATGCTGGGCTGCAAGGGTGTAGCAGTGACAACAACAGGCATCCACTCATCAATTGCAGGTGTATGAGCATCACACAACTATAGAAAGTTCACCACTTGTCTACCTCCAAGTCTCTACAATATCTTTTATGTCTTAATTCTCAGGCCTTACTCATTACCTGGCACAGAGTGGGTATTTCATAAAAGTTTACCAATGATTAGCGAATAAATGAAGTATATTCCTTAGGCTTATTTGGAACCCTTTACTTGAAAATTGCAAGCACGAGGAACAATTCCAAGTTGAATTGGGCATTTAAACTCTACTGATAAGCAGAGATCTGGGAAATCACTACCTGCTTTGGAATGTGTCATCTTGATGGGGGGCATTAAAGAGAAGTAGTAATCCCTGACTAGCTATCACCCAGAAAGAACACTCTGTATGGTTCCACGCAGCATTTTTTTTTTCTAGTAAACTCAGAGCAAGCCAGCTTTGCAGCCGGAATCACTGCAATTGATCAGCAGTAATTAAAACTAGGCCTAAGAGGCAGACTTTTCATCTTTGAAGTAATTCCCAACGTGAACTTTTAAAGATATCTGCCCTAGTCAGCCCAAACCTGAGCAGAATGAATCACCTCCTGACCTTTTGGTGAAGTCAAGTTCAGTATAATGGATGGAGCCTTTTTTTGATCACTTTGTCTTGGCAGAACTGAATCTGTCTTGAGAAGAAATGCAGCTTAATACGAAGCCTATTTTCTGATTCAAGAATTTAAGTTTCTACGTATTTGTCTAGAAGCATCACACATTCAAAGACATTAAAGAAGGGCATTTGAATTATTCTAGAGATGTAACTGTAGTATTTATTTCCACTTACTACTGATTTCTCCAGAAATGCCTTGATATGCAGATAGACTGGGTTCCCTAACCAGTGTTGTGATCCAGTGAGCCACCTTTTGGTCACTACTGACAACTACACCAAAATTAAGTCACATTTTTTTTTTTTTTTTTTCCTTTCAACGTGGCCTCCCTCCTGCTGGAATGTGCTGTAAAGCAGCGGTTATTAAACTTTGGTGGGTCTCAGAACCACCTGGAGAACACACACAACTAAATTTCCCAAAGAGGACAGGGGGCCTGGGGCTTTGTATTTATACCAAGCTTTCATATCCATTGAATTTGAGAATCACTGCTGTAGATTATACACACAAGTTTTTCTCAAATATTTTGAGCAATTATTTTATGCAAAACACCTCTGGAAAAAAAGTCTTTAAATTTACATCACTCCAAAAAACCTAATCAAAGACACAATAATAAAAGAAAATCAAAAGAATATATTGCAAAATCAAATGGAAGCAATTTAAGTATTAGTCTACTTAAGAATATTTCATTTTGGGGGCGCCTGGGTGGCTCAGTCGTTAAGCGTCTGCCTTCGGCTCAGGTCATGATCCCAGGGTCCTGGGATTGAGCCCCGCATCGGGTTCCCTGCTCCGCGGGAAGCCTGTTTCTCTCTCTCCCTCTCCCCCTGCTTGTGATCCTGCTCTCACTGTGTCTCTCTCTGTCAAATAAATAAATAAAATCTTTAAAAAAAAAAAAAAAAGAATATTTCATTTTGATTATAAAAAAGAAATAAAAAAAGAATATTTCATTTTGTTTTGATGCAAAAGAAGCTATATTTGAATTGTGTGCTAAATGCACATTATTCACAGAATAGTGGTTTATTAAATACTGATCTAGACTAACTTTCCTTTATTTAGTTTTCCTTCAGTTTCCTACTTAAGTTCTCACTTTAAAGCAAGGCTACACACACTCCGTATTCCTATTTTTTTCTTCCAGCCCATGTTTACTTTTCAGGTGATTTCAATAATTTTTATTTAAAAGGTATTTCCTGGAGTGGTGGGGGGTGGGAGGGATGGAGTGGCTGGGTGATAGACATTGGGGAGGGTATGTGCTATGGTGAGCGCTGTGAATTGTGCAAGACTGTTGAATCACAGATCTGTACCTCTGAAACAAATAATACATTATATGTTAAAAAAAAAAAGAAGAAGATAGCAGGAAGGGAAAAATGAAGGGGGGGGAAATCGGAGGGGGAGACGAACCATGAGAGACTTTGGACTCTGAGAAACAAACTGAGGGTTCTAGAGGGGAGGGGGTTGGGGGGATGGGTTAGCCTGGTGATGGGTATTAAAAAGGGCACGTACTGAATGGAGCACTGGGTGTTATGCACAAACAATGAATCATGGAACACTACATCAAAAACTAATGATATAATGTATGGTGATTAACATAATAAAAAATACAAAAAAAAAATGCCAAAGAAAATTCTTCATGCTGAAGGAAAATAATATAAAAAAATAAATAAAAAATAAAAGGTATTTATTTCCATAACAGTGTAACTCATTTAAAATGACATGATCTAAATAATTAAAAATAAACTAGTCCAATCATATTATAGGAGACTGAAGCTCAAAAGATGATTTCCACCTATAGCAAACTATAAAAACATTACATACAAACCTCAGAATTAAATGACTTGGCTCAACTATGGACAATTTCAGGTTGGCATATAGTGAAAAAAATTCTGCAAAAATAGTAAATGTTACCACTCAAGCCCATTAGTATGTTTACAATGAAAACAACTAGCCCATTCTGGTGAGGATACAGAGCTACTGGAACGGTCATGCATTGCCGTTTGGAGTGCTAAATGGTATAATTATCTTCAAAAAAAGTCTTTTATAAAGTTAAACACTTATGGGGTGCCTGGGTGGCTCAGTTGGTCAAGCATCTCTTGATTTTGGCTCAGGTCATGGTCTCAGGGTCCTGGGATGGAGCCCCACGTCTGGCTCTGCGCTCAGCGGGAAGTCTTTTTATATAGTGGTATTAATTTCAATTTTTTAAAAGTAGGCTCCATACCCAATGTAGGTCTCAAACTCACGACCCTGAGATCAAGAGTTGCA
The DNA here is from genome assembly GCF_004348235.1 of Phoca vitulina. NCBI lineage: Eukaryota > Metazoa > Chordata > Mammalia > Carnivora > Phocidae > Phoca > Phoca vitulina. Next base: position 21,985,453 of record NW_022589725.1, read on the forward strand.
CACTTTACCAACTGAGCCAGCCAGGCACCCTCTAATTTCAATCTTAAGCAGTGATGGCTTTCTTATCATGAGTTCCATATGCATGTTTCTATTTTCTGTAATTTCTTGAATTCTCTGCCTGTAGGTTTTTATCTGCTCTGCAGCTGATGGCTTTTGCTCTTTCTTTTCCCATTTATTCTCTTTGTACATCAGCTTCTTTACAGAGCCCCCTCTTTATGTGTTTTTCAGAATCACGACACTGTGCTACAAGGTTTTACATTCATTTTCCAGTAGAACTTTGCTCAACTCAGTGAACAAATCTCACGTTCTTTATTTGTTCTTCCAGCCCATGCCTGGTTGACACCTCATCACTCAGTTTGGATAGGAAATGGCCTCAATCTTTTCCAGCTATTGTTAACAAAGATTATATCCAGGAGATATATATCATCTGTCATCTCTGATTTATTTTATCTTCTCACTCTGGTGATTTACCCATTATTTCAGCTGCCTGGTGCAATTATTCAAAACCTCAAATTCTTTTTTTTTTTTTTTTTTGTAAACAAGAGTTTTCTCAAGGTCTTTCTGAATTTTGTAGCAAACTAATTTGATTAGTTCTCTCAGCTAAGTTTCATCCTGATTTTCTGCTTTCTGGCTTTCTGGAGTAACTACTCCATGCTCTCCTTAGGTCTTGATTTTTTCTTTCTCTTGAACCTGCCAGAAGTCAGACTTGCTCTCTCCTCTTTGCTGAATTTTGTTCATTAAGGCTTTTTTTTTCCCCTTTGAAAGTTTAATAAAATCCCTTGAAAGTATTTGTTGTATATTTCCAATGCCCCTGTTTGACTTTGTTTCCTTTATGTGTTTGTTTTTATGTTTCATACCTACTAAGTTTCCCAAAACAAGTACACTTTCTAGCAGCATTTCAATTATTATTTGATACATTTTTAAAAGATTCTGGTCAGAACTTTTATGTGCTTCCTTCCTCAGAGAAATGTTTATTTCATATCCTGATTTTTACCTCCCCCCCCAAATAGTATTTGCTGCTTTAATTTTCTGTTCATATTTGACAATTTTTTTATCTTAAGGTATTTTTAAAGTCCCATAAATCTGTTGTGCTCTCATTTGTTATCCTCATCTCTTCACGGAAAAAAATACTCTCCTGAAGAAAATGGTCAATGAACAACTTCTCAGTAAGTACTATTAATTATTGACTCATGCAGCCCTTCATGAAAATCAGACATGGCTCACGGTCTCCAGGGAATGTAGCTTGTAGCCTCTCAGAATCTACTGTTTCAGGCCAACCTTGGCTGAAAAAAATCATTCTCCACACCTGAAATATGCCATGGTTCTTCTGGATTTGCTTCTGTATTTTTTTGTCTCTTAGTTCACCTAGACTCAAAAAGCTTCTTTTAATAGGTCTGAATCACCTTTCAAGGACTTCTTTGCTCAAATTCTATAGTTGGCAAACTACAGTCCATGGGTCAAATCTGGCCCACCACCCGTTTTCATAAATAAAGTTCTATTAGAATGCAGTTATGCACATTTGTTTCTGTATTATCTATGACTGCTTTCATGCTATAAGACAGAGTTGAGTAGACCATGTGGCCTGCAAAGCTAAAAATATTTATGATCTGGCTCTGTACAGAGACATTTTGCAGACTCCTGCTCTAGAGCTTTCTCGATAGCAAGTACAACTCTTTGCTCCAATGAAGAGGGTTGGTGCCTGGCCATGCTAGGTCATTCTCTGATTTCCTATATGGCTCCTTGGGCTTGGTCTCATGGACCTCACCTTAGGTTTTTAACAGGTCCATTTCTTTCCTTCCTAGTTCAACTGTGAGCTTCTTCAACAGGGTGTCCATTGAGGAATGGTCCATTCTGTCCTCATTCTCACCTAAATCCTATTTTTCTCCCCCTAAATTATCAAAGCTTCATTTCCTTTATGAGAACAGTCTTTACTTATTGATAACACTGGCATGAAATCTCATCATCTCTCTTCCTCTCCCTCCTTCTCTCTTTTGGACTGCATCTTTAGTTGGATTAAATCATTCAGAAATTACCTACCACCAAGCTCCCCTAGCTTGTAACACACCTGCTGTTCCCTGTTTTTAAATTTTTAAACTCTAATCAGGGTTGGTGAAACCCTGTCAGACTTTATCCTCACATGTTACATGCTGAATTTCTCAGTGGAACGTTGTTTCAGCCCACAAATGCCCAATCCCATACTGCCTCACTGAGTAACTACCTGGCAATTAGAACAGCAATACCAAGGAACAGTTAATTTAGAGATCCTGGAATCGAGGCTGGGAGGAAGGATGGAGATGGGGACGACTTGGGGAGAGGTTGAGGAAACTAGGCAAAGCTAGTGAGGCAGGGATCCAGGGGCAGGAGTGGATCCTTTCTGGCCCTAGCAAAGGGATTTTTACAAAGTCTTCAGGCCTGACAAGTCTGTCCCTTCCATTTACATGGGAGTGGAAGCCACCTGGGTTTCCCAAAGCACTTTCCTTATTGAAAAGATAGTGAAATCAGTCTTAATGGATTGCAGCCAGTGCCCTCCAGCTTTGAGTCCCTTCCTTTTGGACACAATCCTCTGGCCCTGTTTTTAGGACTAGAATCAGGGGTCACTTCTCTATCATATGTTGTGAGATAACTGGAAAGCTCGATAAAACTTTATAAAACTACAGTTTATAAATGGTCACTAAGACTGTAAGAATTTATTCTACTGAGTAAATTTTAAAGCTAGCATGTAATGATTATTACATATTTCTGGAAGTACGCTTTATCAAGTTTGGACAGATTCCTCTACTTCTAGTTGGCTAATTGTGTGTGTGTGTGTGTGTGTGTGTGTGAGAGAGAGAGAGAGAGAGAGAGTAAGAGAGGGAGAGAGAGGAAAGGAGAGAAGAGGGAGAGAAAGAGACATGAGTTGGGGGGAATGGGTACTATATTTTATCAAAATGTAATATCTATTGAGTAGGTGATATTTTCCCCTTTAATCTAAAAATTAAGATATTTACTAAGGATGGTAATGTTGCATCCTTGTGTTAATGGATGCAAATAGGGAATAAATATATATTGACAAAAGCTTACAATGTAATCTTAATATCTGGAAAGTAGAAGTCATGGTAAAAATTATGGAATAAGACAATGTTATTTTATACTAAAATCCTAATAGTCACGAATATGTGTATGTGAACTATCAGTCCTACGACAATATTAGAAATCTTGACAAGACCTCATGTGTAACAAGATGCTTAACTAAATTTCCATTGTCAGGAATGCATTAAGAGGCCAAAATTAAATAATGAAATGTAACCATTGAATACTAAATAATATTGACTAAATTGATAAGTAATTGTTTCCAATGTCTATGAAAATTTGATGGAGAAGTGTGTCCAACCAGGAGTGGAATGAATACACACACAACACATACATTTTATATATGTTTATCATGTATCTAGCTATTTTACCAAGCTTTCTGAATAAGGCCGTTAGTGTTTTTAGGTGAATTTCTTCTTCATTGCAGACAAGTCCTATCATTTGAAAACAGTTGTATGAATTTTGAATATTTCTGATTTTGAATATTTGTACCTTTTATTCCGTAACTGCTCATTGCTTCGTATAACAATTTGATCATTGTTAAGGAACAGAAGGTGCAAAGCTTCAGAGAAGATGTGAGTGTGCTGTTCAAAGGGAACAGTGAATGTCCTGAAAAAGGGAGGCCACCTCTGAAGGAAAAGGAAGGAGGGACAGTGAGAGGAGAGAATAGTGCACTGTGCAGCATGTAGGAGGGGGCAATGCACCAATAGACTCCCTGTAGGGACCGTATGTTTGGAAATCTGGATGGCCCATTTGTTAATACCTGAGGAGCCCTGAGAGCAAAAACTGCCTCCTGTGATTATTTTCTACTTAAAATAACTGTTTGCATTAGGTGAACACCAAAAAGAATGAGAATTCAACCCATGTAATTGTTAATTTTCCACATTCTGCATCTTTTGATGTATATTTTGCTCTGAGGATCTATAAAGATATCCTGAAAGGCACTGATGTAAAAGGTAAAGTGTGAAAGTTCCAGAAACATCAAAATAGAATATATACTAGACTTACAGTTTAGCATATTATAGCAGTCCCCACTTGCTTGGGGGTGAGGGGATACATTCTAAGACACCTGGCGGATGCCTGAAACCATGGATAGTACTGAGCCTTATATAGACTATGTTTCTTCCTATACATACATACCTATGATAAAGTTTCATTTATAAATTCGGTGGAGTAAGAGATTAACAAATCAAATAGAACAATTATAATAATATACTGTAATAAAAGTTATGTGAATGTGGCCTCTCTCAAAATATCTTATTGTACTGCACTCACCCTTCTTCTTGTGATGATATTCAATGATAAAATGCCTACATGATGAGTTGAAGTAAGGTGAATGATGCTGACATTGTGACATAATACCATTGACAAGAGGATCATCTACTTCTGGCCCATGGTCGACTGTGGGTGACTAAAACCATGAACAATGAAACTGTGGATAAGGGGAACTACTGTATAGAAATGGTTCAAATTCTCTGTCCCTTCCTAAATCCACTTCCTTTCTAAGGTGATTTTGTCACTCTTCCCACCAAGAGATTTCCCCAATGATTCTGAGCTACCCTTGGGATTGACTTTGGCCAATAGAATGAGGCAAAAGTACTGTTGTACCAGTTCTGAGCATGGGCCTCAAGACGCTTTGCTTTATTCCATTCTTACTCTTAGATCCTGGCTACCACCAGGAGAGCAAGCCTAAGCTAGCTTGCCAAAAGATGAAAGACCATAAGAAAGAGAGCTGAATTTTCTAGGCCAAAGCCATTCTAGATCAATCAGCCTCACACTGACCAAACAGTGGATCAGGTTATCAGGAAGAACCAAACCCAGATCATCAGAACCAACTAGCTAATCTGTAGATGCATTAGAAATAATAAAGAGCTGTTGTTTTAAGCTACCAAATTTTGGATAATTGTTACTTAACCACAGTTAACTAATATAATAGTTTCCTATAAAAATCCATCAATTGTTGAGTTCATATGCTGGGCCAGCCCATATTTATTACAAATGTATATACTTGTTGTTCACATCCCTTCACCCTTTCTTTGACTCTTCCTCTAACCAAATGATAGTTCCCCATTACCTTTTTAGATATCAAAGCCCCCAGTCTGGTGTCCCCAATTTCTCACTTCAATGTTTGGCCTTCATTCATGCTAAAGTGTTAATTACTAACTGAAGATTAAAGTAATTTTCTTCTTAAGGGACTTCTGTACTTTAACTGAGATCATCGATGCTTAATTTTTAAATGGCTTTATTTGTTTGCTAGGGCAGCTGTACTAAAGTATCACAGACTGGGTGGCTTAAGTAACAGAAATTTACTTTCTCATAGTTCTGAAAGCTGGAAGTCCAAGATTAAGGTGTCAACAGAACTGGTTTCTTCTGAGGCCTCTCTCCTTGGCTTGTAGATGGCTGTCTTCTCCCTGTGTCTTCACATGGTCTTCCCTCTCTGTACATGTCTATGCCCTAATCTCCTCTTCTTATGATACCACTCATGTTGAATTGGGGCCCACTGTCATGGCCTCATTTTAACTTAATTACCTTTTTAAAGACCTTGTCTCCAAATATAGTCGCATTTGGAAGTATTTGGTGGGGGGGGGGGGGGGTAAAACTTTAACATAAGGCCTTGGAGAGGGGGAGGGAACAGAGTTAAACCCACAACAGTGACTTCCGTGAATGTCATACAGCAAAGGGTGGGGAGAGCAGGAATCTCCAGAGTGGAGGAGCTTGCTGGGCTAAATGCCAAATAAATATGGGAAAAGGGGTTAGGGCTAGACACCAAACCGAGTGAACCTACCGACTATTGCTCAGCACTATACTGAGCTTATTACCATGATGTTTCATTTGTTTCTTACAGCAACCTTATTAGGTAATTCCTATTATTTTTACAATAGTTTTGCCCAGGTTAAGCACTGATACAAGTGGCAGAGCTGGGGTCTTAAGCCACTCTGTCTGAAATTCATATTCTTTCCTCTCCAGATACAAGTAAGAATTGGGTTTGGAAACAGAGCTAAGTAATTAGCGCATACTTCTGGATCACATCCAGGAGCCAAATCTGAGGATAGATGAACTCAAAGAGTAAATGAAGTCAGATGGGAAGCAACATCAGAATATAATTTTCAAAAACTTCAAAAGCACTACTTTCTCACAATATATAGGGAATATATGTCAATTAAGAGCAGAAACTCATTAATGGCAGTACTTACAGGATGGTAAAGCTGGTTCGAAGGAGAGTTCAAAATGCTGAAGCACATATTGTCAGTAAAAGAAAAAATGTTAAAACGAGATTGCTAATTAAATACAAAACTGGTTAATGTGCTACGGGGCAATAAAACTTTTTTACAGGACAGGACAGAAATCATTTGCCACTTATCAGTCTTGTAGAAGTTAACATTTAACTTTGGAGAGTCTGGGCCCTAATCATTGGTAAATAGTAAATCAAACAAGGCTACATTATGCTAGAGTTGCTATGTCCAAGATGGCGCCCCTTGAATGAAATATTTTTTATAAAATGTCTTAAGGTATTACATTCCTTAAATACATTTTTCTTTTTTATCAAAATCTCAGACCTACAGATCAAATCATGGAAAAGTTCCCTGAGTAATCTCATTGACAAAGCCAAGCTTCATTTTTAAATTCGTCAGCCAAACCCATCTTATCTGTCAGAAAAAAAAGTGAGACATTATTTTTCCAAACAAATAGATATGTTATGAGGCATATCGAAAGAGCCATCTTGGGGTGCCTGAGTGGCTCAGTCGTTAAGTGTCTGCCTTCGGCTCAGGTCATGATCCCGGGATGCTGGGATCGAGCCCCACATCAGGCTCCCTGCTCCGCCAGAAGCCTGCTTCTCCCTCTCCCACTCCCCCTGCTTGTGTTCCCTCTCTTGCTGTGTCTCTCTCTGTCAAATAAATAAATAAAATCTTAAAAAAAAAAAGAAATAGCCATCTTACACGATGCAGCTGGTAAGGCATATTACTGAAAACATGATACAAAATTTATTAATTTTATGGTAAATTATAAAAACAGATAATAAATCAATAGCCTACTTTTCATTTCTTAATTTATAATTATTGAACATAGCTAAACTATAAATTATTTGTGAAGTATGATTGCATAATATTTCTTTGAAACTCATGTTTGTGTGGGTGCATGTGTGTGTTATATTCTGGTGTTCTGTTTTTGAGAATAATGAAATAAGACTCAGGTATTACAAATTAGACAGAATTTCTTAAATTTCATTAGGTATCATGATCAAACTATCTCTATGTATTTAATTTAAAAGAATAGCTAAACTGCTGAAAACAAATTGACCTGACAACCAGCCCATAATTTAATTAAAATTTTTTAATTGCAAGAAAAACAATGTGACATTTATAAGATGAAACCAGATAAGGTTACTGTAATCAAGATAAATAGCTAATGATATTATTTGATAAAATAGGTTTTAATTTTCTTATTTAACAACAACAAATGTAAAAGAATTCTCATAACATTTCCTCTCTGATTTGTACCCAGAACAAGGTGATATTCCCAGAAAACAGTCTAGTTAATGTTTAAATGAATTAGAATCACTGAAATGTCATCCTTCCTTCATTCAAAGTTTCTTTTCTTCTCTTTTCTAGGGATGAGGATTGAGAATAGACATGATTTACATTTAAACACATGAAAGAAGTTGGCGTTTTAGATTTTCGTATTTCTTATCATCTTTCTGCTTTGTTCTCATGGAATTTGCCTCAAGAAGAATTCCTTCTTTGACAATATTCAGGGATTTAAGAGGTCAGGTCATACACTCCCACCTCCCTACTCTGTAATACATCTGAATTAAAAAACATTTAGAAACAAATGGTAATGAAACACCTGTGACATAACAAGAACTATGTATTTGTTCTCTGATTCAGTTTCCTTAAAACACCTGGAATCCCCAAAGTCACAAGTATCTAATGACATTACCAGTGGCTGAGGGCTCCAGGATATCCTCAGGATGGGGACTGGTTGCCAAGGGAACCAGTCACATGATTAGAGGGTTGGCACTTTCAGCCCTGCTTGGGACTGGAGGTGACTTAATCACCAATGACCAATGATCTAATCAATCATGCCTATGTAATGAAGCCTCCATAAAAACCCTAAAGGAAGGGATTTGGAGAACTTCCAGGTTGGTAAACATGTGGAGGTCCTGAGAATGGAGCCCCCAGAGAGGGTACGGAAGCTCTATACCCTTTTCTCCATGCCTTCCCCTATGCATGCCTTCCATCAGGCTCTTCCTGAGTTGTATTCTTTTATAACAAATGGGTAATAGCAAGTGAAGTTTTGAGTTTTGTAAGCTGTTCAAGCAAGTAATCAAACATGAGAAGGGTGTTGTAGGAAGGCTGAATTTATAGCCAATCAGTCAGAAGCATAGGAGGTCTAGACTTGTGATTGGCATCTAACATGGGGTGGCGGGGGGGAGAGGGGAGTACACTCTTGTGGGACTGAGCCCTTAACTTGCGGGATCTGATGCTGTCTCCAGGTAGAGAGTGTCAGAATTGAAATGAATCATGGAAAACTCAGGTGGTATTGGAGAATTGGTTGGTGTGGGGAAAAAAAACCCCACACATTTGGTGTCAGAAGTGTGTGTGGTGAAAGAGAAATAGAGTTTTCTCTTTTATACCACATGTCAAATTCTAAGGGACATAAAATCAGTACCTGGAAGAAAATATCTGTCTTTAATACATATGTCAAGAAACAAAAGAGGTTAAAAAAAAGCAAGCTAAGCATGCAAATAAAGAGTATGAAAAATAGCAGGAGATCAAATCCAATAAACCAAATATTAAAATAATGGCAGAAACCTATGAAATTGTGAACAATAGAAATAACAGCAAATGGCAATAATTAAGCAAAACCAAAAGCTAGCTCTTTGAAAAGCTTCATAAGAAAGATAGATTTCTGGCAAGACTGACGGGGGGGGGGGGGGGGGTGTTGTAGAATTTGCAAATAAATCCATAACATAAAGGAGAAAGACTATACATGCAACAGAAATTTAAAATAAAAAAAAATATTATGAACTACTCCATGTCTATTAATTTGAATACCTAGATGGAATGAATAAATTCTTAGGAGAATAACTGCAAATATAATCAATGGAGACAGAAACTAAATGAACCAGTAAGAATTAAAGAAATTGAGTTGATTGTCAAAGACTTCTAAACCACCCCATGTCTAGCCAGTTTTATAAGTATTTTCTCCCAAATATTTAAAAAAATGGTTAATTCCTATTGTTTACCACTTTCTTCAGAAACTACCCAAAGTAAAAATTCTGCCTCCCTATAACTGACAAAATAAAACAGAGTTTTAAAATGACTGCAACAACCAAACGTCATTAACAGAATGTAAAAGATGGGAATAAGGTGACCAGATTTACAGCTGAAGATCACTTTCCCTGCTGAGTAGGGCATTGACTGGATGAAGTTTAAGTTGGGGGAGGGGGAGGTCATGTTAGGAGCATATCGCACGCAGCAGTCAAGGTGAGAGCTGGTAAGAACCAGAACTAAGATAGTAACATGGTGGTGTAAGAGTTCTATTAAAGAGCTTTTAAAGAATTAAAATTGGCAGGTCTTAATAACTAATTAGGCTTGAAAAGAGACGGTGAGGGAGGGCTCCACAGTGACGGCCAGATTTCGGGCCCAGGAGACAGAGAGAATCATAGTTCCATTAACCAAGGTGGGAGTGGAAGTGGTGACCGGAGGGAGCAGCACAAAATTAGCCACAGTTAGGACTAGAGGAGCAGGAAGACATTTGGTGATTTTTTTTAGATGCCGGAAGTGGGTGTCCAGAAAGCAGGTGAATGAAAGGATCCAGATCATAGAAGGAAAATCTGGGCCAAAGAGAAAGAGGATTAGACAAAGAGAGAATAGCATGTACAAAAAGCCTGTGGGGGGAGGGATAATGGCAAGATATGAGCCTAAAAGAAGGCTCCAGAGAATGGAACAAAAAGAGCCCAGTTCAAGAGTACAAACTAGCTAGGCAGGGGTCAAGGGATGCAGGCTTTGCTGGCCATCTTAGAACTGACTTTTCCTAAGAGCAAGAGGAAGTCTGAGAAATCTAAGTGGGGGGCTGAGTGGGAGTCAGGGTAGCAGTTAAGAGTGTGACATGATCACTCTGGCTCCAACTAGTGAATGGATGGAAGGGAGCCATAGGGGATGAGGTGAGATCCGTTAGGAGGGTACTACGGCAGCCCTGGCAAGAGGTAACAGTGGCCGGAACTGGGGCTGTGGCAGGGGAGATTGAAAGCATGGAAGAATTCAAGATGTATTTAGGAGATCGTTAGGTCTTGAGTTTCCTGTGGAAATGTGAACTTAAATAGTCCCAACAGAACGGGAGTAAATGAGAAGGAATCCAGAAGTTACCCAGGCTAGAGTGGCAGGGTGAGCAGAGCATACATCATCACATATCATGGCATAGGATGGGGCGGGAGGGTAGTTGAAGGTAGATGAGTGAACACAAATTATATCACCCAGGTCTGTAAGGTCAAGTTCTGAGCAAAAAGAGGTGATGATTACAGACAGGGAGGGCTGCACTGTGGCAAGTAGAACTCCATTTAGTGTCAGGTAGGTGGAGATTCTCAGTGTTGCAGGGTTATCAGACCCCTCAGAGGATCAAGATCCAGAAAGCCTGTGATCTAGGTCCATTTTCTACCAATTGGCTATGTGACATTCATTCGTTTATTCACTTACTTGTCTATTAATTATTCATTCTCTTATTCAACAAATATTTATTGAGTGCTAATACAGAAAGTTTATGTGTTATATGCTGAAGAAATGAGGAAAAAGACAGACAAGCTGCTGCTTTCATGGAAAGCATGACCAGTTCTTCTTATGCTCCTCTCCCCAAATCAAAGATCTGCTTTGTAGCTTATGCCAATTTCTATGGAGTAAATATTCCTGCCATGGTTGATTTCAAGTTACCACCATGATGTCAACTGGCTCACAGAATTCCTAGGAATGTAATAGTTGGTTCTTACAAGCTGGTAAAGCCAGCCCAGCATCACTGGAATTGACAGTGTAATGAGGGAGACAGGGGAAGTCAATGGTAGGCTGCAAAGTGGGAAAGCAAATATGACTATTATTTCATTACTGGTAGCTAGTGATAAGTGTGGAGGGATGCTGTGACAGAAAACCATAAGGTGGGAAGAGTGTCTAGTTAGATAAAATGGTGAGTCAAGACCTCTACAAGAAAGGACATTTAAATTGAGACTGAATGAATGAGAGAAACCAAACAGGAGCCTTTTAGGCTAAGGGAATAACTAAGTAAAACTCCTTGTTGAGGTATTTCTCCATCTTTCTCTCTATAGGAATTCTTTCAGTTTGTCTGAGTTTCTCCACTGAGGTTCACAGATTCTTTTCTTACTCTCTCCTATACCCACCACTTTGGTAATGCCTTCCCACACTGACCTCAGGTTTGGTCATGTGACTTGCTTTTGGATATTAGCAAGCATGGGGCAAGAAGAGGCTTGAAAAAGCAATTGTGCATTTCTACTTTAACTCATGGTTCCCTTCCCTCCCAGTGAGAATATACCCATGCCAGCATGCTGGAGGATGAGAAATATGTGGAACAGAGCTGAGTTGGCTCAGTACAGCCAAGGTCCAGACATGTGCGAAGTTCCAGCTAAGATCACCAAAACCACCTAGATGACCCACACCAGACCACAGACTCACTAGTGAGCCCTGCTGAGCCTAGGTCTTAATCAACAGAACCACCCAGGCCACTCCTGACAAATAATAAATGATTGCTATCAAGCCACTAGGTTCTGAAATGGTTTGGTAATTAACTAATACAAATGGCTTCTCTTATCTAACTATCCATCTATCTTCTCTCTATCTAGGTAGGTAGGTAAACAATATAGAGATTAAGAATTTGTGAGGAGGACAGTATTTTTTGCTAAGATGACAATTATACAGAAACCCTCAAATGTTTAGACATGTGGTGAAAAAGTGCCTTTTAAATTTATAATTAAGAATTCAATGAATTAAGGGCGCCTGGGTGGCTCAGTTGGTTAAGCGACTGCCTTCGGCTCAGGTCATGATCCTGGAGTCCCGGGATCGAGTCCCGCATCGGGCTCCCTGCTCTGCAGGGAGTCTGCTCCTCCCTCTGACCCTCCCCGCTCTCATGTGCTCTCTCTCTCATTCTCTCTCTCTCAAATAAATAAAATAAAATCTTTAAAAAAAAAAAAAGAATTCAATGAATTAAATATATGTTCTCAGGGTAAAATGAAAATGGGAATCAGACTCTGCAGAGATTTATCTTTCAGCTCCAGTTAACCTTTTGTACCTGATGGTTTCATCTTCTGGTTATTAAAATTAGACAAAGGTGCCTTTACTGGTTTCTCCATCTCTCCAGAAGGAAAGAAATCTTATTTTTTAAGAGGGGGAGAAAGCTTTAGAAATAACTTACTCTAATTTCATCCAACTTGCAAAATCTGTGCTGTCTCTACCAACATTTGATTTTCCTATCTTTGTCCCCAGGAATCTCTCCTTATGCTCTGTTATTCTGAGAAAGGCTGTGTGCTTCTTTTGTAGACACACCCATACACTATGTTAACATGGATTTCTTGGAAAACCAAGCAAGCAGAACTTTTAAAAGAAAGGGGGTATATGCTAAATTTCTCTTGGACCTCTGCTTTTTATTACTCCAGTAAGATCTCAGTGGTTGGGCAGAGGGAAAAAAAAGTAAATTAAAAAAACATGTAAAAAATTACAGTTATATATCACTAACCATAACTCATTGATCTTTATTGATTGTAGTGAGCTTCGGACATGGAATGTAGCGGGTCACCAAGAAATTTTTGTGGAGCAACTGACTTAAAATGAACATGTCTAGAGACCTATTTAAGTAGGTGGGCATTGCCAACATTAATGTTTGGATTAAGTGCTTATCCCCAAAATAACATTCAGAATGTTCCTATAAACCTGTATGTTTTTATCACATTTTATCACTAAGAAATTTACAGCAGTCTCAAGAGATGTATCAAAATAATTTTCACCTGCAAAGTTCAAGGAGGTAGAATTTTTCTCATTAAGCACATCACATTAAGCCCACATCATTTGTGTCATGCAAAAGGAACATGCTTTTGAAGACCAACTGCTGTGAATTTAGCTCTTTTCTTTTATGTTGATTATTTTTACACAGCCTAATTGCCTTAAAAGCCGATGATTATGCTAGCAGGACAGGGGTAAATTGCTAAAATGTTTACCACTGAACCATAAGCACAGGTTTTCTGTCTGTATTTTTTAAAATCACGATTTTGAAATGCTTTTAGAAAAACCAAAGCAAATTAAGAAGGAAAGGCCCTTTCTCAGTGCTATATTAATTTCAAATGAGTGTTTGTCATCTGAAGACTATACTGAATGAAAATTGCCCAAAAAACCCACTTTGGTAGAGATTTTCCGTTCTCAAAATGCATCCTGCATACACATAAATCAGTATATGAAGAGAGTCTTTTAAGGATGCAAGGAACCAATTACTGATACACAAAACAACACAGATAAATTTTACAGCCATTGACCAGGGGAAAAAATGGACCCAAAAGAATATACCATTGACCCTTGAACAATGTGGGGGTTAGGGCCACCAACGCACACACATTCAAAAATCCATGTATAACTTTTGACTCCCCAAAACCATAACTAGTAATAGCCTATGTTGACCAGAAGCCTTAGTGATAATATAAAAGTCAATTAACATATATTTTGTGTGTTATATGTATTATATACTGTTTTCTTACCAGGAGGTAAGTTAGAGAAAAAAGTGGTAAGAAAGTCATAAAGAAGGGAAAATACATTTATAGTACTGTACCATATACACTGAAAAAAAAATCTGCATGTAAGTGGACCCATGTAGTTTGAAGCTACGTTTTTCAAGGGTTAACTGTATATTGTATGATTCCACTTATATGAAGTCTAGAGCAGTCAAAACTAATCTTTGGTGATGAAATTCAAAAAGAACTTGCTTCTGGGAAAGAATTTGACTAGAAAGGGGCACAAGGGAAATTTCTGGGGTGAGGACAATATCCTAGATCTAGTTTTGGGTTGGGGTTACACAGCCCTATGCAATTGTCAAAACTCATTGAACTGAACACTTAAGAACCGTGTTTCATTTTATGTAAATTATACCTCAACAACAGCAACAACAATCAGGCACTCAGGAATAATTTTAGTTTTGCTACTCTGATTATAAAGAACAAAGGCTGATTTTATAACCAGAAAAAGAATATTTCCAACTAGGGAGCAGGTATTATCCAAATACACACAGCACTAAATAAATGGTGGTCAACTAATTATGTGCACTCTACTGGGAATACTGCTCAATTTTGTGTTATGCAATGAAATAGGAAAAATCACAAAAAAAGTAATTGTGAAACTTGGTAGAAAGTCAAGTACATATATGGAGATTACGGGCTTGCAACTGTAGCTGAGGGGACTGGCTAGCCCATTCTGTATGTGGTGCCTTGTAATGACTGTAGCTATCATACGGGTGCATAAATGTTCATCCAGATCATTCGTTTCTATATTGCTGTGGGGACTTAATCTTCCAAGATTGTGCTCAGGTTAAGGGCCTAGTTGAGCTCTGGACCCATAATTTTCTGCTTTACTTTGTAAAACTTCTCTTTTATCTACTTTATATATGAAGATTCTGTATAAAATTTCATTGGAAAAGAGGTTTTGTGGCTAATCTAAGACTGCATTTCATTGTAAAACTAGTATTTTAATTCTTCTAAGTCGTACAAGAGAGCATGTTTGAGGTTTTTTCCCAGTAACACATGGTAGGGAGCAGTTGTGGGTTCTGCTAACCCTTCATCCTCTCTTGATTAGCCAATTTTGTGACCAGTGACAGTCCTTTTCAGAATGGGAATCACAACTCAAAGTCTCCCCAGAGATGCTGACCACAGATGATAGTGCTGCCATGAACTTGGGTTATGAGTGTAGGGGCCAAAAATTTTCTCACAAGGTACCTAACCAACAGTGTTAGACTATAACAGGCTTTTGCATGCTTTTCAAATACTCTTTTTAGAAAAGTTACTTTTAGTTGCTAATATCTGAATCTTTGTACTAATATTATTCCAATTTAGAGGCATTAAAAAAAAAACTTCTGATTTAGCATCGGTTTGTTTTCAGACAAATTTTATAATAAAACCTGACTTACTAAACAAAACCAGAGCTTCTCTGGTTGAAGTAGGATTGGGGAACCTGGAGTCTCACTCATTTGGTTTTCCCCTTGTTTTCTGGAGCAGCCGCAGAGAACCATAAATAACCCTAGAGACAACAAACAAAGATATTAATTTGGAGCAGTGATTCTGAACTAGAGGCACTTTATGTCCTAGGGGACATCTGACAACGTGTGGAGATATTTTTGCTTGTCCCACTGTACAGTGAGTCATACTATGTCACCCTGGCATCTAGCAGGTAGAGGCCAGGGATGCTGCTGAACATCCCACAGTGCACAGGACAGGCCCCTTAGCAAAGGAGTGGTTGGCCTCAAACATCAATAGTGCCGAGATTGAGAGACCTGGAATTGGAACAAGATTTAAAGAGATGCAAACACTTAGATGTAATCTGTTCAATTTTTGAGGTGGAGTTAATAAAAATCCATTTAAATATTCTATTTTATTATGGGGTGAAAATATAGAGCTTCTCTCTGATACTTATATTTCTGGGTAGCTCCTTACAGCGTTTCTCTTCTGCCTTTAACTACTTACCTAGAACTAATTAGAAAGAACACTTTTAGTTGTCTCCTTAGCGCCCTCCATTGGGTCTTGACACACTTAGTCTTCATTTCCTCTAGCCAGGGGTCAAAAGCACTGACCTCATCACGTAGTTCTAAAGCAAAAGGAAAACATTTGACCATTTTCTGAAAATACTGAATCAATTATGATCCAAATTCCTAGTTATGCTACCATTAGACCTATGTTAGAGCTAATAAAAACAATCATAATTATTTATATAAGAGTGTTTTTCCTGGAGATGGGGAATAATACCTCTCTGTCCATAAAACAAGTACCATATGTCCATTGTTTTTGATGACAGAACTAGGCAAACATTTCCATCAGGTTTTATTGTTATAAAAAACAACCCACCCCAATGCACAGGAAATTAAGTAATAATTAATGAAAAACAAGAGAACATTTTATTAACACTCTTTCAGTACAGCAAAACAAGGGAACATTTTATTAACACTTTTTTCAGTACAAAAAGCAATCAAGGCTGCTTGCCAATATCATATATTACTCCTAAAAGAAAGAATTTTTTAAAAACTCATTTGTTGGAGCTTGACTAATTAGAAAACTGATTTGCAACAACACCTTTCAGTCCAAAGATAGTGTCATAAGCAAGTTTCCATGCTTAGGGTCTGAAAATATGAACCTTTTCAAGTTTTGATTCCATAAGTGTGATCTACTCACGAGCTCACTCTATCAGTTATCGCTGCATAAAATAGGTATTTATTGCTGCATAAAAGCTATCCCAAAGTTTAGTAGCCTAAAACAACTGTTATATATTTAGCTCTTAATTCAATGGGTCAGCAATTTAGGCTAGGCTTAGTTGAATGATTATTCTTGTCTTGGCTAGGCACCCACCTGTATGCATATGGAGCCAGCAGTAGATGAACTAGGTGACTTAACTTCTTGCATTTGGCCCACTGTTGGCTGGCACAAAATGGGGAGGACTGGGTCATCAGCCATCAGGCTAGTCCTGGTTTGTTTACATGGAGAGGCAAGGGTCTAAGGAGAGCGAGAGCAAGTCCTCTTGCAGTCTAAGCTCAGAACTGGTGCGAAATTGCTTTTGTCACATTCTGCAGGCTAAAGCAAGTTAAAAGGCCAGCCCAGATTCAAAGCATGGAGAAATAGGTTCTACCACTTAATGAGAGGAACTGCAAAGTCACAATGCAAAGTGTATGGATATAAGACCAAGTAGTGTATACTGAGGCCACCTTTGCAGTCAATATACCATAGTCACCCAGCATGCTGCTCTCATCTTTATTTTCGTAAGCTTCAGCTTCCCTAGGGTGCCTGCCAGGAGGACAGTGCATGCAATCCAGAAATGCATGGGTATTAATGCCCAATGGAGCACACTTGGACCAATAAGAGAGAGGAGATGAAAATGGCTGACAGATAAATTATCTTCTCTTCCTTCTTTTTGACAGCCTGTTCCAAAAACCTGCATACAGATTAGAAAGTTGACACTACAGCCATTGATTCGAAAACCATACCACTTCCACCACAAGTCACATTTGCAAAATAAGTGTCCTGGGTCCTGCCTCTTCCCTCTCTTGTGAACAAATTACTCTGTAAGTACATCTGATTCGTGGCTCCTAACATAAGTTCAGTACCCAAGTTTAAGAAAAATCTGGCAAATCTGTTTTTTACTTTTCCATTTTTGCATGCCAGAAGTAGGTTGGAATGAAAGTTAAGTGAGTCAACCCAGAGTATCTACCACAATCTCTACTATGCAAAGAGTTCCTATAAATCAATAAGAAAAGGATGATAAACTGATTGCTAAAAGTAATTCACAAAAAAAGAAATAAAAACAAATGTACTATATGTTATACTATATAACATGTTATTATAGTATATAATATGTTGTACTCTAAAAGAATGTTTCTTTTCATTAGCAATCAGGGAACAACTTTACATAGTTTTTAAAAAAACAGATCGGCTTAAGTAAAAAGTAGTATTTAATATTGACAGGAAGGAATTCTCATTGACCTATTGAACTGTGTTCAGATTAAGTTTATATAAGTTTTTTTTTCCTTCCTTTTTTAGAGGCTAACTTGTTACCAATCTATATTTAAAATCTTTTGACCCAACAGTACTTCATCCTGTAATCTGTCTTTTAGAAATACCTGAACTTGTACAAAGAGATATGTATATAGAGTTTATTGTATTATGGTTTGCTATCAAGTAATTAGAAAATAATCTAAATGTTCATAAGAAAGGAAATATTTAAATTGTACAATCAGGTTATAGAATTTTATACAGATTTTTTGAGAACTATATTATAAGGACTGTCATGGGAAAGGCCCACAAAAATTAGTAACTATAAAAGCAAGTTGCAGACCTATATACAGAAAGAGATCGCATTTTTGAAACATAAAAATGTATGTAATCTATTTATCCCTATTTCTCTACAAAAATACCTTAGTAGTATTTACATTGCTGATCTGGTGTGTGCGGTGGTGTGTGTGTGTGTGTGTGTGTGTGTGTGTGTGTGTGTGAAAGAGGAAAGATTCTGGAAGAATATACACTATATAGTTAATTACTTCAAAATAATGGGACAGGGGAGAGGGTGACTTTAGTTTTTACCCTGCATATTTTTACATTGTTTGAATATTTTATAAGTTACAATGCTCTTGTAACTTAAAAAATGCATGATGCATCAAGGAAAACGCTGTCGACAGTTACTCAAACTGTTATACCATTCCTTAAAACCCTCATTCCAAATGCTGTCAACAATAATTTCCAACAGTATCATCATAGAATATCCTGGAGGTCTAAAAACTTGCCTATGAAATCTTCTGAGATTTGTCTGCCTGATAATCATCAAAACTTTCAACTTAAGTTAATTAACCTTGATACCCTCCTGAGGGCCTGCCCACACAGCCCACAATCTTTGCCCATTTTAGTGCTGTTTCCAATTCGCAATAGCAGTAAATGTTGCTGCTAAATTCTGATCTGATAAAACTGTGCTCGGAACCTCACCAAAAAGAGCTAAAATACAAATCCCCAGTGAAATGAGCAATTATTTTGTCTACTTCTTGACCTAAGAAAGTAAACATGACCCGAAGCTGTTCTAGACATTTAAAATTAATAATAAAAAGGGCTAATAAGTCTGTACTTATTTTTGCTTTAAGTAAGCAGCCTGATTTCCTCACAGCTGACCCTGGTTTATTTTTGGCCCTGAGTATTTAACGAGAATGAAAATCATATAATGCAACTTTGGAGGGGCGGTTTGCTCCCTTAAGTGACCAAACCTAGACATCACTGGAAATGACATTGGCCATTATATTATAGGCAAATGTCCTGCTCTCATCAAAGCCCATGGCGGCAAACCCAAACTGAGACTGTATTTTCAAAGAGCAATATCCACTTCTGTTTTGTACAAGTCCTTAGTCTGAAGCTGATTAGATGAACTGTCCAAACCATTTAGACTCTAAGATATACTGGATACTGGATAATTCCCAGCTCATATGTATAAGCCTAGGGTAAGAACCATCTTAATAAATTAATCTCTGAACTAGGTGGAAATACAAAAATTTGTCTGTTGGAGACAGATCATTATCATAACAAATGAAGGTGAGTTTAAAATGAAAACATCATAGTCTTCATAAAATTAACCATCAAATAGAATTTCATTCAGTCATCTGGAATTTTTCATATAATTAGAAATATATTTCTATTTTATTTCATATAATTAGAAATTAATGTTAACAGAAATACATATTTTGGGTGCCTGGGTGGCTCAGTTGGTTAAGCGACTGCCTTCAGCTCAGGTCATGATCCTGGAGTCCCAGGATCGAGTCCCACATCGGGCTCCCTGCTCAGCAGGGAGTCTGCTCTCCCTCTGACCCTCCCCCGTCTTGTGCTCTCTCTCTCTCCCCCATTCTCTCTCTCTCTCAAATAAATAAATAAAATCTTTTAAAAAAAAAGAAATACATATTTTTTCCTCCTTTGCAATTGATAGTCATCTCAAAGAAACCTTGATCCATCTTGATTTGATGATTATGATTTCATTTCTTTATCCCCCCTAACTTTTATCCTTTTATTATTTTGAGGGAAATCTCAATGTAAAAACAAGTCTTAATTCCCAAAGTCTCAAGTTATGTCACGTTGAGTTCTGATTTTGAAGCACCTTTCCCACATGATCTTTGCAAATGGAGATCTTTAAATGAAGTTAGTCTTGAATCACAAAGATGTGAAAAGAAGCAATGGGCTTGGGGTCCTCTGTGTCGTGGAGACCATTCTGGAGGATTGTTTCAGGCAAAGGGAGGATGCCACGTTCCCAGCGGCATTGGTTTCTATCAACAGTAATAACTACCATAGTCGCACATTTCCCATTGCAGCCCCATTTTCTTCCTTCCTGTTGCCAGAATAAAATTGAATTTTTGCTCACTTTCCTCCTTTTTCCCATTTACCTAATTCCCACTCTTCATTTAGAGCCAGCTTAAATCCAACGAAGGTTTTAAGATTCCTTAAGCTTGTGTGGTCTGGAAATCCCTTCCTGTTTTATCAATTCATATCTGTAGCCTTCAAGGAGATTTTAGCTCACTTACGTTTCTATCAGTAATAATTTTGTAACAATAGTGTCTGCTCTCCAAAAGTAGACTGAAAACCCTTTTAGACTAATGTCTCAATTCTAGTACATTTTTTCCATTTTTAAAAACTAAGGTATAATTCTCCTTTTTTTTGAGTAAATTCTACAAGTTTTTTTTTTAATTTTTTATTGTTATGTTAATCCCCATACATTACATCATTAGTTTTAGATATAGAAATTCTACAAGTTTTTTTTTTTTTTTTTAAGATTTTATTTATTTGACAGAGAGAGACACAGCGAGAGAGGGAGCACAAGCAGGGGGAGTGGGAGAGGGAGAAGCAGGCTTCCCGCCGAGCAGGGAGCCCGATGTGGGGCTCGATCCCAGGACCCCAGGATCATGACCTGAGCTGAAGGCAGACGCTTAACGACTGAGCCACCCAGGCGCCCCAGAAATTCTACAAGTTTTGACAAATGTATATAGTCATGTAGCCATCATCATGATCAAGATGTAGGGCACTTCCTTCACCTCAAAAAGTCCCCCTATGCCCCTTTGTAGTCAACCTCCACGTACATCCTTTGCTCCCAGCAACCATAAACCTATTTTCTGTCCCATAGTTTGTCTCTGCAAAAGTGTCATATAAATGGAATAATATAGTAGCCTTCTGAGTCTGGCTTCTTTCACTTAACATAATGCATTTGAGATTTAGCTAT
This sequence comes from Phoca vitulina, assembly GCF_004348235.1. Lineage (NCBI taxonomy): Eukaryota > Metazoa > Chordata > Mammalia > Carnivora > Phocidae > Phoca > Phoca vitulina. The sequence continues at coordinate 22,006,497 of NW_022589725.1, forward strand.
GTGGTTGCATGTTCCAGCAGTTCATTTTTAATTGCTGACTAGTATTCCATTTTATTTATTTCTTTTTTTATAGAGAGAGAGCGCAAATGGGGGTGGGGGTGGCAGACACAGAGAGAGAATCTTAAGCAGGCTCCATGCTCAGCGCAGAGCCCAAGGCAAGGCTCCATTTCATGACCCTGAGATCATGACCTGAGCCGAAATCAAGAGTCGGACTCTTAACCGACTGAGCCACCCAGGCGCCTGAATATTCTACTTTATAGATCTAGCGCAGTTTGTTTTCCAGCACTCTAGTTGAAGGACATTTGAGTTGTTTCCAGCTTGGGGTGACTATGAACATGACAACTTATAAACATCCAAGTTTTTGTGTGAGTACAGGTTTTCATTGCACTTAGGTAAATACTTGGGAGTGACATTATTGGGTCCTATTGTATAGGTATGTTTAACTTCTACTATATTTTCTAATATACCTCACAACTTTGTATGCTGTCTTATGCAATTGATTCATTAGTTGGGCTCCCTTCCCTTAGCAGTCTGGGTAAAATTGGTTTAGACCACGACAAAGTATAAGTTTAAAGTTCTCTCTCTCCTTTTATTATTTATTTATTTTTGAGAGAGAGAGAGTGCATGTGCATTGGATGGGGAGGGGCAGAGGGAGAGACTCTTAAACAGGCATCAGGCCCAGCACAGAGCCTGATGTGGGCTCGATCTCACAACCCTGAGATTATGACCTCATCCGAAATCAAGAGTTAGACGCTTAACTGACTGAGCTACCCAGGTGCCCCAAGTTCACTCCTAATATAAGTTTATTTTGGGGAATTTCACTTTGAAGGGTACCACTGATTCTGATTTCTGGGTCCTTTCATGATGTCCTCCCCCACCATCCCACCAGCCCATTGCTAATAATCTGGATTCAAAATTTGCCACACCTTCCAGTTGTTATAGAGTGCCCAGTCACACAAAAGCATGAGCAAGCATTATAGATTTTACTGAAAGTTCATAGGAACCATAGATTGTGTGAGTGAAAGTGTTACATTTTACATCCCACAGAAAACAACTAAAAATTGCATCTTAATCCCTACTCTTTCATGGGATTGCCAATTTGGACACTCACCATTCAGGTTTCTTTCTACTCTTGACCTTTAAGGAGCTAGTCTTGTTAACCTCTCTCCAACACTAAGCAATTTTCCTTTCTCTATATGCAGGGCAAATCATATCTGGCTGCTATTCCTAATGGTACTCAGGAAAGCAGAACAAATGCCTTCCTGTTAAGATTACTTTCCCTGCTTAGAGAACATACAACAGTTTCATTCTAAGGATGCTATTTAAAAAAACAAAAACAAAAAAGTCCCAATTCTTTGAAGGTTGAATATTCATTTATGGCACAAGTTGACAACTGTTAGTGTTTACCAGTTTCCTAGTACTGTGTAATAAACCAACCCCATATTTAGTGGCTAAACAAACTTTTGTTTTGTTTTGTTTTGTTCATGAGGTCTCAGGTGAACTAGGCAGTTCTGATCTCAGCTGGTTTCACTCTGGTCTCTATAGTCAACAGTTGGTTGGTTAACATCTCTACTGACCTAACCAGGGTCCCTCACATAGCTTGGCTGTAGGATCTTTTAACATGGCCTTGGCTAAGATTACCGAGTTCTCATACATGTTACATTTTTCAACTAACTAGTCTGGCTTTTCATGGCAGTTTTCATGGCAGTGGTAGGGGTCCAAGAGAAAGTGTGGGCATACACATAGCTCCTTACAAACAAGCAGACCATCACTTCCACAACATTCCATTGACCAAGCAAATCACAAGACCAGCCCAGATTCCAGGACAGAAGAAGACTCCACTCATTAATGGGAGTTGCTACAAAGTCACATTACATAGAGAATGCATATAATAAAGGTGAAGAAAAAAAAAAAAAAAGGTGAAGAATTAGGGCATTTTTGAAATCAGTCTACTACACTTATAAAATCTGAATGTTCAATTAATTAAAAGATCTAATTTTCCTATAATTCTAAATAACTAAATTTTTTACTTTATTCAGCTCATGAACACAAAGCTAATTAAACTTCACACTTCATTAAAAAGTGTTGCACTTTCCCTAATGAAAAACTAAAACAACTTCATTGGATTCCTTTCAATGTAATAAACTACATATAAACTAAAGCTAAAATGGTACCACTGTGGTCATCTGTCAGTTATTTTGGCCAATACCATTGAATCCATTTTTAAAAAAAGATTTATTAGAGAGAGAGAGAGAGAGAGAGAGAGAGAGAGACAGAACGGGGGGGGAGGGGCAGAGGGAGAGGGAGAGAGAATCTCAAGCAGACTCCACGCTGAGCATGGAGGCCGACATGGGGCTGGACTCATGGCCCCGAGATCATGACCTGAGCTGAAACCAAGAGTTGGATGCTTAACCAACTACACCTCCCAGGCACCCCTACCACTGAATCCATTTAAACCAAAAATGTTTAAATGATTATATAAAAAATTTTTAATAGAAAAAAAAATAAAGAGGAAGCTAGTTCATAACTTAGGATTCCCTAACATGTCTTTTTTTTTTTTTTTTTTTTTTGAAGGGGGTGATTTTATGAAGTTATACATGTACATAGTTTAAAGAGTAAAATAGTTTTCCAATGTTTGTTATCAAAAACAACAGTTCCTTATATCCTTGCAGGCACCATGCCCATGCAACACACAAGTATTTCAAAACTTTCACAACAATTTTTTTTTTATTTAGACATCCATATTAAAATATCATGCTTATATTTATTGTTCCCTCTTAATTTTCAGTCTTGGGCATTATCTACTTTCTCCCTATTTATGGAGAAAGATGACTTTGCATGACCTCTCCTGTATCTTCCCACTCTCTTATCCCCCACCGTTCTCCATCCTCTTAGGATAGTTATATCCCAATTTGGGTTAGAACAATATGTATTCATTGTACAAATGCTATCCACAGCTGATCCATGTGATATACTATAATTACTTTTCATTTCTTGTAACCTTTATGTTTTGTTTATAATTAATAATCATGTTTTGTTTGTTTCCTTAATCCTCCATATATATATATATTTTTTTAGCAAACCAACCCAAATATTCTGCCCATTATTTACATCTCCTCTTTAAATGTTCAGCTATATCGGGACACCAGGCTGGCTCAGCCGGTAGAGTATGTGACTCTTGATCATAGGTTGTGAGCTCAAGCCCCACACTGGGTGTGGAGCCTACTTAAAAAATAAAATAAATAAGTAAATGAAAATTCAGATATATCCTTATCCGATAATTTCATTATCTCAAATAAATTTCTCCAAAAACCTTCTGACAATCTTCCATGGGGAGAATTGACCTGTGCCTGGTGAATCGATATCCTACTGGTGATTCTCTTTATCTCCTCCCTATATTGTGTTCTCTGTTTCTTAAATCCTGTATCTTTATTTTTCTTGGCTTATTTATTAGCTTTGGTGGTACACATCCTCCAATAGTTTCTTGAAGAAAAATTTTGGAGATCATACATGTCTGAAAATATTCTGTCCTCACATTAAGTGACATGGTGCCAAGATATAGAATTTTAGGTTGAAAATAAATTTCTTTTGGAATTTTGAAAGCATTTTTCTGTTGTCTACAAGTTCGAGTGTTATCTGTAGCTTCTAGTGTTAATCATGAAAAGTTCAAGACCCTTCTCAACTTTTATTCTTTAATTGTGACTTTTTTTTTCTCATGTAGTACTTTCTTTCTGTTCCATGCCTCTGACATATCTCCAACGTCTTGGCATAGGAATATTTTCGTCCATTGTGCTTGGCACTTGCTGAGTTTATTTAACCTGGAAATGTATAGCCCTTCACTCTGGGGAATTTCTTGAATTATGTTTTGTCTTCTCTGCTTCCCTGATATCTCTGTCTGAAATTCCTACTTCTTTTTGACTTCTAGACCTAGACTGGTACTCTAGCTTTCTTTTTATTTTTCTCTCTTACTTTACATCTTTGTCTTTATATTCTTCCTTTTGTGGAGATATTCTCAACTGTATTTTCCAATCCTTACCTGGAGTTTTTATATCTGTTCTCACATTTCAATTTCTAAGGGCTCTTTTTATTATCTGAGCATCTTTTTTTATAATAGCCTGTCTTTTTGCCCATGAATACAGTATCTTCCTCTGTGATTCTGAATATATTAATGTAGATGCTTTAAAATTTCTTCTCTTGGCATACTATCTTTCCTTCTAAATAGTTGTTTTCCCTGTTTCTTTTGGTCGTAATCTTTCATGCTGAGGATGTCCTGAATGTCTGGTGATCCTTGACTATCTGCTTATATTTAAGCATAGGCCTCTGAAAAGCTGATGGGATGCTCTGAACTAGTGGATGGGCTTTGTCAACTCTGGGCTTTACTGTAGAAGCATTTAAGGGAATTCTCTGGGGGAATCATTAATGTCAGAGTCTTTAGCTCTTTCTTCTTGGGTGGATAAGATTCCTCAGAGGAAGATTTCTAATTTCCTGCCCAGAAAACATAGGCTTTGCTGCCAGCACTCTGGGAACTAAATGGGAAAAGAGGGCTGGGGGTTTCAGAGTTAAGTATGCAAATACAGTACTATTCTTAAGCCTGGTAGGGTGACCAACCTTCATGGTTTGCCCAGGACTAAGGAGTTTCCTGGGATGTAGGGCTTTCAGTGCTAAAATCAGCATGGGACAGTTTATCAACTTGGATATTTTCTTTTATATTTTTAAAAAGATTTTATTTATTTATTTATTTGAGAGAAAGAGAGAACTTGAGAGCAAGAGCAAGCATGAGTAGGGGTCAGAAGGAGAGGGAGAAGCAGGCTCCCTGCTGGGCAGGGAACCCAATGGTGGACTCGACCCAGGACCCCAGGATCATGACCTAAGCCAAAGGCAGTCACTTAACCAACTGAACCACCCAGGTGCCCCACCTCAGATATTCTTTAAAGGACCCTGCTGTGGCCTTTCTCTGGAGTGCCTTTTCCCCAGATTTGGGGGACCCACCCCTCATTTCTAGACCATGCTTTAGAATTCCTGCCCAAATGACCTCAAGCTTGCCTCCAGAGACTGTGTTGAGCCTCTTCTCTCAATCTATCCTCCTTATGATGAGTAATTCCACTGACCAGTGTATGTTCTCCTGAAACTAAGGCATGGACAAGGAGTGGGAGTTTGTGGGGATTTGATAGAGCTTGAACAGGAGGGCTGGGTCTCCATAGGTGCTCATTGGAGGCCTGGACAGTGAGGCAAGGGACCAGGATGGGAAGAGAAGGGAAAGTAGACCAGAAGCCATGGCTCCCATGGGAACTCTCACTTTGGGCTCTGCAAATGCCAGGCAAAGGCCTGAACCTCACTGCTTTCACTGTGGTATTTACCCCACTTCCAACTGTGCCTAGAGCCCTCCAGTCCAGAGACCTCTCAATTACCCACTCCTATGACTCACCTTCTTGTATTTTACCAGGATGCAAAGGGGCAAGAGCCCAGCTACATAGAGTAGATGATAGGATCTTAGAATCAAACCTCCTTAAGAGACTTATAACCAATTGCCTATCTTGGCCCCATTTTCATTCCTATTTCCAGAAGTACCCAACACTGATCATCAATTGGATTGCTTCTCATCTGACTCCTGTTCAGATTTATAATGTAGCTTTCTTTAGTTTGCTAAGTCATGTTCCTCTCATTCATCCATTTTCTAGCTTCCAACATCCAAGTAGTTGCTTCTCTTGTCCTTTGTAGGTCTTATTCTTTTTAAAAAAATTGCTTTACTTTCATGTGAATAGGGCTTTGGAGAGAAGGAAAGCAAATATGTATGTTCAATCACCCATTTTTGCTAGGAAGTTGAAATGTCAAAACATTTCCAGCAAAGCAGTAAACAGGAAGAAAAAGAATAAACTTGGGGTAAGGGTGTATGTGAGATATTAGGAGAGAAACAGTCAATTTCCATTTGCTCCACTAATGAAGCAATATCCTGAAATTACATGAGATAACATCTACCCGTTTGTTTGCCACTAACTGTTTTATATCAGGCAAACTTGCAGCTGCTCTGGAATGGGCAGAGAAAGCAAAGGGAATTGGATTTCCTTCCAAGACATTATTTCCAACCTCGGCTGGGGATAAGCTATAGTGATTGTGCTGCTTTATATATAGATGGAAGATAAAGGCACCTACAAGCTCTCAAATGAGGGGACACATATGTTTTAAAAAAAATTTTTTAGGAGATGAAATGTTTTGGGATGGCACCCAAAAGCCAGACCATAGCTTCACTTCAGCCTCTGTTCCTAGTCATGCTACATTTCAGGGTAGCGAAGGCTTTTGGCAACATGTGCAAATCTAGAACCCTCATGGGTGTGGAAGAACAGGACACTCTGCTGGGGAGAACCCATGCATTCTCTACAGCCCGTTTTTGGGGGCATTAAGGTAAGCCGTGGCCAGATGAGCAACAGGTGTCGTCATCAAGGCCAAGCCAAGACTGGGTTAGCTTAGGGAAAAGGCACTGATCTTGACTTTGTGTTTAATATGGACTCATATAATGCATGATTTCATTGAAAACTTATAGTAACCCACTCTACATGCAAGGAAATGGAAGGCCAGAGAGGTTAAGTAACTTACTCACGGCCCCATTGGCTGGCCAATGTGGGAACTGGGAATCCCATCCAATTCTGTCTAGTTTTTTAAACCATATAAAAATAATCACAAATCTGAGCAGAGGCAAGCCTTCTTGCTATGGTTTTCCAGGCGGCAAGGTGAAGAGCCTTTGGACATAGGTTTTGCCTCCTTGGATACAGGTGTGCTGGACCTGCCCTTGGCAACATGATCTAGGCAGCAGCGTGTGTCTCTGGCAGATGCAGGCTTCTCTACTGGGCAGTGCACTCAGCTTCCCTCACTTACAGGGCCCAGCTCCTTTTCAGATTTCAGATCTTCTGTCTGTGGATCATCAGGCGATTACTCTCCAATTTTAGGGGGAATAAATTCATACCATTGAGTGTGCTGACATCTCCTGATTCATGACATTCTGCACTTTTATTGTTCTAAGTGTGGCATGGTGTGCTTGTTTCATATTAAGGAGCTCAGCCAATTGAGATCAGATGGCGACATATGATAAGAATAGGGAATCTTTACCTTCTTGGGTTTAGGATTTATTTTTAATAATTTTGGAAAAATTTTAGTCCAATTCTGTGCACACACACACCCTAAACTCACTGGGTTAGTTTTTTTTCTTTTTCACGAAAGGTGTATAGATATTATCTTAACTGCTGGAAGACAGTAAAATACTTGAGATAACAATGCCCATGGACATACCAACTGTCATACCAATAGCCGTTCACTCAGGCCTTGAGAAGAGTGGAACAACTGAGTAAAGTTGGATCTCAGGTCTCCTGCAGCATAGCTCAGGGACTGCAGGATGAGGCACTTGTCCAGAGGAGAGGACAACTGTGAGTTGTTTGCAGTCAACTCTTGCAGCAGAGGGTGATGGGTGCACTGGTGCAGAGAGCAGAGGGGTTCAGATCCTAATAGCACCCCCTGCCTGTCCCCCTTCAGTGCCCAGTCAGCAGCCTGACTCAGCTCCTGTTTTTTCTTGTTTTTTTTTTTTCTATCTGCTCCCATTACCAAAGAATTGACTTCACTTTTGTTATTTGATTTTTTAAATTCTACGAATTAAAAGTTACTGAATATGATTTTAAAAACAGGACATAACACTCATATGGTCATCATCCAGAATTAGCAATTGCTAATATTTGGTTACATTTACTTTGAGAAACAAATAAAACATTACACGATCCTTTTCCATCAGAAATCCCCTAGGTCCCATTCCCTAACCCCCTCCCCAAAGGTAACAATAGTCAATGGTGGGTTTCTTTCCACTCCACGAACAAAAACTAGTGTCTGCCTTTGGTCCAGGTCATGACTCTGACTTCTCTCTTACTTCTACCATCCTGTGTCCTACTGCTGTCTCCAAAATCTAACCAAAAGCCAGAAAATAATGGAGTCTGGGCCAGGAAGTCCATAGGAATAATTACCCCTTCCCCCAGGGCACACAGCAAGGGCAGAGAAGGAAGAAAATGGATTTTATTGGAGAAGAAGGTAAGCAAATGGAGAAGAACCTGCAAAGCAACCTATAGAATGTTTTCTGTGACATATTGGTAAGTCACTCCAATGTCCCTTTCCATGCTGGCCTTGAGGACATAATCATTGGCAAAATAATCTTTCCTCTCCCCACTCCCCACCCCACTCATCTTACCTGTGTTTATGAGACTCAGAGGGATGCCACTCACTCTTCCCCCATTTCAATAAATGAACTGAGTGGGGCACCTAGGTGGCTCAGTCAGTTAAGCGCCTGCCTTTAGCTTGGGTCATGATCTCAGGGTCCTGGGATCGAGTCCCATGTCAGGCTCTCTGCTCAGCGGGGAGTCTGCTCTTTTCTCTCACTCTCCCTCTGTGCTCTCCCCCCCCTCAAATAAATAAAATCTTTTAAAAAAAATAAATGAACTGAATGACTTCATTCAAAATGTCAGGTTCATACGATCCTTCTTCACATCTGACTTCCTGCCTATATCCAACATAGTCATACCTTTGAACTCCTTAAGAGTTCTCCATGGCTCTTTCTTTAATGAAGAAAATCCTATTTTTGCCTTCTATTCAAGTTCAACACCCACGGTTTGGCTTCAGCCATCATCCTCAGGTATTTCTCCTACTATTTCTCAAAAAGAACCCTAGATTGTAGTCAGTTTGAAATATGTTCTGATACGTTCTCCATCTTTCTGCCTATACTTTTACTCATGTCCACTTGTAAAACTTTTTACTTTTTAAGGGCCAAATGAAATGTCACTTAGTCTGGTGGGCTTACTGTACTCAATTTCATTAGGCAGGAGGCTCCCCTCCCACTTCTGTCTTCTCTATGGCCTGTCCCCTGTCACTCTGGACCACAATCAAGGGTTGGGGGAAGGGTTAAGATGAACGTACACTGAGATTGCCTGGCAGCTCACATGTACTAACTCATTTATTCCTAGTCAATAATCCAATGGAATCAGAATTATCCTGATGAGGTCAGGCAGCTCAGAGGGGCACCACGTTTATTACATGTGGATTACTTACCCTTTCACACTAGTGTGTAATGATCTTGCATTTTTCTGATGAGTAACTGAAACTCTGAGAAGTTAAGTAACTTTCTCAAGAACTCAGCAAAATAAGGCAGAGGCTAAATTCAAACTCAGCTCTGTGTTCTCAGGCTGTCTGCCATGGTCCCTCACAACAGATAAGAAAAATAAAATTACTGGTTGCCCTCTCTGGCCCAAGAACAATGTTAGGGGCCTTCCTGTAACATGTTTTAATCCTAACTAGAACCTTGGGAAGGAAGGAATATTAATGAGGAGGGGAAGCAGAGCACACAGAAGTCTGGAGTCTATCGAAGAGTTGCTGGTGATTTTAGGTTAAGACCCTTTTCTCTAGCCCTAAATTAATTTGATCTGTTGATTAAATCACTCTTTGAAGATGAAGTTGCAGAGTTACAAAGAAAAATTTGGCTACTTTATAGTTCTTCTCAGCGATGGTCTTGATAGCCTTGGTAAGGGCAGGTCCTGGGAGAGAGGAAAAAGTGGATACATTCTGGCTGCTGAAAAAAGACAAGCTTCTCCCTTGTGGCCACCATCTTGCCAGTTAATGCTCCTTGAGTCTTTATGATTTAATCTCTTGTCACAAATTATGAAGTTTAAAAAGTGCTTTATAATATTTTTATCCTGACTTTTACATTAAAATTCAATGGGCTACTCAAACATATTCTGTGGGAAAACAAATATCCAGATTTTCTAGCCCCCTCACCTAATCAGATTTTTTTTTTTTTAAAGATTTTATTTATTTGACAGAGACACAGCGAGAGAAGGAACACAAGCAGGGGGAGTGGGAGAGGGAGAAGCAGGCTTCCCGCCGAGCAGAGAGCCCGATGTGGGGCTCGATCCCAGGACCCTGGGATCATGACCTGAGCCAAAGGCAGACGCTTAACAGCTGAGCCACCCAGGCGCCCCCTAATCAGATTTTCACACACACACACACACACACACACACACGAGCGCGTGCGCGTGCCCACACCCATGTTGGGGCTGACTTGCATCTTTATTCCCACTAATCTTTTCATTGTGATACCTCAGTCTTGCCTTCCACTCACATTTCACCTCTGTGGTGGTCAAGCAAATGTTCTGAGATCAAATTTCATTTTCTATATCGAAAACAAGTTTACATAATCTTAAAATAATATCTAACTTCATCGCTATTTCCCTTTACTTACAAATAATCTATTTCAAACTCCTATTTGATTATAATATAATATTTCCCTACTATTTTAATCAAAGTTCTATGAGGAAAAAGCACTTTTTTTCCAGATGATTCAACAAAAAGACTCTTTACAGAGATGTGGGCAGCATTAAAAGAACCAACAAGGAAGGATGAAGCATGCAGAGACTGGCAACAATGAGAAGCTGCTATCATCCATAGATTTGAAAGGATGTGGGGCATTGATGATGTTACTGATGGAGCCATGGAAGATGGGTAGCCCCTATAATTATTGATGGATTCAGCCACTTCCAGAACTGGAAAACTAAAGGCAACAGAGAGTAGGGAAGAAATGTTCTGAGCTCTTTTCTCCCCGTGATCTCTGGCAGAGCTTCCCATTGGTCAAATTCAGAAAAGCACCATATGACAAGAGAAGCAGCTAATGTAATCCAGAATGATCAGCCTCCTGAGACACAGAGCAGAGGGTAGAAGGCTGAGACTGGTTGGGGAGGAAGAAAATAACCAACACATTTATCGTTCTAGTTTCACAGATCTCTACCATCAACAATGGCCCCATTCTGGCAAAATCCTGCCTCCCGATGTCTTCATTCATTCATTCCACATGGATTCATTGACTGCATTATTAAATTATGGAAAATATAAATAAATTTAAATATAAGAATAAACTTTTCTCTTAAGGAATATATGATTTAGACATGAGAGAAGACATACCTGGTTAAATACATTGGAAACATTTTCTTGATTCTCTTGTATTCTGTGGTGAGCCTGTGTCATGAAATTTGTTTTCATAAAAATATATCAGTATTATCTCCTGGTAATCTGTACCTAAACTTTATTGCAGATCACATTTTAGTTAGTGTTGAAAACCTGCATTTCTGGCATGTTTTAGGGAGGTCAGTGTCAAGTATGTTGGTCTTGGAAACCTTCCAATAGCAGGCAATAGAGCAGAAACTCGAGGGCAAATTTTTCAGGAACTTGAAATTCCTTCTTAGCTTATATTCTTAAAACCCTATCATTATGTCAAGTTGGTATATCCCAGAAAGAAACTCTCCTAAACTAGCTTAGCTCTCCACAGAAAAGCTGTCTTTAAGCTATGGTTTAATACTTTAGGTTTAATTGAAGGTCAGTATGAGAAATAGTCATGTGAAACACGTTTTTGCTTATGTTACAAAACTACATTTATAGATGACATCTATGATATTCTGTGATGTTCCTCATGTAAGAATCCATATAAACTGCTCCTAAAAGGTTCTCTGAAAATGAGGTCTCTAGTTTTGCTTTCCTATTTAGCATAATTGCTAAAGCAACTTCAATAAATCAGGTTTCTAGAATGTTGCTACCTTAAAATGGTTCCTCCATTCTTTTTCAATATTTACTCACAATGACCTTTTTATCTCTGAAAGATATGTCACCTCAAATTCTTTTTAGAAAAAGTTGAATATAAATGAAGAATTAGAGTTCGTTATAATCTAAATAAATCACAGGGATGTAAAGTATAGCATAGGGAATATAGTCAATAATATTGGTGTTTTTTTCTTGTAGTTTCATTGAGATATAATTGATATAATCATTGTATAAGTTTAAGGGGTATAGTGTAATGACTTGTCATCCATATATTCTAAAATGATTACCACAGTAAGTTTAGTTAACTTGGTGGTTTAGTTAACTACATGAGGTGCCCAATCACCTCATGTAGTTTTCTTGTGATAAATTTTAGGGTTTAGTCCCTAAGCAATTTTCTTTTCTTTAAAGATTTTATTTATTTATTTGTCAGAGAGAGAGAGAGCACAAGCAGGGGGAGTGGCAGGTACAGGGAGAAGCAGGCTCCCAGATGAGGACGCTAGCATCATGACCTGAGCTGAAGGCAGACACTTAACTGACTGAGCCACCCAGGCATCCCAGCCTCTAAGCAATTTTCAAATGTACCATACAGCAATGTTAACTATAGTCATTATGTTGTACATTACACTTCCAAAACTTATTTATCTTATAACTTGAAATCAAAAGGTGCAAACTTCTAGTTATAAGGCGAGTCCTTTGAAGGGTTCTAATAAAAACATAAAATGGTTTCATGTTCAACAGACCTAGAATTGAAAGCTACCCAGCAGTAAAGTTTGGGCAAGTTTCTTTTTTTTTTTTTTAAAGATTTTATTTATTTATTTGACAGAGAGAGAGATAGTGAGAGAGGGAACACAAGCAGGGGGAGTGGGAAAGAAGAAGCAGGCTTCCCGCCGAGCAGGGAGCCTGATGCGGGGCTCGATCCCAGGACCCTAGGATCATGGCCTGAGCCGAAGGCAGTCGCTTAACCAACTGAGCCACCCAGGCGCCCCTTGAGCAAGTTTCTTAAGCTCTATGATCCTCAATTTACTTATCTTGCAAGGACTTATGTATCCTTATGGATTGTTAAGCAGCAACACTAGAGAATATAGTCAATAATACTGTAATAACTCTATGGTGACAGATGGTAACTAGACTTTTCATGGCAAGCATTTTGTAATGTATGTAAATGGTGAATCACTAGGTTGTATACCTAAGGCTAATCAGATATTGCATGTCAACTATACTTTAATAAAAAAGTATTATTTATGATGAGGTAGTTAATTAAGCTAAACAACAATGGAATAATTAAATAACCACAGAAGACATAAAAATATGTGTGTATACATATGTATTCATATGCATATATACACAAAGATATATGTGTTTGTGTATGTATATGTATGTATACATCTGCACACATGGTACAACATATCACAAAGGGAAAAGTATGCAGTGAATGATAAAGACAATTCATAAAATGAATCATAAGAGAAAAATCACAATGTGCTGAAGAGGGCTGTGAGGGCTTCATCCATTAGTTTATAAATTCCACAAACATTTGTTACGCTGCTTCTTTGTGCTAGGCACTGGGCTAGATGATTCAAAGTTGCATTAGGCAATAGCTCTGTTCTCAAGGAGTTTTCAGTCCAGTGGGGCAGGATATGGTGGGCAGACAAGTACATTTATTATACGAATGTGTTATAAGAGGAACACTGGATGCTAATGAGAGTCCGAAGCTGGCACACGAAGCATGGGAAACATTTGGAAAGACAGAAAGGCCGTGCCGTACATCAGTCACCACCAAAACAGGGGTGGAGATCAGGAGAATGAGGGGGTAGATTTGAAGACAGCATGCATACTGGTATGTCTAGAAGAGAATGTTTGCAGAAAGCCCTGAATAGGTGTCTTATTCCAATAAGAAGTCTATTCCCAGTGTTAATTTTATATTTCTCCAAACTATTTTCTGTCACTCCCTTGGCAACTTTTATATAATCATTAAAATGTAATTCTGAGTGCAAGATGGTGGTAGAGTGATTGCAAAATGGCCACCCCCGAATCCACACCCCTTGCAGTGTGAGCTTACAACTCCTCCCTGGGGAAGGTGGAGGCAATTCCTTCCACTCTTGAATCTGGGCCTGACCTTCTAACTTCTTCGGGCTAATAGTTTAGGGGAAGTTATAGTGTGCCAGGTCTGAACCTCAAGAAAACTCGTGTACTTTTTCCTCTTTTGGAATCCTGCTTTGCCACGAGAACAAGTCCAGGCTCATGCCCTGGAGGATGAGAGGCCATGAGAAGCAGCAATAAATCATCCCAGCCAAGATCCCAAATGTGTCAAAGAGTACAGCAACAATCAATAAACTACCTCACAGACCAGCAGTTGACCAAGATGAATGAAGGAGCCCCACTGAGTCCAGCTCAAATCAGCAAACCACCCAGTTGACCTGAAGACTCATGAGAAATGATAAATGGCTGATGTTTTATATCACTAAGTATTGAGGTATTTTATTATGCAGCCATAGCTAACCAAAGAATTTAGGGGAAAAAAGGAATCAAGGTATTATGGAAACAAAAGGGAAAATGGGAATAAAGTGCCTTCATAAAGTCAAAGAGACCTCTATTCTCAGCTTTATTGTTAACTGTCTGGTGCCCTTGAGCAATTTATGTGAGTACTTTGGACTTCAGTTTTCGTATCTGTGGTTTAGATAAGAGTATTTCTGATTAAGAATGGAAGAGTAGGGGCACCTGGGTGGCTCAGTTGTTAGGCGTCTGCCTTCGGCTCAGGTCATGATCCCAGGGTCCTGGAATCGAGCCCCGCATCAGGCTCACTGCTCAGCGGGATGCATGCTTCTCCCTCTCCCACTCCCCCTGCTTGTGTTCCCTCTCTTGCTGTGTCTCTCTATGTCAAATAAATAAATAAAATCTTAAAAAAAAAAGAATGGAAGAGTAAAGCATTTTTATTTCACTTCTCTCTTGAAACACACCAGAAAAAGAATAATAAACAGAGAGAAACATTCCATCTATAAAGAGAAAAGAGTACTCCACAAAACTGAGAACATGTCTATACAAAAGTTTGCATAGTAAGTTCATAGCATCACTATTCATAACAGCCAAAAAGTGGAAACAACCCAAATGTCCCTCAGAAAATGAATGGATGAATAGCATGTGATATATCCACACAATGAAGTATTATTTGGCAATAAAGATAAAGTACTGATTCACGCTGCAGCATGAATGATCCATGAAAACAGGTGAAGTGAAAGAAGCCAGACATGGAAAATCACATATTGTAGGATCCCACTTCTTTGAAATGTCCAGAATAAGCAAATCCATAGAGATAGTCGAGTAGTGGTTTTCAGGGACTTGGGGGAGGAGATCTAATGGAAGTGACCACTAACAGATACGAAGTTTCTTTTGGGGACAAAAAAATGTTTTGGAATTAGATAATGGTGATGGCTATACAATATCATGAATATACCAAAAAGAAAAGAAAAATCCAACCCCACTCAGTTTTATACTTTAAAGGGATGAATTTTATGATATGTAAATTATATACCTAGTTTTTAAAATGTAAAAAAGTAAAATAAAATAAATGGCTGGCTCAGTCAGAAGAGCATACAACTCTTGACCTTAGGGTTGTGAGTTTGAGCCCCACATTGGGTGTAGCGATTACTTAAAACAAACAAATAAACAAACTTTTAAAAAATGTAAAAATAAAGACAGGAAAAAAGGAGCTACAACCTCAAATCATAGACTAAGAAATACAATGCCCCAAACTATCAAATCTGGACTAAAATGACGAAGCATTACCACAGTCGTGATACTATATGCAAGAATTCTGCTTGCAATGCTAAAGGAAGAGAGTGTGAGTTTCCAATGAGAAATTAGATTTTAGGAATTTAGTTGTGGGATACACTTGTAAGGCCCAAGGACAAACATATTTCTTGAGAGGATGATGGAAAGAACAGATCTTAGTAGAACCGCAACTGTCCCAGAGCACATCTTCCTCCCTCCCTTACAGTATTATCCAATGTCTAGCCATCTCTATTCAAAATGAGAGTTAGGGACCAGCTTGAGATCTATTTGCAGAGTTGAGCTAAGTTACTCCAGGCTATTGCTACCTCAGCAACCATTTTATGGTTGGTCAGGTGGCCTGCAGCGACCTTAAATGGACACTAGTCCCTCATGCAGGCACATGCCCTAGAGAGCAGCGCTCAGAGTTATTACAAGCAAATGCAAGTTCCTGATGTGATTTCCCCAAGTCCTTGTGATCAACAGTCTGCCTTGCCACCCAGCGCTGATATGCCTTGTGTGTCGCTTAGATAAAACCCTGCTCTTTGGGTTTGAATTAACCAATCCAGCCTTCGTCTGGAAACCTTCAATCACTCCACCCACAGATCCTAATAAAGGCATATGCCCCAGGTCCTGCCTCATTCTTTGTCTGCACCCTGCCTTGACCTCACCACTTGAGGTTCCTGAAAGTATGTTGTGCTTTTCCTCCAGGGTCTCTGAGTAACAAACTTTTCTATTTCAATGTCTTTTGTGGCCTCTTGTTGAACAGCTTATCATCGGCACCCTGTGCTCCATTTAAGAAATGTTGATGTAACAAAATGTGACAGCTCTTGATAGATATTACCAAATAAAAATGAGGGAATGAAAGAACATAAGTAAAAAAGTAGATGAAAAAAATATCCTGCAAGAAGATTCCCAAGGAGACATAGTTCTCCATATTTTAAAAGAAATGACATGCACCATAACAACTCAAAAAAGAAAGAAAGAAAAGAAAAAGAAAAAGGAAAAACAGCCTGGAATCAAATAAAATATACAAAAGTTCAAGGATATTGCAAGACAACAGAAGGAGATGAAAAATTAACTGACTGAGTCTAAGGAAAAAATGGAATAGAAATATAAAAGCATTATTGAATTGAAGGGCATATTAGTAGTAACAAACGTTGAAACATCACTGCTAAAAATGTGATTGGGATCATGATGGTCAGGTTTGAGAATATCATTCAAAACAAAATGAAAAAGAACAAAGAAAATGATTGTAGGGGAGTTGATAGATATGGAAGACATACAAAGGAGATGAAGTAGCTGTTGACACTGTATTAGGTTCCTGTGGCCGCTGTAACAAATTATCCCAACCTTAGCAGTTTAAAACAACACAGACTTATTATCTTACAGTTTTGGAGGTCAGATGTCCAAAATGGGCTTCACTGATCTAAAATCAAGGTGTTTTTAGAGCTGCATTCCTCCTGGAGGCTCTAGGGGAGAATCATTTCCTTGCCTTATCCAGCTTTTAGAGGATGCCTGAATTACTTGGTTCATGGTCCCTTTTTTAATTTTCAAAGCCAGCAGTGTAGCAGCTTCAAATTTCTGACTCAGTTTCCATCCTCACACATTCTTCTCTGATTTTTGAAGGACTCTTGTGATTAAATCGGAATCACTTTGATAATCTAGGATAATCTCATCATCTCAAGATCCTTAATTGCACTTACTAAGGTCCTTTTCCATATAAAATACCAGGTTCCAGGGACTAGGGTGTGGGCATATTTTGGGATGGGAGTGGGGAGCATTGCTCTGCCTACCATAGAAACCAACACATATCCTGGTGAAATTTCAGAAGTTTAAGGATGAAAAAATCACATGGGAATCACAGGCAGGAAAGGTAAGTGAAATACAAAAAAAAAAGTTTGCCTCCTACTTTTCTCTGGAAATAATAACAGAAGACTAAAGTAATATTTATAAACAGCTGTGAAGAAAAATTGGGACTCAACAATTTTATACCCCCCTAAATTGTCCTTCAAGTGTAAAGACAAAACAAACATCTCAAGTATGCAAGCCATCATGCCCATGAATTCTATTTGGGAAAAGGAAATACCTGAGGATGAAGTCCAGTCATTTCAGAGTTGAATAAAAATAAAGAACCCAGGAACAGAAAAGTTAAAGGACTGATGGTGAATTTGAAGGCATTTAAACATAAAACTAAGACCAAAAGGGTGCACTGTGGAGCACACTTTTAGAGTCTCACCCAGAAGCCCTTAACCAGATAACCCCAGAAGAGCCAGAGTGCCCATTTCCCAGTTGCTGTGAATATTAGACACTAATGTACTAATAGTTACCAGCCACTCCTTCTCCAGAGAATTGCCCTCAACTCTTATAAGAGATTTCTTGCCAGGGAAGTTATGTCTACCCCTATGCAACCAAGGACAAACTTACTGCCAATGACTGACCAATACGGGAATACACCCTTGTGATGTGGCTTCTACTCCAGAGCTCAGCCATGGGTTGGGGGTGAGACTAGCCCTTACTTAAGGTCACATCCTTGCTATCCTGCTGCATCCCCTTCATGACGGGATTTTCCTGAAGAAAAATGGATCTCCTCCTCAGGCTCTGCTTTGGGCTTGACATACATGCACTATGGTTTGATAGTCCTTGTACTCGTTCCTTCTTCTCTTCCCTTGTTTTTCAAATATTTATCAGTTCCTTATTGTGGGCAAGTCATTTGCTTTTATGGAGCCAAACATCAGGAAGCTGTGGTGAGACTGTGTGCACTCACTTTAATTATTTCTTTAGAAGTCAGTCTTGGTCAGGAGATCTTTACATCCAGCTTTAAAACAATCTTGACTTATATATTTAGTCTGGTCAATCAGTTTCACAATTCAGCAAAAATAGGAATAAAAGAGAATTTCCATGCTTTCTGCAAGCAGGATCTTTACCCTTATGAGTAATCTCTTCATAAAGCTCTTCTAAGATTCTTTGCATACACCCACCCACCTAGGACACTCTCTAGCTCCATTTAAACAGGAAGTTAATATGAACTCATAACTCTTAAGTTTATTATGTCTGTTCTTACAAGCAGAAACAATACTTGAGGTTGAGGACATAGAGCTGAATTGGGTTAATTAGCCAGTGTTACTAAGCAGTTAACTTTATGTGCCTCCCAGGACGGCTCATGGATTCCCACGATACTGACTGTAACAGAAAAACTAAAGAATCCTTTACTTATGGTACTTCTACAATTTATAATTTCGAAAGAGTTTAGGAGCTAAGAAATGGCTTATCTTAAAATTTCTTTTTAATAGCCATGAGCTATTGAACTAACCGCAAAGCTGCTGTACAACAAAGCTGCTCAGTAGAAAACAAGAGGTGGGTGATAACAGCGAAACCATAAGCTGCATTCTCCGTACCTGAGGAGTAGTTAGCAAAATCTTCAGGACAGCAAGCGAGCAGATGGAATGGGCCAGTAGGTGGTGCTATTGCTATGTGGATGCCCCGAAAAAGACAAGAACACGCTGTGGGAAAATATTGCCAGAAAAAACACAGGACAAGAACACACCCCCCAGCTTATGAATTCTTCAAGAGGTGCATTGTCGTTTCCTCATAATTCCTGTCTGAGCTTGAACCATAACCTTATCATTAACTCATTGAGTTTAATTGTTCAATTTTTGTGTCCCAGGCCAATGCCATAGCCAACATGTCCATTTCATACACATATTGTAAGGAAGGATATCTATTTCAATAGACCTCTGATATTTCTCACCTGACTTGAAAAGACATCTTAAGCCACATGCAGAAGTAAATATACACCGTGATAGAGGTCTTTAAAAATGGAGGACAGTGGAGGAGTGCCTGGGTGGCTCAGTCATTAAGCGTCAGGTCATGATCCAAGGGTCCTGGAACGGAGCCCCGCATCGGGCTCCCTGCTCAGCGAGAAGCCTGCTTCTCCCTCTCCCACTCCCCCTGCTTGTATTTCCTCTCTCGCTGTCTCCCTCTCTCTGTCAAATAAATAAATAAAATCTTAAAAAAAAAAAAGTAGAGCACAGTGGAAAGCTCTGGGGGGTGGAGGGCATCTGATTTCTACAACTTTCGGTAGAATGATTCCACAGTAATTTTTTGGGGGGGGAATAATTCAGATGAAATAATTCTTTAATTTCCTAAACTAAAATGACAAGTTTCAATAAAGTTTTGTAAAATTTGAAATAGTTCTCACAAGGAGCATTAGTTGTGGGGAGGGAAAAAGAGCAATGTAGGTAGTTAATAAATCGTGAGGAATTTTTCAAGTATTGTTTTATGCACAGAGAATGGATTTTTTTCTTTCTTCCTTTGTGATGGGATTAATCATCTTAGTGTTAGTTTTCTGAAATCAGTCTTCATGGTTTGAAAAGAGGCCCAGGTGCAGAAAGGAAGTCACCTTGGGATAAAAATTTAACACAAATAATCAACCAAATTGTGGAGATTTTACCACATTTGGCATGCATTTTAAGACTGATTTGTGGAGACAAATTATTTTTGACTCCAATGGTCTCACAAGAAGATATTGATCTCATCAAATGAATCTAGTAAGCATCCTAAATTATTGCTACCCTTCAAAGAATCACAATCAAAGAAAAATAAGTCACATTGTACAGCAAGGTAAAAAATAAGAAACAGCAAAAATAATGCTTCATAAATTTTATAAAGTTCTTTTTTTTTTAGGCAACTCATAGTCTTGCAACCTTTAGAGATAGGCCAAATAGCTAATGATGTTAGCTTATATTAATTGAATACTTACAGAACTAGTTCAGCATTTTACATCTATTAACTCATATAATCCTTGCAACGGCCATATGAGGCAGGTCATATTATTGTTCTCCTTCCCTAACAGAAGACATTGAAGTACAGAAAAGTTTAAGTAGCTTCTCAAGAGTGTACAACTAGTAATCAGCATCGCTGCAATTAAAACCCAGGCAAACTGACTTGTGCAATCATTCAATCGTTATTTTTAAAGACAAAAAGCACATTGAAGTTTATATAATAATCTATTAAAGGTGGTATTGAATTTAAAACTAAGGTCTTAGTGATTTATAGCCTGATGGTCTTCCCTGAATTACATTCCATCTTGATTTGAACAACCCCAGGCGTGTCAAAAAATTACATTCCCCTTGAATATAAGTGCCATCTAGACTGTATCAGTCTAGCTGTTCTACCACAGATACTTCTCTGCACTTGACCAGTAAATTGAGTTTTTCTGCTCTCCCAGATATTAGCTCCCACCTGAGAAGTTTACTGTGGCTGGCTTAATGCTGCCATCAGTGGATAAATGCTAAGAGAGAAATCTCTAGACTACCTCCATTCTGTCAAGAAAAGGGGAGAGCATGAGATCACTTTGGGTACAGGCATCTAGCTCCTAAAAGCAACATGCCCAATCTCCAATATTTTCCAAAGGACAAGTGAAAAGGATAGGCCAGCAATGCAGAAATCCAAATCTCAAGAAATAAGACAGCACTCTTATTGGCCAAAGGTTTGCTGACCTTTTTTGGTTTATGCATGTTTGGACGGTTCTTAACAGTTTCTATAAAGGATACTGATTTTATCAGTCAGCTTAGACTGAGTTATGCTACAGTAACAAAAGATACCTTCTACCCTCAGACCTTAGTATCTTACAACAGAATTTTCTTCTTGCTCATTTTATATGACAGTCATAGGTTGGCTTTGGCTCTTCTGGAGCCCACTCAGGCTGAATGAGCAGCCTCTGTCTGGGACCTGCTAGCCCCCTGGCTCTGGGAAAAGAATGATGGCAAAATCCCATAACAGCTCCTAGAGCTCTTGCTCACAACTCACATCTAGCATTTCTGACCACCCTTTCATTGGCTAAAGCAAGTTGCATAGCCAAGCCTGATGTCCATGGGCCGGAAAGGTTTAATCCCCTCACAGGGAGTAAGAGTTACCTAATATTGGGAACAATAATACAATCCTCAGACTTATTGAATTATATTGTATAGGTTTAGGGAGGCGCCTGTCTGAATAAATTAACAGGGTAAAAATGCAAGCCTGCTCCATCAGCTTCAATTTAATGTCATTGAAAGAAATATGAAAGAAGCCCCAGCATTGAAGTTCCTCTCAACCTTTCCCTGCAGTAGTCATGTCAAGCTGTGGCAGTTGACTGCAGAAGGCAAGCAGCAGAGCTCAGGGGGCTTCTGAGCCCAAAGTGCAATCACTCCTCCAGCACCGGCTACCCAGCGTGGGCCAGGTCACACAGCTTCTTATCTTGTCACATTGGCAAAAATCCAGGCCTTGCTTTTTACTCACGGCATTGCGATTCTTTTCAAGTACATTGCCAGGACTTTATGAAGATTGATGGAGTGCTGGGAAGTCATTGGGTTGAAAGTCCAGATGTACATAAATCACGTCACAGCATCATTTAATTCAGAATTTTTCTGCCCAAGTCATTATGGGATGGAAGCGGAGAGATTTATAGCGAGTCTTTGGGGATTTGCTGATCTGAAAGGCAAGAGATATTAAATGTATAATTTTACTTCGGGAGTCACTGCAGTTGTTTTAAATTGACTGAGACCTTGATTGCTGCTGATTTAAAATGCATTTTAAATGGTTGGAAATATATTTGGGAGGGGCACTTTAGGATGCAGAGTTGAGTGTGATGTTTGGTGGTCCAAACTAAGATCTCATTTGCACAAAGAAAGAAATCTATCCATCAATAAAAATTATGTCAGCAAACCTTTTATTTTAAAGCACTGTTCTCGACCTTAACTTGTTCTAGATCTACTGATTTTTACATAAATCTACTTTGGGATAAGAACCCAAGATCTTCATGCTGGATGAGAGAATTTCCCACATCCTTCTAGTCTTGAGTCTGAGATCAGGCTACATTTAAAATCATCCCAGTTTTCACATTGAGGGACATGAAAGGCTACAATCCCAATTTATGTCCTCAGGGTCTCACATTAGCCAGGCACCTTGAGTTTTAAGCCTGCAAAGTAAGTGAGGTTTGCTATAGTTTTCTTTTTTTTTATTATGTTATGTTAATCACCATACATTACATCATTAGTTTTTGATGTAGTGTTCCACGATTCATTGTTTGCACATAACACCCAGTGCTCCACGCAGAATGTGCCCTCCTTAACACCCACCACCAGACCAACCCATCCCCCCCCCCAGAACCCTCAGTTTGTTTTTCAGAGTCCATAGTCTCTCATGGTTTGTCTCCCCCTCTGATTACCCCCCTTCATTCTTCCCCTCCTGCTATCTTCTTCTTCTTTTTTAACATATAATGTATTATTTGTTTCAGATGTCCATCGACAGATGGATGGATAAAGAAGATGTGGTATATATATATACAATGGAATATTATGCAGCCATCAAAAGGAATGAAATCTTGCCATTTGCAACGACGTGGATGGAACTGGAGGGTATTATGCTGAGCGAAATAAGTCAAAGAGAGAAAGACATGTATCATAGGACCTCACTGATATGAGGAATTCTTAACCTCAGGAAACAAACTGAGGGTTGCTGGAGTGGTGGGTGGTGGGACGGATGGGGTGGCTTGGTGATAGCATTGCTATAGTTTTCTTGGAGCCCAACCATTTCTGTCTTGCTTCCTTTATTCAAATCTCTTGATGTTCTCTAATGCTTCATTTTCCCTTTTTCCCTTTTCCTATCAAACCTATTCTTTAGAATAAATTATTTTTATTAAAAATTTTCCAGCAGATCTCCATACCTCACTGACAAGAAACTATATCTGTTAGCATAGGCCACGGCTTGCAACTATCAATAAAAAAACCAACATTTTAGCGAAAGGAATGATGTTCTAATGGGAAATTAAAGACAATTAAAAGTGAAAGTGGGGTACATTTCTCTCTTTTGTAAAAATCATACAGTGGAGAAGATATAACAGCAATGATCCAAAAGGACAATTGGTTTGTATTGATGTTACATTTCTGCCACCCCTCTGAAAAATTTACAGGAATTTTTGATAACACAAATTCTTAAGGGAAGAGAAAAGTTTCTTCCCCAGTGTGACCTCTGAAAACACTATCAGGAAGGAAAGTCTAAACTTGTATTTTTTTCTAATTAATACTAAAATTAATTTAATTTTATATACATAATGTATTTGAGAAATTTTGAATATACACATTCATCAAGTGGTTTATGTAAAATTAATTTTATTAAATGTTCCTTAAAAA
This sequence comes from Phoca vitulina, assembly GCF_004348235.1. NCBI lineage: Eukaryota > Metazoa > Chordata > Mammalia > Carnivora > Phocidae > Phoca > Phoca vitulina. Next base: position 22,030,043 of record NW_022589725.1, read on the forward strand.
AAACTGTTCTTCTATTGCAATTACAATAGAAAATTTGTATTTTTCCTCTATTACTTCTCTAGCAGCTTTGTAAAAATCAAGAGTTTGAATTTATGAGATAATATTTAAAGGTGTTTGATTTTGAAGTTCATTGTTGGTTCTTTCAGTTAAGGACATGCTTCTTCAGTAAGGTGAGTAAGCACAACCGGTCTCTCTCTTTGTTAAATTGGAGCATGTGTGTATTATTTAAGCTACATACACCTGTATTAACCATCACAATGCATGGTTACAGTGTAATTGTACAATATAAACCTATACAATATAATTTAAATAAAAAATTATTTACATTTATTGTTTAATCTCATCTGCAGAAAACCACCAATTCCTAACATTGAGATTTAAACTAAAAAAAATGCACTATTGATCACTATAAGACATTTTATAACTTTAACCTCCATTCCCAATTATAATTACCTACTATTCCTTTCCTATATGTGGAAGCGTATATTATTTTGTTTGTTTTGGTTTTTTTTTTAAAAGAGTTTATCTATTTATTTGAGAGAGAGAGAGCAGAGTGAGAGAGAGCATGAGCAGAGGGAGGGGCAAAGGGAGAGGTAGAAGCAGACTCCCCGCTGTGATCATGACCTGGCCAAAGGCAGATGCTTTTTTTTTTTTAAATCTTATTTTATTATGTTATGTTAGTCACCATACATCATTAGTTTTTGTTGTAGTGATCCACGATTCATTGTTTTCATATAACAAAGGCAGATGCTTAATCGCTTAATGGATGGAGCCACTCAGGTGCCCCAAAAGGTATATGGTTTTTGGGCTTTATTTAAATTATTCTCCTCACTTTGTTCTTTGGATTTTTGCCTCCAGTCCTTCCACCTAATCTATTCTTTAAAAAGTATCACAATCTTTATTTACTGCACATTATCTTTTATTTGTATGTTACCAAATGTTTCCTTAAAGAATAATAGATGGACTTGATAATAAAAATTTGGACCATACAAAAGGGCACAAAATGAAAACATGAAGTCTTTCCCTCACCCCACACCTGTCCTACTCTCCAGAGAACTAATTTAACATTTTTTTGGTTTTGGTACTCCTTGTGATTAGCTCTAAAATTCTAGACCAGTGCTATCCAATAGGAATATAATGCAAGCCACAATTAACTTCTTTAGTAGTTATATTTAAAAGGGTGAAAATAATTTTAAAGTTATATTTTATTTAATCCCATTTAACCAAAATGTTGTCATTTCACATATAGTCAACATAAAAACTATGAATGAGCTATTTTAAATTCTGTGTTTTTTTTAATGTTAAGTGTATTTCATACTTAGAGCACATTATCAATTCAGACTAGCTACATTACAAATGTTCAATAGTCCCACGAGGTTGGTGGCCACCGTATTGTACATCACAGGTCTAGATAATATACTTATAAATCTAGTTTGTTATTTAGCAATTTTAAACAGTATTTGCTGATTTCTTGCCATGAAAATAAAAAATCTAATACCTTTTACTACCCATTATATCTTACAAATCTTGTTAAATTTATATTTTCGGTTCTCCCATTGGTCCTTTTTATTATTTGTAAAACTATACCAAATCTTTCTTTCTTTTTTTTAAAAGATTTTATTTATTTTATTTGAGAGAGAGAGTGAGTGAGCATGAGCAGGGGTGGGGGAGCAGAGGGAGAAGCAGGCTGAGCAGGGAGCCTGACATGGGGCTCGATCCCACGACCCTGAGATCATGACCTGAGCTGAAGGCAGATGCTTAACCAACTGGAGCCACCCAGGTGCCCCCAAATCTTTATTTCTTACACTAATTGTAAACAGGTATCCCTTGAATTTCAACTGTGCAAGATGTGGAAATTTATATTCCTTCACTTCTCTTCATCTCCCTCACTACACCTCCATTACTTTTAAAATTGCCAAGGGTTCTAACCTATGCATTCTGTTCTATCACTATAATAAATTTTCTTGTGTTTTAGGTTTCCAGAAATGTAAAACTAGTAGATAGCATTCAGAATGTTAAGAGCTTAGAAATATTTGTAAAGTCCAGCAGTGTGATTAAACCCTTTGGAAATACAGTCTCACTCTTAATCTATGCTAGGTGGAGCTGAACATTCTGAATATTAAGGACTAATAGATTCTCATTTCTCATATTCCATGCCTTACTCAAAAGTACACTTCATGGGGCGCCTGGGTGGCTTAGTTGTTTGAGCATCCAACTCTTGACCTCAGCTCAGGTCATGATCTCAGTGTCGTGAGATCAAGCCTTGCATCAGGCTCCGTGCTCAGCAGGGAGTCTGCTTGAGAGTCCCTCTCCCTCTGCCTTTCCCCATCTTGTGCGCACATGTGCTCTCTCGCTATCTCTCTCTCTCCTCCTCTCTCTAAAATAAATTAATAAATAAATGAAATCTTAAAAGAAAAGCACATTTTGGGGCACCTGGGTGGCTCAGTCAGTTAAGCATCTGACTTCTATTCAGGTCATGATCTCAGGGTCCTGAGATCAACCCCGCCTCAGGTTCCCTGCTCATCAAGGAGTCTACTTCACCCTCTCCCTGCCCCTCCCTCTACTCATGTGCTCTCTGTCTTGCTCTCAAATAAATAAATAAAATCTTTTTTAAAAAAAAAAACACATTTCAGTTTAGTTTGCTTCATTTGAGGACACAGCTTCATCATTCAACTTTATGTATTTTCTTGGATTCTCTTATTACCTTTTATTTACCTTGTTAACTAAGAAATATGGTCATTTTGTTTTTAGATCATCAAAATTTTTAATCATACCATTTAATATAGGAAGGTGATTGTCTTCTTAAAAGCTATGTCTGGTAGCCTACCAACTTCCTTTTCTAATTTGAATTTATTACCTTGTATGTCTGCTGCTGAGCTGTGATTCTGGAATTTAACTCCATTGCTCTATTGGTTAAATTCAGTTTTTTTATATGCCAAGTATTCCTCTTTTAAAAAAGAGATATTTTATTGGATTATATCCTCTAATAATTTTTTTTTCAAACACATGCAGGAGAGGTAAACTTTCTGAGTCTTTGCATGTTTAAAAAATGGCTTTATTTTCCTTTCACACTTTACTGGCATATTTTAATTTCCCAAGAAACATCACATTTCTACTGTAGCCTTACATGTTGTAAATGCACATTAGTGGGTTCCTACCCCTTGGCAATTACAATCCAAGCGACTCAGTTACATAGTGAAGGGGATAAAATAAATCCCTGGACTTCTCTCCACTAAAGAAGCAAGTGGTGAAGCAATATCCCATACTTTACCACATTTTACCTTTAGCCACTGTTTCATACCAGTTGGGAAATCAAAGTTTCATTATACGGCCCTCCTGGTAGATACTTGGGGGAATTACAACACATTTTAGCATGTTTAGAAATGTCCTTTTCCTTGCCCACATCTTATAAAGACATAATTGCATAATGGGAGCCTTGGGGAAGTTTTAAATATCTTCTGTGAATGAGGAGAAGTGCAGACATGTTGGCCAAGCTGATCATTTTCATGGTGGATCTCACACTTGCATTGGCCACTTTTGGTCTCCTCTTTGCTGTTTCCTTAATAGCAACCACAGGTATATTCATCTTCGTCCTCTTCTGTCTTTTCAAAGGGATGGACAAACACTGTGACTTCAGCAAGGGCAGAGTCTGGGTGCTGGATTCCAGCAGTGCTACTGGGAAGGCATTTGCAGGCAACATGGGGAGAGTCAGGTCCGGGACGCTCCCCGTCCATTTTCCAGCTGCAAGAGAAGAGGAGCAAGGAGTGTGTTTTTGTCTGCTAGAGAGCGAGGAGCTCTCTGTGGTGGAGGAGGTGTGTGGGAGGACCTGCCAGAATGTCTCACCCACCCAACTGAGAGGTATTTTTTTAAAGACATCTTGTCCCCCAAATTAGATCAGCTTCTAGCCCATTAATTCTGGGTTCACCACTGCTGAGTGATATGTTTTATTAAATAAAAGAAACTTGTGTACAGTATTATATCTTATTCCTTAAGGAATTTGGACCCACCAGCATCTTTTCTTCTGTGTGAGGTTATTTTTAAGGTGAGCAGGTGTCATGTTCATTTTAATCATCCCTTTTGTGAATGATATCATGCAAGTAACATGTATGTTTGAGGTGAGAGGAAGAAAACCAGTGTTTCGTATCACTGCCCTCATTTTTCAAAAATGGAGCCAGCAGCCTCTATAGGGACTACAAACCATTTTCGTTTTCAGCTGAAGGTCTCACTTACCCAGCAAATCAGGGAATCCTACCTGTGTTATTTTCTCTCCCAAGCGTTGGTTAGCCACAGGTCAAAAGTAGTTGAAACTTTTATTTAAGTCTTCTCTAGCAGTTTGACTAGAAGACTTGGTAGAAAAGGAAGCTTGAGAAAATGGATGTTCTTTCTATCTATGGGTTCTTTCTATGACTCCAGGTAGCTGTCCTCAAGTGGACAGTGTATTTTCAAAATGGTCCTTGGAGCAAAAGCGGTATTTGAAACATGTGAGATGACAGAAAGGAGACTTATTCCATTTTTGGTTGGTGCCCTGGAACACTAGAGATTTTAAGGGGGAAAAGTCATGGCAGTGTAATGATAACGCTCCAAACTCTGAAACTGGATTCATTTGGAATTACTGTGTTGCTTACTCTATTTTATTGCTTTGGTCCCGTGGAGACAGATGGATCAGTTTTGTCTTGGTTTTTGTCAGGTAAATGGCCACCATAGGTGGTCTGTGTTTGGGTGTTTATGGTATAAATCTATATAGTCTATGACATATAGATATATTTTTTGAACAATATCTGGCTTGTTTGCAGAAGACTGTGGTAAATTGATTCAGTTTTAGCCATCGTGATTACAGCTTCTTAAAACCAAGCCCTGTCTTCATATTTCATCTTCGTTGCCTTGTGGACTTTCGGTGTCTAAACTTTTAAAAGTATTTCTCCCCAACAAACTGAGAAATCATTTTAGTCTATAAGTAAGATAACTTAAATAAACTCCTTACCAAAAAAGTAGCAAAATTTGACTCAATAAGGAAAAGAGAATGAGCTTAGTCCCACGAACAACAAATACTTAAACTTTTAGTTGACCTTAAGCATCCTCACCACAGACACACACAAAAAACAGAAGGAAAATAATTACATGAGATGACGCGTTAACTAGCTTGATTGTAGTGATTACTCCACAATGAATACATATATCAAAACATCAGATTATACACTTTAAATATATACTAAATATGTAATATTATAGGTTATTATTACATTATTATAATTATATGCTACACATAAAACATCAAGTTGTACTCATTAAGTATATACAATTCCTAACCAATAAAGTGAAAGGAAAAGGAATGGGGAAAATTAAAAATAAATAAATGCACCAAAAAAGGAAAAAACACTTAAACTTTTAGAAAACAATAAATTGACTTTAGGTTAATAATGTTACCCATGTTTCAGTCATGGTGTTTGTTCAAGAGTATAGTAACTCTTCTTCCCAAGAAGTTGATACATTTTGTTGAATGAGTACAGACTGTAGAAGGGATTGAAAAATAATTCTCCATTACATAGTTTCCAATTTTATATACAGATGTAGCACGAGTAAGCTCTCTGGTGGGATGTGGGGTACAATCAGACCACACTTAAAATGGTTGCCTCTAAATGTTGCCCACCTGCGTTCAATTTACAATCACAGAGGCATTATTTTGTGAAATGGTTTTTCAATTCTAAGAAAACTATCATGAAATATCATGAAAGCGGTACACAGAGTGTATATGTATTTGTCTTTATGTTTTATTTCACTCAGCAACTTATCTAGAAGTCACAGAAGGATGACACCACAGCTTAGGCCAATTTTGATTCAAAGGAGGCAGAAAAACAGGTCCTGAATATGAGGCATTGGCTCAAGTCAGGGATCCTAGGGAAGAACTAAGGGGCAGGGATGAGGGAGAGGAGTATGGAGAAGGGGAGAAAGGCCATGACATTCAAGCCTTGGGTGTGATTAAACTGAAGGGCACTGGGACACGTGGGTGGCTCAGTCAGTTAAGCATCTGCCTTCATCTCAGGTCATGATCCCAGGGTCCTGGGATCGAGCCCCGCACCGGGCTCCTTGCTCAGGAGGCAGCCTGCTTCTCCCTCTCCCTGCTGTACCCCCTGCTTGTACTCTGTCTCTCTCTCTCTCTCTGACAAATAAATAAATAATCTTAAAAAAAAATAAACTCAAGGGCACCAAACCGAGCATAATACAAGTTTGCCTTGTAGATATTTTGGATACCTAAGAAACTTCTACACTCAACTGTGGTAGCATTCAGGGGTAATGAGCCACAGTTGTACCCCAACAAAGATTTCTTGTGTGGTCTCTGCCATTTGTCCCAGAGTTCTTTTATCTTCTGTGTGTTCCTATTGTAAAGGATTAAGTCAATGGTAATGATTTGATAAGAAAAGAAGACAAAGGTGATTTACATTTTGAATATCTTGAGGCTTGCCCTCAGTCCCCACTGCACACCTGCCTTACAGATGCCTTCAGAGACCTGTTGGCCCTGTGGGGTGTTGGGCATGCATGTCTTACCAGGCTGATGCAGCTTCCTTGAGGTCTTTTTTGCATCCAATGCTGTGACTATCCATTAGCTTCTATGTGGGTTCCAGAAACTTAGCTTTAGTTTAGCGAAATTGTAAATGCTGTTAAGTGAGACTTCATTTCTAAGACATATTTACCAGTGATTCAACTAGGGCTCCTTTTAGCTTTATTTTATAGAATGTAGCAGCTCAGTCTTAAATTCAAAAGGACCTTGAAAGTCTTTGAATACACTTCTCATCCAATTAAGAAATCTATTGTGCAATATCCCTAAAAGATGGTTCTTCAACTTCTGCTTAAACATTTTTCATGAGATGCACAAGACAGCCCATTGTTAAGAAGTTCTTTATAACATCCAGTAGAAGTCTGAGCCCCTGCAACTGCCATCTCTTTGTCCTATTTATGCTCTATTAAGCAGTCTAGAAAATAGTTGCCTAAGTACAATGACTTCACTGGAACCACAAATCCTAAGAAGAAAAAGGAGTTTCCCTTCTGATTTTCTGCTTGCTACTCACACCATTGAACACTGTTGCCCTTTGCAGTGCAAATAAGCCCCATTTAAAGTCATAACTCGTAAAATAAATCCAGTGTTTATTGTGTACTTTAATAGAGGATTCTTAATTTGTCTTTTCTGACTTCTTGTACATATTTGTTAATCAAGAATTTTGAAATTCATTTCTTCGAAGCTTCCAAAATCTGGGTAAGTTGCCAATTTGCACCGAAGAGCAGCATTTTATTAGTGCATTCATAACTATTAAAATGTAATTCTAATGCACTGACCCAATTTCACAGCACATCAAAAATTTAATTCAACCCCAGATGACTCTCCAGATGGCCAATAATTTTCCAGTGGATGTTGTTATTTAGAAGGTCAGATGAATTTGAACATTTTGGAAGATTGGCAAACTTGTCAATATAATTTTTTTGTGTGAGTTCAGAAACAGCAACACTTCAAGTAAGCTAATCTTTACAGAATGAAGCCCCTTTTATCAAAGACAGCTGAAAGTGGAAAAAATCGGGACAGGGTCCAGCCATCCTGTTTCTGGTGGCATTGAGACCAGCTAAAGCCTATCTAAGGCTCGTGAGGGGAAGTTCCCATGGCCAGGATCCCTGTGGTTTTATTACTAGGCTGGGGCAGTTAGAATGTTAGAAGTCAAAGATTTTTCTGGCTTTGTGGGTGGCTGAGGGAGAGCAAGATTTCAGAGGCTTCAAGACAAGGAGGGAACTCAGGTTTTGGAATGCATACCTGGAATGCATTATTTCTTTTTTTGTTTCTGCTTTTGGTGACATTCCTAATAATATATAAGCTTTTGAACCTGGGAGTCCAATTAGGATCTTGACCACACTCCATTGGCGGTTTGTGTCAAGTCACTGCCTACTTAGGCTTCTGTCTCCTGATCTGAAAAGAAGGGAATGTGAACCCAATGACTTGGAAGGCTCCTTCAGGTCTATAATACTGTAAATTTTATAGAATAACATGACTTAGAAATATGAAATGTGGTCCACCAAGACGGCAACCTGCATAGGGGATCTTTTAGCATCTCTCAAAATGTCTTGCTGATACCTGGGGGATGCATGAGAGGTGGGAGCCCCCAAGGGACAAGGTGACAGTTTTCTAGAGCATTTATAGAACTGAGGGAAAAACTCTTGGAATAAGTTTTCTTAGAGACCCAAAATTTATCGCAGCATTCCTATTGCACCACCTGCTCATAATTAAATGGCGACATCACATGCACACCTGCATCCCACAGGCATCAATTATCCCATTAGTTCAGACAGGCTGTCCAAACTTCTACAGCTTTGCGTTTGTGTTATATCTGCAAGCAAGGCATCTCTTTTGTATTCTCTACTGACCACGTACATTACTTCTCCTTCAGGATCTCAATTAGTTCATCCACAAAATAAGTACATGGTATAAATAATGTTAATTGCCACTCCTGGGCTAATATTTTATTATTTTAAGGCTTTAGTGAGTAGGTGCTAATTGCTACTCAGGGTACTAGACAGTTTGGCAAAACAAAGACACGTAATACGTAAATTTTGACTTCATATGGGTTCCCATTATATTCCAATTTGAAAGAATCTACGAACTTGACATGAATCAGAAAACTCATGCAAAGTTATCAACTACTTAAATAAGATTTAATACTTTTTCAAAAGTTAAAGTTTCAGTAAAAGCTCAGAGTTCCCCAATTTTGATTTATTCATTTTTAATAGCCTGTGTTTTGAATGGGCAAATTAATCCAGGTTATCCAATTGATTTGCATTGTAAATCGTCTTTGTGCCTTAGAAAGCAGGCTTTGCTAAAAGTAAATGGATTGTTTAGCGACGATTTCTTGACTATGGTGCCAAAAGCACAGACAAAAAAAGGTAAAAATAGATAAACCGGACTGCATCAAAATTTAAAAACTTCTGTGCCTCAAAAAACACAAACAACAGATTGAAAAAGCAACCCACGAGATGGGAGAAGATATGTGCAAATTATGTATCCGATAAAAGGTTAATATCCAAAATATATAAAGAACTTTTACAACTCAACACCACCAACAACAAAACAAACAACCTAATTATAAAACAAACAAAGGCCTTGAACAGACATTTCTCCGAAGAAGATATATAGTCAATAAGCACATGAAAAGACGCTCAATCTCACTAATTATTAGGGAAATGCAAATAAAAACTGCAGTGAAACACCACCTCACACTCTTTAGAAAGGCTTCTATTAAAAACCAGAAAAGAACCAAGTGTTAGTAGAGGTATGGAGAAATCAGACCCCTTGTGCACTGTTGATGGGAATGTCAAATGGTGCAGCCACTATAGAAAACAGCATGGTAGTTCCTCAAAAAAGTAAAAAAAAAGAATTACCATATGATCCAACAATTCAACCTCTGGGTATTATACCTCCCAAAATTGAAAGCAGGGTCTTGGAGAGATATTCACACATCCATGGTCATAGAAGCATTACTCACAATGGCTAAAGGGTAGGATTGTCCATTGACAGATGAATAGATAAACAAAAATATAGTATGTATATACAACGGAATATTATTCAGCCTTATTAAAAAAAGGAAATTCTTACAGGTGCTACAACATAGATGGACCTTAAGGATATTATGTGAAATAAGCCTGTTACAAAAGGACGAATACAGTATGATTCCACTTACAGGAAGTACCTAGAATTGTCACACTCATAGAGACAGAAAGTAGAATAGTGATTGCCAGAGACTGGAGGGAGGGTGAAATGAAGAGTATAGAGTTCCAGCTTCACAAGATTAAAAGAGTTCTAGAGATGGATGGTGGTTATGGTTGTGCGACAATGGGAAAGTCTTTAATGACACTGAACCGCACACTTAAAAATGGTTAGGTTGGTAAATTTTATGTTTTGTGAATTTTACCACAATTGAAAACAATAATAAAGAAAATGAGTAAGTGAATAGTAATATTGGCAAAATTATATTAAGTTTCTGAATTAATACATAGAATAATGTACAAATTAAAGTAGGTTTTTTATTTTTGTTTTTGTTTTTTTAGTCTGGCTCTAAAAACTAGGCTTTAGGAAATGATGTTCTTTATGGGACATTTTGTATAGGTAAATTATCCAGCTTATTTGGCTTTTTAAAAACTGCATAAAACATACATGACTTGTCTCAACCCTGGCTGCATAGTAAAATCACCCAGAGAACTTTGAATAAATAATCATTGTCTGGTCTGGGGTAAAATCCCAATATGGGTAGGTTTGTGTGGTTTTGTTTTTTAAATATCCGCAAATGGTTGTGAGGTATGGCCAGAATGGACTGGCCAGGAAACAACTAATCTAAGCTCTCTCCCACTGAATTATCTTTATTAGCCAGTGATCATTTGGTTTGTTCTTGGCATTAATAAACATGGGGTCGGGGTGCCTGGGTGGCTCAGTCGTTAAGCATCTGCCTTCGGCTCAGGTCATGATCCCAGGGTCCTGGGATCGAGCCCTACATCGGGCTCCCTGCTCTGCGGGAAGCCTGCTTCTCCCTCTCCCACTCCCCCTGCTTGTGTTCCCTCTCTCGCTGTGTCTCTCTCTGTCAAATAAATAAATAAAATCTTTAAAATAAATAAATAAATAAATAAATAAGCATGGGGTCTCCCCCATTGATTAGCTCCTCATGATGAAGAATTCAATACTGGTAGCCCCCACCATGGAAATCCTACAAATAAGTACTGTAGGTTCTTAAGTAAATTGAAAACAATTCATAACATGTTTCAACAGCATTTATTAGATTTGCTTTCAGTCTTGAACAAGGTAAGTCAATAATTTACTCGATGCTCAGATGTAGTTAATTCTTAGGAAGGCCATTCAGATACTTTTGAGAAAATACAACCATTAACTCGATTAACTTAACAATTAACCTGAAGGCCTCATTTGAAGGCTTCTATCAATAAAGACCAAGTGGAGACCACAGGAAACAAGCAATTACAGAATACTTACTATGTGATTGTTCTTGCTCAAGACACTCAAACTAGGTGACAACCATATTTCCAGAGGTTCTGGGTTCATTATTTCCTTTGGGTATTAAGCCATCATGCTGCAAATGTCTAACCCTGAGTTCTTCACATAGTTGTAGCCATTCCTCATACTGCCTCATGCATGCTAAAAGTCTTGGCATCAGGGTCTCCTGGGTGGCTCAGTCAGTTAAGTGACCAATTCTTGATTTCAGCTCAGGTCATGATCTCAGGTTGTGGGATCGAGCCCCACGTCGGGCTCTGCATTGGGTGTGGAATCTGCTTAGGATTCTCTCTCTCCCTCTCCCCTTGTCAACTCTCCCTCCCTCTCTAAAAAAATTAAAGTTAAAAAATTAAATAAAAACTAAAAATAAAAGTTTTGGCATCAAATTGAAATCATGTTTTTTTTTTTTTTTTTTTCTCTTCTTTGGGAGGAGCTATAGGAATAAACCCCATTTGAAGTCTTCGTCCTACACATTGCTGCCAGAGTAATCTTGGTAAAACATAATGTGGTACTTGTTTTTATGCTTGAAGACTTGCTGTAGCTCCTACTCACCTGAAGAAGAGTAATGTGAATATTGTAATCTGGTAGTCTTAGCCTTCTAACCACTTATCACCAATAATGCCACTGTGAGTTGGCTAATATGCAGTCAACGTAGGTTGTACATGGCGGGGCTGGGCACCAAGTGCAGGTTGGGTCCATGTCTGGTCCACGAGTCCCTCATCCTCTTTGGACCAACAGCTACTTGAAGCATGATCTTCTCAAGAAGGAGAGGGACCCTTGTGGACACTAAGGTGTAGGTGGGTATGGTACACTGTCGCATTGAATCATATTCCTTTGGCCTAAGAAAGTCACATGACATCAGTAGGACAAAGAAGTACACTCCTTCGTCCATGGAGGTCATGAGAGGGATGAGTATTTGCTGAATAATAATTGAATATACCCACAAGACATAAAAGGATAAAATTTCTATAATCAATAGCATTATCAATATTATTCATTGGTCCTTCTTTGCTATGAAATAAAATACAGATTTAACATTGCCAGAGTGAAGTTAAATACAGGAGATGAAATCCACACGCTTTACTCTTTGAGATTTTTCATGATTTCAGTTAAAAAGAAATTGGGGCTATTTGCTGGAAAGAAGTGCATAGAAGTCGTGTCCACCCTTTCTGTGGCAATTTCCCAAGGCTGGAAATTATTCCATCATGTGTCCTCTGAACTCCTTCCTCAGCCTCCAACATCACTGCTGGTGGCTCAGCTTCCCGACGAGTGTACGTAGATAAGGCAATATGTCAGTGCTGTCTTGGTAGAACAGGGACTTTGGCGCAGCAACCCTGGGTCTATCATAGACTGGCTCTGAACTTGGGCAAGTCATGTAAACTCACAAGTCCATAGTTTATTTAGTAAAATTTGCCCAAACTGACAAATAGGTTGCTGTGTTGATTACATGAGATAAAATATGTAAATATAGTTCAAAATATTAACCAGAAAATACATATCCTTATTTATAGTTTGTCTAGACTACAATCTCTGTGAATTCTGTTCTCTTCCACTGTGTTTATTTACTCAATTTGTCTTTACTTCATAGTAAGGTGTCATTAAGAGCAGAGCAAAATTTTTCTCTTATGGATAAATAGCTAAATAACATTCTTGTAGTAATTAATTATTCTTAGAGACCACTGACAGAAATAGATTATAATAAAAATAACCAGTTGCGAATTATTTAAATTTGGTTTTAATAATATGGGTACCATACTTGTTTCAAAATTTCCACTTTGGAATATCACCTAACAGATATTGACCACAAATTAGATAACTTATTGAAGCAAGTGATTTTTCTCTTTTTTATTAAAAATAGTAATTATTCCAGAGCACCTGGGTGGCTCAGTCAGTTAAGCATCCGACTTTGGCTCAGGTCATGATCCTCGGGTTCTGGGATCTAGCCCTGCATCGGCTCCTTGTTCAGTGGGAAGCCTGCTTCTCCCTCTCCCTCTGCCCCTCCCCACTTTCCGTACTCTCTCTCTCAAATAAATAAATAAAATCTTTAAAAAAAAAAAAGTATCTAGTATACTGAAAAAAATAGAAATGAATAAAAGCACCTCTCAAAAAATAATCTTTTAAAAAATAAATAAAACATTATTTTAAATATAGTATATTTGCAAGGTATTTCTTATTCCTCTTGGATATCAAGGAAAGCTGCATTAGTTATCTGGGCAGACAAACAGATCACCTTGGGGTGGTATGATTCATTCTTTTCTAACACCAAATGCTTCTCTTTCTCTCTTTACATATTTGGAATCCAAATACAGTCATATGTATTCACGTGCTAGATAAAATGAGGAATGAACAGGCATATTTAAAACCATGGCTCTCTTCAATCAGACCTAATTGGAAGATCTAATTGATAATCATAATAGAGAACAATTATTTCCTCTGGAAATTAAAACTATTTTAATTGACTAAAATTTGGAGTAGACCTAGGAAAGCCAAGTACCATTACTGCAATGCAAAATTGAACATGTGGACCAAAGTTTATAATGTGAATACATTTGTTTGCTTTAAAAATATTTAAGTATTTAATTTTCTAATACATTTATCTTAACATTTAAAAAAATCTGTAACATTTCAGGGGCTGCAATTCCTGCACTGGACCTTTGAAGAGCTTGTGGTTTAATAGGAGGAGATAGGACTACAGTCACAATATAAAATTAGTGCTGTGCTTACAGATGTGAGCAAAACAATATGAACTCACGGCTGTGGTCATTTATTTCGCTTGTTTAAAATGCACTTTCAGATGGAAGAAACAAAACATTGTATTTCAACTAGCTTGCTTCTTTTACGAATGAAGAACCTGCCCTTACTAATTTCCCCTTGTTGTCATGGAGGGAACAAAAAGGTTTGCATCAGCGACAGTCCTGTTGGTGTAATATGCATGTCCCCAAACAGGAGCACCAAATCCAATCATGTTAACACTCAATTATGTTAAATAGATCTCATTCAGAGATTTGGTACAAAATATAGTATTGAAAAACAAATACACATAGTGCATTTTACAACTATGAGAGATTCTGAGAGATGGCCAAGGGGGTACCAAAAGATGAGGCTGCAAAGATAAGCCTGATACAGCCTCACTTAGAGGCTCTGAGGTGGTCCCTGCCCAGCGATGGGCCCACTTTCATGCAGGGGCTCTGTTATGGCCTCTCTTTCTCCCTGTCTTGGCTTGGCTGCTGACCCCTAGCTAGCCACCTCCTCCTTCAGCCCTTTCCTTGCTTCCAGATGAAACTTGCCCAGAATCTGGTCTCTGGGTCCTTTTCCTCCAATCTCTACTGCCCTGCACCGCCCCCAAACACCCCACCTGACTTCTTGATCTCCAACCCATGCGCCCTACCCACAGAACCCAGAAGATTAAAAACAATAATATATAGGCATGACTTGAAAGCAGATGAAATGAAAAGTACAAGTCCCTCCTTCCCCTACAGGTTTCTTTCTCCAAATGTTGTTATTAATTTTTTATGCTTCCTTCCAGGAAAACTAATGGGTAAATATGTTATATTCTCTGACTGGGGTCAATCTTGTGAATTCTGCTTTTCAAGACTAACCCCAATGTCACCAGAAATTTTCAAGTTTAATGGTATTTGCAAGATACTTCCTTTGGGTAGTTTTAAATCCCTCTGTTTTTTATTCTCCATTTGAAACATTAATATTGTATTTTTTTTTTTTAAGATTTTATTTATTTATTTATTTATTTGACAGAGAGAGATCACAAGTAGGCAGACAGGCAGAAGAAGAGGGAGAAGCTCCCTGTTGAGCACGGAGCCCAATGCTGGGGCTCTATCCCAGGACCCTGGGATCATGTCCTGAGCTGAAGGCAGATGCTTAACTGACTGAGCCACCCAGGCGCCCCTGGACTCTTCACTTTTTGAAATTATTTAGCTACTTCTTTGCCAGTGGCATGACGAGGCTTCTTGTAGCCTAAGATATAGGACAAAATGATATCACACAGGAGTGTCTGTGAAAACAGGCTTAAGCCAAAGAATTTGCCTCAAAACTACAAAACCAACGTGAGTTTGAGCAAATCTAGCCTGAAAATAGTTTGTGCAGAAAAAAAAAGCCCAAAACCAAAAATAAAAACAAAAGCAAAAAACATTTAGGTCTTCTAAAAAACTGCATTCTCAACAAGAGTTAGAGCAGCCCAAAAACAGTGCCTAAAGAATAATAAGTAGGTATTTACTGCTCAAAGGTTTATGAGCCAGTGGGGTGGGTCTTCTGGGCTCACAGGACTCCCTTACACACCTATGGTCAGGTGGGGGTGAGACAGGTGGGCTCTCTCACGTATTTGGGGGTCGCTGGCTAGAAGTCTAGCATGGCCTCAGCTGGACAAATGGGCTCTGCTGCACACGCGAGCTCATGCTCTAGCAGCCTGGCAGGCGCTTTTTCTCAAGGTGCTTGGCTGTACGAGACAGAAAGAGAGAGAGAGAGAGAGGAAGTAGGAGGTCCCTTGACACCCAGACTAGGAACTGGCTCACTCTCACCTCTGACACATTCTGTTAGCCAAACCACATCCAAAGTCCAGCTCAGATTCAAGAGGTGGGAAAACAGACCTAGCCACCTTCTGATGGTGGTTGTAAAGTCACAAGGCAAAAAGAGCGTGAAGGATGGAAGAATTGAAACACAGTAGCCAGCGATATGTTACTCCTTGGAATTAAAATCCTTTTGCATTCATCTCCTCTACTTCATGCACCTCAGGCTTTCTTAACCAACTGAGCCACCCAGGCGCCCCACCTCAGGCTTTCTTAGAGGCTTGAGCATTCTTCATTAAAAGGAAGACTAAAAATAATAATAATAATAATAAATAAAAGGAAGACTATTTCATCATGTTTTAAAAATAGAAAGAAGCCTATCGTGCAGCAATTCCTTTGGAGGCTCTTAAAATGTGTTATTTTATGTCCTGATCTCAGCATTTCCACTTTGAAGTTGTGAGATTTTCTTAACTCTGGGAGTATCAAAAATGTTTGCATAGCAACTTACGAACTTTGCAAGTGCCTGTACTTTTCAGACTAAAGGAATTGGAGAAAATTAATATTTATTCATATATTGATGTTTATAAAACACTAGTGTAACTTAAGCAAGATGAACTTTACACAGCTACTGATGGGTTTTATTATAGTCATGTCCATTTTCAGGAGTTTTTTTTTTTTCTGAATGATTAATTTACATATCTGAGATTTGTAAACATAAACTATTCCCTGATTCCATAAAAGTTATGTTTATATTATTTTTCTCATTCATACTATAAGCAGTCTTCAGTTAAATAAACCTGGCTGTGAAATGCATAACCCTTTGGAATAAAGAGCCTTTCCAGATATATTTGTCTAAATTTGGCAGATACATGAATCTTCTTCTAAAAGAAATCTGTGATTTGCTCCTTTTGAACTTGTCAAGAACAAACAATGACTTGAAATCATAGTGTTTCATAGAGATGTTATTTAGTAAAACTGCTAGAGATCAAAACTGGAGATGAAAAGAAAATATCCAGAACGTATGCATCAAACATTTTTTTGTTCAACAAACCATTCACATTAAAAAACAAAAACCAAAAACAAAACCATTCACATGTAAAGTGAAATGG
Source organism: Phoca vitulina (assembly GCF_004348235.1). Lineage (NCBI taxonomy): Eukaryota > Metazoa > Chordata > Mammalia > Carnivora > Phocidae > Phoca > Phoca vitulina. The sequence goes on from NW_022589725.1 coordinate 22,046,701, forward strand.
GGAATTCTGACAATTCTTAAATACTTTAAGAATGCTACTTGAGGGGCGCCTGGGTGGCTCAGTCGTTAAGTGGCTGCCTTCGGCTCAGGTCATGATCCCAGGATCCTGGGATCGAGCCCCGCATCGGGCTCCCTGCTCGGCGGAGAGCCTGCTTCTCCCTCTCCCTCTGTCTGCTGCTCTGCCTACTTGTGCTCTCTTTCTCTGTGTTAAACAAATAAATAAAAATCTTTAAAAAAAAAAAAAAAAAAAAAAAGAATGCTACTTGATTAGGTTTTAGTAAGGCTTGAGTTATATATTGGAATAATTATCATTTTTAAAAACGATTTTTTATTTATTTGAGAAAGAGAGGGGGAGAGAACATGAGCAGGGGGAGGGGCAGAGGGAGAAGCAGACTCCCCACTGAGCAAAAAAAAAAAAAAAAAGGTGAAAACATCCTAGAACTCTTTCAATCTCTAAGAGACCCGACTTTTCAATAAAATTATTTGAATCATGATTCTGGCTCAACATTCTCAATGCCTCTTTCCTCCCAGTTCCCAATACCTTCTTAAAAATCAAAGCTCTTAGAAAAACAAGCCAATACATAGAACTCTCAAATGTGTCCTTCAAAGGAGTGCCATAGAACACTTTAAGATAGTATTTTTTAATTTAAAATTTATGCCCCTTGAGTCATGAAAACACACTATTATATCCCTTCTCTCAATATTTTTCCTCTTTTAAATGCCGTTAAGATGAGAATATGGGATAGAATTCCATGCACTTCTTTGTTGCCAGTTTGGAAGGTGCCATATATAAACATCCCCTTTCAAATTCACCCTTTATGTCTTTTCACAAGCCTAATTACAAGGAGAATTTTTTTTTATTTGAGTTATTTTATTCTCAAAGGGAGATTGAAACTCTAGAGGAGTTATAACTGCAAAGATTCATTAAATAAATGAATTTCACCGGTTCTCTTTACACTTTTTAAAATTTGAAAATATCTGGGTGGCTCTGTTGGTTAAGCATCTGACTTCAGCTCAGGTCATGATCTAAGGGTCCTGGGATTGAGCCCCACGTCAGCCTCCCCGCTCAGTGGGGACTCTGCTTATCCCTTCTGCCCCTTCTCCCACTCGTGTTTGCTCTCTCTCTCAAGTAAATAAATAAAATAAAATCTTTCAAATTTGAAAATATTTGGGGAAGAAAAGGCCTACCATCTTCTCACATTAAAAACAAAATTCTGTGAAAGGAAAAAGTCAAAAGGTTGTTCTCGAATCCCCTGCCCTTGAGATAGCCATTGTCAGGAGCTTGATATTTTTTCTTCCCGATTTTCTCTTATGCTTATTCTGAAATATGTTATGTACTTACAAAATGATATCAGACTACACGTATCAGATTGAACTTGGTTGTTTCATTTAAAAATATATATCTTCCCAAGTCATTATGTGTATACCTACTTATGATTGCTGAATATTAGCACCCTTTTTAATATTGGCAATTGTTTTGCCAGCTTGGTAAGTAGAGAATGACATCATTTTACTTTGCATTTTGAAAAATCAACATCACTCATCATCAGGGAAATACAAATCAAAACCACAATGAGATACTACCTCACACCTGTCAGAATGGCTAAAATTAACAACACAAGAAACAACAGGTGTGGGGCGCCTGGGTGGCTCAGTCGTTAAGCGTCTGCCTTCGGCTCAGGTCATGATCCCAGGATCCTGGGATCGAGCCCCACGTCGGGCTCCCTGCTCTGCGGGGAGCCTGCTTCTCCCTCTGCCACTCCCCCTGCTTGTGTTCCCTCTCTCGCTGTGTCTCTCTCTGTCAAATAAATAAATAAAATCTTAAAAAAAAAAAAAAAAGAAACAACAGGTGTTGGCGAGGATGAGGAGAAAGGGAAACCCTCTTGCACTGTTGGTGGGAATGCAAGCTAGTACAGCTACCCTGGAGAACACTGTAGAGGTTCCTCAAAAAGTTAAAAATAGAATTACCCTATGACCCAGCAATTACACTACTAGGTATTTACCCAAAGGATACAAAAATACCCAAAGGGGTACATGTACCCAATGTTTGTAGCAGCATTATCAACAATAGCCAAACTATGGAAAGAGCCCAGATGTCCTTGAATGGATAAAGAAGATGTGGTATATACATATATACAATGGAATATTGCTCAGCCATCAAAAAGAATGAACTCTTGCTATTTGCAACAATGTGGATAGAGCTAGAGTGTATTATGCTAAGAAAAATGAGTCACTCAGAGAAAAACAAATACCATATGATTTTACTCATATGTGGAATTTAAGAAACAAAACAGATGAACATATGGGAAGGGGAAAAGAGACACAGAGAGAGAGATAAAGAGAAAAAGAAACCATAAGAGACTCTTAACTATTGAGAACAACCTGAGGGTTGATGGAGGGAGGTGGGTGGGGGATGGGCTAGATGGGGGATGGATATTAAGGAGGGCACTTGTTGTGATGAGCACTGGGTATTGTAAGAGATGAATCACTGAATTCTACTCCTGAAACTAATATTGCACTCTATGTTAACTAACTAGAACTTAAATACAAATGTGAAGAAACAAAATAAAATAAAATAATAAAAACTGAGTATCAGAAAAAAAAGTTACCTGTGAGCTTAATGTTGCTTATATTCCAAAATATCTTAATCTAGTAATGGAAAACATATTAATTCAGAATTCAGATATTTCTCGGAAACCCTATAGCTGAGAATTGCTAAGATGTATTTCTTGAGCAACTCTTGAATTTTTTTCTATTTTTAATTTCTTTGGATTGCACACAGATTCTGAAATTTATAAGCCTATCTTCTCCATCTAGCTGTGCATAATTTTTTTTTGACTAAGAGGAAGACATTCAAAAGAAAAATATTTTTAAGTTATACGTTTATTTTGATTTTTTTAAAAAATCAAACAGTAGATAAACTGCAAAATAAAAAATCCTCCATCCTCCCGCATACCACTTCCCAGAGGCAGCCACTGTGAACAGCTTGGTGTTTATTCTTATGAGCATTTTCTATGCATAGACCCATATCTATAGCTCATCTAATCTGTGTCTGTAATCTCCATATGCATCTGAATCTAGTTATACATATCTTAGACACTAGCTTATCTCTTCCTCTTTAATAGCTATGTAATATTTCACTGTATTAACATGCTGCAATTTATTAAATCATTTCTTAGTGAAAATAGACATTTAGGTAATTCCAGCTTTCATGTTTATATAAATGATTCATTGCACATTCTTGTATGTATTTCTTTGCAAACATATGGGAACATATCTGTAGAGTAAATCTGTAAAGTGGAACTTTTTGGTCCGAATGTAGGCCCACTGAAAAGTTGGTAGATGTGTCCTTCAAAAAGTTCATGTCAATTCACATCCTTACCAGCTGTACATCAGGTTGGTTTTCCTTCCCAAATCCTGGAGTAATGATGTCATTCATTACTTAATCTGATGGGTAGGAAAAAATTCTATCTTTAAAAAAACAGTTTAAAAATTCTAAATATGGTTGAGCATCATTAAATATACTATTGGACATTTATCATTTGAAAATGTTCTTTTACTCTTCAAGAGATATGCCAAATATGTGACCATTAAATTAGTTCTAAGTTTCTTTTCTTTTTTAAAAAAAGATTTTTATTTATTTATTTTATTTTTAAAAGATTTTTATTTATTTTTAAAATAATTTATTATTGTTTTATTTATTTATTTGACAGAGAGAGACGGCGAGTGGGGGAAGACAAGCAGAGGGGAGCTGGAGGGAGAAGCAGGCTTCCCGCTGAGCAGGGAGCCCCATGCGGGGCTCCATCCCAAGATGCTGGGATCATGACCTGAACCGAAGGCTGACGCTTAACAACTGAGGCACCTGAGTGCCCCTAAAATAGTTCTAAGTTTCTAAAAGCTAAAACTTTTCCTGTGAATCAGTATACAAATGATTAGAGGCATGGAAAATGGACCATAGTAATTAAAGATCCTTTAAACCTATAAACCTGCTTGTTTTAGAAGGAACAAAAATAGGGGCGCCTGGGTGGCTCAGTCCGTTAAGCATCTGACCCTTGGTTTCAGCTCAGGTCATCATCTCAGGGTGGTGGGATCCAGCCCCACATCAGGCTCTGTGCTCAGCAGGGAGTCTGCTTCTCCCTCTCTCTCCCTTTCCCTCTGCCCCTCTCCCACTTACACTTTCTCGCTCTAAACTAAATAAATCTTTTTTTAAAAAGAGGAGCAAAAATATTTTTACTAGAAATTAGCATTTCGGAGCGCCTGGGTGGCTCAGTCATTAAGCGTCTGCCTTCGGCTCAGGTCATGATCCCAGGATCCTGGGATCGAGCCCTGCATTGGACTCCCTGCTCAATGGGAAGCCTGCTTCTCCTTCTCCCACTCCCCCTGCTTGTGTTCCCTCTCTTGCTGTGTCTCTCTCTGTCAAATAAATAAATAAAATCTTTAAAAAAAAAGAAATTAACATTTCAAAATATATTGATACATTCTAAAACCCAAGCACTGTGGTCGTCAGGTGTCTTGAGAGTGTCCCATGTGTCAGATGTAGTTGCAATTAAGACCAAAGTTGGCTCTTAAAACTTGCTCTAGAAAACAGATCAGGACTTTTCAAATTTTAAAGTGCTCATAAATCTCTGGACATCTTGTCCAAATGCAGATTTTGAGCCAGTAGTTGGTGGGGGGCAGGATCCCATAGATGATGCTGCAGCTAGTGGTCTAAAGACCACACTCTGAGTCCAGAAGGCTTTAGACTTCAACTAGTTTAGCTCCTTGTTTTGTAGACACAAAAAATTATAGTTAATATACTTTGATACCTGCTTTTTTAGCTTAAAGAAACACACAGAATTTGCTTGTTTTAAACAAACATCCTATTTGTGTGACATAAATAATATGTGAACAGACTTATGAATAATACAACATCTGTAGCTCTTAGAAAATAAAACATAGTTAATTAGGGATCACATGAATTATGTAATCATTATTTTTAATGTTTTGTTCTTTCTAGGTCATTCAAACTGCCATCTACACATGAATACAAAGAAATTCTCATAAACAAGCAGAAATACCCAAGAGGCATGAAGAGTTTTAATACTTCAAAAATGCGGGGCTTATGACAGTACAGATGCAGAAAAGATAGATTTTAGAACTCTAAAAACCAGCCTTGGAGAGGATAAACATGCTAGTCAACAACATAGTACTGAAACTTGTCGAAATGCCTTTGGAGTTTGAAATATCTAGAGCCGCCAAAATGTTCGAGTGAAATTGAAAAATGTTTCTTCCAAATGCCTAAGCCAACCAAACGTGAGCATATGTGCCATCATGGCCAAACTGACCATTGCTTTTGCTGGTCTCAGCCTGGGCCAGTTGGGGCACCCTTCACTACCTGACCGAAGATCAGCATCAAATCCGTGCTTCCTTCTACTTTGCCCAGATGGGATTTCTCTCTCCACCATGACACCCTGTCAATACTGTACTTGTCACACATCACATTCTTTGTTTTATGTGGTGTGGTTATTTGTTGTTTTTCCTATCTCATCCTTAGATTATCCTTAAACTTTAGCAATTGCCTCTCAGCTGCTCTGTATGGTCGACAGTGCCAATCCAAGTGCTGTGAATATTAATAAACACGTTTCTGAATCAATAAAGCCCCAAGAAGAAAAGCTGAGAGCCTTTCCATTAAGATCAGGAACACATCAAGGATGCCCACTCTTGCCACTATTGTTCAACACAGTACTAGAAGTCCTAGTAACAGCAATCAGAAAACAAAAAGAAATAAAAGGTATTCAAATTGGCAAAGAAGAAGTCAAACTCTCTCTTTTTGCAGACGACATGATACTTTATGTGGAAAACCCAAAAGACTCCACCCCCAAATTACTAGAACTCATCCAGCAATTCAGTAATGTGGCAGGATACAAAATCAATGCACAGAAATCAGTTGCTTTCTTATACACTAACAACACAACTGTAGAAAGAGAAATTAGAGAAACGATTCCATTTACAATAGCACCAAAAACCATAAGATACCTCGGAATAAACCTAACCAAAGAGGTAAAGGATCTATACTCTAGGAACTACAAAACACTCATGAAAGAAATTGAAGAAGACACAAAAAGATGGAAAAATATTCCATGCTCATGGATCGGAAGAATAAACATTGTTAAAATGTCTATGCTACCCAGAGCAATCTATACCTTCAATGCCATCTCAATCAAAATTCCAATGACATTTTTCAAAGTGCTGGAACAAATAATCCTAAAATTTGTATGGAATCAGAAAAGACCCTGAATCACCAAGGAAATGTTGAAAAAGAAAAACAAAGCTGGGGGCATCACATTGCCTGATTTCATGCTATATTACAAAGCTGTGATCACCAAGACAGCATGGTACTGGCACAAAAACAGACATACAGACCAATGGAACAGAATAGAGAACCCAGATATGGACCCTCAACTCTATGGTCAAATAATCTTTGACAAAACAGGAAAAAAATATGCAATGGAAAAAAGACAGTCTCTTCAATAAATGGTGCTGGAAAATTGGACAGCCACATGCAGAAGAATAGAACTCAACCATTCTCTAACACCATTCACAAAGATAAACTCAAAGTGGATGAAAGACCTCAATGTGAGACAGGAATCCATCAAAATCCTAGAGGAGAACATAGGCAGTAACCTCTTCGACATCACCCACAGCAACTTCTTTCAAGATACATCTCCAAAAGCTAGCGAAACAAAAGCAAAAATGAACTTTTGGGACTTCATCAAGATAAAAAGCTTCTGCACAGCAAAGGAAAGTCAACAAATCAAAGAGGCAACCCACAGAATGGGAGAAGATATTTGCAAATGACACTACAGATAAAGGGCTGGTATCCAAGATCTATAAAGAACTTCTCAAACTCAACACCCAAAAAACAAATAATCAAGTCAAAAAGTGGGCAGAAGATATGAAAAGACACTTCTCTGAAGAAGACATACAAATGGCTAACAGACATATGAAAAAAGGTTCATCATCATTAGCCATCAGGGAAATCCAAATTAAAACCACACTGAGATACCACCTTACACCAGTTAGAATGGCAAAAATGGACAGGGAGAGAAACAACAAATGTTGGAGAGGTTGTGGAGAAAGGGGAGCCCTCTTACACTGTTGGTGGGAATGCAAGTTGGTACAGCCACTTTGGAAAACAGTGTGGAGGTTCCTCAAAAATTTAAAAATAGAGCTACCCTATGATCCAGCAATTGCACTACTGGGTATTTACCCCAAAGACACAGATGTAGTGAAAAGAAGGGCCATATGCACCCCAATGTTCATAGCAGCAATGTCCGCAATAGCCAAACTGTGGAAAGAGCTGAGATGCCCTTCAAAAGATGAATGGCTAAAGAAGATGTGGTCCATATATACAATGGAATATTACTTAGCCATCAGAAAGGATGAATACCCAACTTTTACATCAACATGGATGGGACTGGAGGAGATTATGCTAAGTGAAATAAGTCAAGCAGAGAAAGTCAATTATCATATGGTTTCACTTATTTGTGGAACATAAGGAATAGCATGGAGGACATTAGGAGAAGGAAGGGAAAAATGGGGTGCGGGGAATTGGAGGGAGAGATGAACCATGAGAGACTATGGACTCTGAGAAACAAACAGGGTTTTAGAGGGGAGGGGAGAGGGGGGATTGGTTAGCCTGGTGATGGGTATTAAGGAGGGCACGTACTGCATGGAGCACTGGGTGTTATACGAAAACAATGGATCATGGATCACCACATCAAAAACCAATGATGTATTGTATGGTGACTAACATAACATAATAAAATTAAAAAAAAAAAATAAAGCCCCAAGAAATCTACAGCTACAGGGAGAAATGCTGTATATTGCAAGAAAAGGTGAAAATGAATGAAGGAGGACCATCAGCTGAGGAATGAGCTTATCAGACTCCTCAAAAATTCAATAGGAAGGAGCAGAAGTTAGAGTCCTAAACATTTGTTTGTGTCTTACTAACGGTTAATTTCTTAAGAGTAGTTAGTCAGCAGCAGAATTCTAGATTTTAGAATTCTAGTTCCTACCTTTGTTACTTGGAAGTGAAGAAGAGACTATGATAGTGCCAAAAGAACAGCTGGGCTGCTAAGGCATCTAAGGAGCCACTGGGAAAGGAGAAACAGGGGAAGCTTCGCATCCTGGACTATGGACCTAACCAGCACTGGATTCTCCAGAAAGCTGAGATGGACGCAAGGGTGTGTATCCAGGAAGTTTACTTTGGGAAGATCCATCCCAAGGAACTGGACTGGGAGACTGGAAAGAGTAATAAAAGGAAAGTGTGTTATCAGGCTCAATAGTACCATGGGCAATTGGGGCTCCATCCTCCAAGGGGCGCTCTGAGAAGGTGCGGAGAATACACCTCAAAGTTGTCCACCAGAAGGAGAAGGAGAAACTATCCATCGCCTTTCTTTTTCCCTTGGTCAAGTTATGGGGGCGGGGGGGGGGGGCACTGTTCATGACCTTGCACTTCCAGGATTGCACCTGCTTCAGAATAGCGGAATGGTGTCCAGAAGGTATCTTAAGACATGGCAAAGGAGAAGCTGCTGAGCAGAAAGCAAGAGATAGGTGCTGCCACTGATGTAGGGTGCAGGCTGGTGACCCCTTCACCAACCTGGTTGCTGTAAAAAGGTGGGCAAAGAGGATGTGATCGAAGGCACAAGAGGGGGCTGCCACCAGGTCTTAGAAGCACATGAGTCTAATGAAAATCTGTCTGCCCCGGCAATCATAAGCAGAGGATCATACCCATCCCTTCTGAACAAAAGTCAGAGAAAGGGGCATGAAGACCAAGGAGTAGCCAGAGAGAGAACCTAGTTGGGGAGTGGAAGAAGCCAGGGCATCGGGGACATTGCCCTTGCCTAGAACCAAACTCCACCTTTTCTATGCTTCAAACACAGACCAACATCTAGAAGGGAGTTTTCTTTCTCCCTATTTACATTTTTGATATTTGGTTGCTACTTATTTCAACTTGCCAACTCTGATACAGCCATGCCATCTGCCAGCCATTTTTTACCTGCTCCTTAATTTACTTGATTGCTTTTGGTGCTGTGAGGTTTAGGGAAAGCTTTTGGCTTTTTCTGCTCATAACCTGTCCTAGTTTGGGTTGCTCCAAAAGCTGACACTGAGGAAAGAATGTGGGTACAAGTAGTCAATTCCTGGGGTACGAGTGACCCCAGGAAGTGCTGTAAGTGGGGAAGGAGGGCAGGGAGGAAGGCAGCCAGTAAAGGTGTGTGCATGAGCAGGTTATTGGCATCCAAGTTTTCTGGGAGTTTGCCACACTGAGGACAGGGAAGCTGGGGTGTCTATGCACGGGCTCCAATTCCTCACGAGCCCACTGTAGTTCCCAGCTGCCCTGCACACAGGCAGCCTCCAGGCAGAGAAAGCAAGCAGAGTAATGTGGATGGTTGAGGGGAAAGTGGTGGGTGTATACTACAGCGGCAAGGAATCCAGAAGATGGTAGAAGGATCTAGACTGGGACATCGGTAGCTTCTACTACACACTCTGAGATGATGTTGCAAAGGGCAAAATGTCCAAACATGGAGAAAAACAACAGCAACAACCCCCTGGTGGCATCTGGATGGAAAGAATAGTTCATTAGTACAGGGTCCGAAGGAATTAAAATTAGCTTTGAAACGGAGATTATTTATTCAACTTTGCAGACAAGAACTTCACAATGGCATTGAATCTCCTTAAGAAAAATCTCCTTTGCCATTACTGAAGAACAAATTGGGAAAGAAACCAACATGTTTATTGCTTTGGCCTAAAAACAAAGGACCTCACCCCTGTTAAATACCAACTGCTTGGCTCTGTTCCTATGTGAACACATGGAAACCTGGTTTGGGACAGGGGTGATTCTCTTGTACTAGTCATTGCTCTGGACCACCACCAACGTGGAGTCACTCAAAGATCAGAAGGGGTTCCACTTTTTTTTTTTTTATCCACCCGATGCTTTCTGATGGAAAAGCTCGATGACAATGTATGCAACTTGTCGAGGATTCAGTGGATTTCACTGTGGATGGAAGACTGCACGGAGCACAAAAGAGAGGCTACAAAGGAAAAACTTTCAGTGGCTTCATAGATTAAAAATTCACCCTGATTCCTCATTTTCTTTACTCACCTCTGCCACAGCCTTCGAGTGAGCTGAGACAGCTGCTCCTTCTCACCTGGGCTTGGCCACATAGCAGACATGACATAAACCTGAATGTTGGGCTTGTCTTCTTGGCCACTGTGATCTTCCATGAGAAGAACATGCCCTCAGTAACTGCCACCTCCTCCTTCAGCCTGGGAGCCAACTGGCTCCCAACCCCAGTTGGGAGCTTCCGTCGTGAAACACAACAGCTGAAGTAAAGCTGCCCAGACAAGCCTATTCTAGATGAGACAAGAGCAGTCAACCTGAGAACTCAAGCACGCAGACAGATGCTTACAGTTGTAAACCTCTGAATTTTGGGGTGAGTTTATTATGCAGCATGATGGTGGCATTATAAAAGTTCTCAATAAATACCAAGGCATTCATTATACTATTCCCATTTATTTTTATTTATATATACAAAATGTTTATTATACCAAAGTATTTATTATCCACAGAGCAGAGAGACTAAGGGAGGAGAAGAGTGGAGAATGAAAACCTTTTACTTTTACCCCATCTATTTCAATAATTAGTCAATCTTTTTTGTAACTATGCATTACTTGGTGGAATTTATGAAAGAAATGTAAATCTGACAAAACCTGTTTCTGCAAAGGAAAAAGAAACAAAATATTATATTAATATATTGCATTTGGTCAATATTTAACTACCAAATTATCATTTATATAACAAATAAAATCTTGCTACTTAAAATGAGATCCTTGGGCCAGCAGAAATGGCATTACCTGGGAACTAGTTAGAAATCCAGAATCTTGGGGCACCTCGGTGGCTCAGTTGGTTGAGTGCCTGCCTTAGGCTCAGGTCATGATCCCAGGGTCCTGGGAATGAGCCCCGCATCAGGCGCCCTGCTCAGCAGAGGAGTCTGTTTCTCCCTCTCCCTCTGCTGCTCCCCCTGCTTGTGCTCTCTCTGTCAAATAAATAAAATCTTTAAAAAATAATAATAAACTCAGAATCTTAGGCCTCACCTAGACCAGCAAAATCTGTAACAAGATCCCCACGTGATTCTTGTGTACAGGCAAATTTGAGAACCAGTGAACTAAAAAATTAGGCATTTTCATTTTTGCTTTAGTCACTAGTAAAGAAATGGTTTAACAAGGTAAATATTTTATTTAAATTTCCTCCCTAATATGTGAAAAGTATTTGGAAGTAGCTTCAAGTAGCAAAGATAATTTGTGAAGATGATCCTTTCATAATAGTAAAAAAAAGAAGGTTGAAATGTTAAACATGAAACTTGAAGTTTTTCAGTAACTAGGGAAAGCAGGACAACAGAAAGCAAACAAAACAAAAAATGGGCGTTTACATATTTCAAGAAGAGCGGGGTGAATTGTGTAAATTGTGCTTTTTCTTCCCACATCAAAAATCAATGCTTCTCCTTTCTGAGCGGAGAGCCAGCCAAACCCACACTGTCTGGATTCTGCATTCCCAGGTGAACTTGCACAGCGTGGAATGGGGACAACGTGAGGTAGCCACCTGGTTAATTCCCCAGTCCCAGACACCCTGGAGGGGCCTCAACTTCCTGCTTTCACCTGGAAGTCAAATCCATCTCCTCACAACCTCTCATATCGATCCCACCCCAATTTCTGCCTTTCCCAAAGGAAATTCCCTGGACTTGGTGTGACTCCACCTCTAATTATTCATGACTTATTTGCATGTGTGTTTCCTCATTATACGTCATCAGAGTCATTAACAAGAAGAGAAGGCTCCTGTTGCCTGGGTAACCACAAGTAGCACATCCATTGTGCCTATTGATTGGACCCCAATTCTAGTTTTTGTTATGCTCTTTTTTTTTTAATATTCATTTATTTTAGAGTTAGAGAGTGTGCACGCGCGAGCGGTAGAGGGGGAGAGGGAGAGAATCCAAAGCAGACTCCCTGCTGACCCTGACTTGAGGCTTGATCTCAGGACCAAGACAGAGATGCCATTTCACTTTCTTGATAGTGTTCTAAAATGCACAAATTTTTATTTTATTAAAACAAATTTATTTTTTCTTTGGGTGCTTGTACTTTAGGTGTACTTAGGTGTCACATGTAAGAAGCCATTGCCTAATCCAAGGTCATGGAAATTCATTCCTATATTTCTGCTAAAAGTTTTATGGTTTGACTTCTGGCAACCCATATACATGAATATGTCCACCCAGCACTCTACGTAACCTCTACCATGGTTTACTTTTCTTCAGAGCACCTATCATTTCCTGACTTATCATATGTGTTTTGTTGCATGTATCTCTTCCCCTTACTAGTTTATGAACTCTGTGAGAATAGAGAAGTTATTTCTTTTGTTCACTGCTGTAACCTCAGTGCCTAGAACAGTGCCTGACACATAAGTACTTAATAATCATTTGTAAAATGAGTGAATCAATGGATAAATATCCTTTTGCACAGAGCATGATGTTTAAATTTTTCATCTATTCAAAATTTCCTGGAAAAAATGAATGATGAATGAATTTCTGTGATGTCAATGAAAGTTAAATGATAGAGCCGTGAAGACCAAGATCTCGATTGTCTTACTGTCTGCCTTCACCCTTATCCACTGTAATGGCTTTGTGTCATGGTTGGATCTTTTCTAGATGTGAACAAGGGTGCAACTAATAGGAACTGGATCACAAATTCATATTGTTCCATTATATTACTCTGTTGGATTCTTCTTTCTGTATCACCAGATACATAAAGATAATTTCAAAATGAATTGAAGAGAAAAAGAAATGTTAACCATTTAACACAATAGGAGTTTATTATTTATACTTTTTTCCTAAATGGTCTTCCTAAAATGTCTGAAAGACACTTTAAATCATTAACATATTGAGAATAGCAGCCACCATTAACAGTTTCCTTTCCAAAGTATTTTAAAAAGTCTTCCTTCACTGTTTTGAAGAGGAGTTATTTTAAATTTCTAAGAACTTAGTACAGAAAAGCAAACAAAATTCTCAATGCAACCATCATTTCACTGCTTGGTTGTATGAGGTGAAAATATCATGGATCTTACCGGCAAAGCCCGGCAAGGTAGTGGGCAATAGGACTGAAAGTATGCAAAACTAATCAGACTCTCTCTAGAGTACTTCTTATCTCAAGTGTAGTTAACAAACTCTCAGTCCACGATTATACTTAGGTGACCCATGTACTCATATACATCTGAACTTATGCATAGCATGAAATGAATTCAAAATAAAATCTTATAGTACAAGACATGGCAGTCATTAAACTAAGATGAAGTAAGTGTTATGAAGTATGAAAACATGGTACTTGAATTCTATTTATTCAAAAGTCTTCACTGAACTGAGCATGTTCTTTTAACAAATTCAATTACTTATTTGAATATGTATTATATTTTAATTATTGCAGCCATGAAAAGAAGCACTGGTTAAGGATGTATTTAATAAAAATATCTAATCAGCTTGAGTTAGTCAATCATTTAAGTTTGTTTTTTTCATGAAGATCTAATCTCTAGAACAACTGTGCCTATATTTTTTATAGGTACATCCCTATACTCTGGTCTATCTGGTACACAAATTATTTTAGAATTATACTAGTTTATCTCAACTGCTTTCCTAGAGAAGCGTTAATAAAAGAGAAAGGTTTTGGCTTTTTCCATAATTGTTATATATGTACAATGAAGAGTAACTTCCTGATTTCACTGCTTTGTTTTGTATAATAAACATAACAATGCAGATGTACTCTGCCCATATATGGAATAGTAAAAGAATTTTGAGAAGGAATAACTATCAATTAATAAAGGCCCTATAGTAATTATATATTTCAGACCAGCTATAATTTCTGGATAGATATTCAGATCATATGTATATTACATAGAAGAGATAGACATCAAAAGATTTATTTAATGAATGTATCAAATATCGATGAGCATTTCATTGGGTACGAAAAGGATGCTGTGTCATGATGTTTTTTTGTCTGTAAGAAGATTCTCATCTCAAGATGGCTTAAAAATATAGGCAATTATTATCTCATTTAGTATGAAGTCAGAGAGAGAGCTGGTCCAAGTTAATTCAAGTTCAAGCCTCTAAGTTCTTGGAATTCGCTCTACTAGTCTTAGCTGGTTGGCTATTATCCTGAGGCTCGTTCCCTCATGGTCTAATGGTTGCAGCACCTCCTAACAATGAAGCCTGAATGCAAGGTGTAAACCAGCTTGTCCTAGTCAAACCATTTACACAGGGTCAACCTGTCCTTAACCAATCATATCATTCTTTGCAAAGCCCTCATTCTCACTTGGTGATGAGAAAATTAAATGTTTTCCCATTTAATAATCTAACCTAATCTAGGATTTTCTGTCTAATCCTGTTATAACAGTCACAAGTAATTAGTGACTGAAATCCAAGTATTATCATAATTAGCACGTTGTCCATCACTGCTGTGTACTGGTGGGAGGGAGAAGGGAGGAAGGGAGAGGAAAGGGAGAAAAGAGAATCTGCCTGGGTGAGTGATGGTGACCTTCATGGACACAGCTGGACTATGCTTCCTTCTACTGCTGGGGTCATCAGCTGGTCCTGCCCAGGTGCTGAGCAGATGGGTGTCTGACTTTTTTCTTTTACGTAGGTTCCATGCCTGGAATGGAGCCCAATGTGGCACTTGAATTCAGGACTCTGAGATCAAAACCAGATCTGAGATCAAAACCAGAGCTGATATCAAGAGTCAGGTGCTTAACTGACTGAGGCACCCTGCCACCCCAGGGGTGTCTGATTTTTAAATTATTACCGACATGCTGATTTCAATAGAGCTGGTGGAGATGATTTTCTGGACCTCCATTTAGCCTTATTTTGGACACTCCCATTAGGGGGTGTGTCCCAATGTTCCATTGTGCCACCCTCAGGGTAGCCCACAGCTCCTGCCCCTCAGCTAATCTCAGAGAGCTCTCATTTGGAAAGGCAGAAACTTGTGGGGTCAAATTCACTGCCGTCCAAGAGCTTAGGAGAGTGAAGAGAGGGTGGATGACTGCTTACTTTGAGATCCCAGCCTGTCCTGTTGGTTCAGATCCTTCATGAAACCTCTTGCCTTCAGTAATCTCCAGATGAGAAGGAGGTACCATCTCTAGGGTCTGGCATACACGCACACTTCAAAAGTTTTATGTTTAGGCTTCTGTCTACTCTGCCTGATCCACTTGGATTTAGGACATGTTCAGGCACCAAACTAACTTCCCTAAACTCTACCTCCTCCAGAATATTTCTCTCTCCCTTATCTCCTGTTTATACCTCCTGTGTCATGGTTGGGAATGGGATAGGAACAAATCAATCATTTTGTAGCAGTCCCACTTATCCTAGCCACAAGTCATCTAGGCCAGAGGATGATCTTGAGAGAGAAAAGAGCCTGATGTCTCCAGCGTATATCATAAATAACTTTATGCACATATATTTTATTACTGACTTACCTCTTGTCACAGAGTGTCAGACTCCCTTAGTTGACAGGTACTTGCCTTCCACATACTCTAAATCAGAATCTGCATTTTAAAAGATCCCCAGGTAACTCTTATGCATTTTAAAGTTTTAGAAGCACTGCCTTACCAGTTCTGGGGCTTTCTGGGTCCAGAGAAACTAAAGGCAATAATTAAACAATCAATAAAATAATACTTATTCTGAGCTGAAGACTCAAGTTCACATATTGAAAGAGGCCCCTGACTTCTATGCAGAATTCATAAGAAAAGATATCAGCCTAAACACATCCTGGTTATATTCCAAAATTTAAATAACAAAGGGGAACATAAAAAAACTTGAAGGAAAAAATAACAGCGGATATACAAAGCAAAAAGGAAAAACTATCTGGTGACAAGCATCATCCACTAGACAGGAGTAGAATAATTATCCAGTAGAGGAAAACGGAAGCAGCTAGAAGGTAGGAGGATAACATTACAGAGTGCTGAGGGAAAAGGGCTTACCCCGAAAATTCAATATACAACCAAAATGCCATTTACCCATCAAGGTAAAATAAAAATATTTGCAAAGATATGCAACGATTCAGAAAAATCTAGCATTTATGTACTCAGCTTGTGGAAAATTCTAGACGCACAACTCTAACTGAAAATAAATGACCCAGACAGAAATGTCAAGATAGGGAGATGAAAAGGAGAAAGTGATTAGGAAAGAATCTTTTAACATAACTTGCTGGGTTAAATAATAAAAATAATAGCAAAGTTCTTTACATGCTCTATCTTACTCATTCCTCATCACAATTCTGGAATGTGGATGCATTAGTTACCTTTTGCTATTTAACAAACTATCCCCAAATTTAGCAGTTTAACACAACAAACAGTCATGATTTCATACTTTCTGCAGGTCAAGAATGTGGAATAGTGTTCTGGCTCAAGAGCTTTCTTGAGGATGGAGTCAGAATGTGAGCCAGGGCTGTAGGCATCTGAAGGTTTGACTGTAGCTGAAGGGTCTACTTCCTAGAAGACTTTACTCACATGACTGTTGACTGGAGGCTTCAGCTCCTCACCCCATGGGCCTCTCCATTGGGCTGCCTGTCCTTGTGGCTTGGCAGCTGACTTCCCCTTGAGAGAACACTGTGTGTGAGAGAGAGATTCTGAAGCCACAGTGTCTTTTATGATCTCATCTCTGATGTCACACACTGTCACTTCCACTTTATTCTAGTCACTAGAAGCAAGAGATGAAATTCAGCACACGTTGGGGGGGGGGCAGAATTAGGCTCCACTTCTTTGAGGGGAGGGTTAAAGAATGTGTGGACATTTTAACCGACCACAATGGTATTATTCTCTACACTGAGGCACAAGCAAGTTATTTAACTTGCCCAAGTTTACATGGTTGGTAGGCAGGGGAGCTGAGACACAAGCCCAGGCATTCTGACTCACGTGCCCAAGCTCATAACTACAATGTGAAACTGCCTTTCAATGAAAAAGGTTAGATTTCCTAGAAATGTGTCCTACACACTGATATGGAAGATGCATACTGCCAGTGATAACATAAATGCCTGAAATTAGAAGTTCTAAGTTATTTTGGCCAAATTCAACAGTTGGTGTCAACTCTTGAGAGAGATGTGGAGAAATGTGACATACCCAAGATCTAAGAGTAGAAGAGTATTTGGGGAAATGACAGTGGGGAAAGCATTGAGAGAACAGAGCATCTGGAAATAAAATGCAAAAATAGACTATTAGTGCCTGAAAATGCAAGGTGGCTATTAATGGGATAGAAAAGTCCATCAGATTTCCCAAGTTAACAAGGCGGAATTTGAGCAAACCAGAAAAATAAGGAAAAAAAGAGGTCATAACAGAGAAAAGGAAATAATAAGCAATAGGATTAATAGACTAAAACCGAGTATATCCCTTGTTACACTAAATGTCAATATATTCCACACTCTCATCAAAAGACAGAGATAGATTTGATATAATAATAGAAAAACCTAGCTATATAGTATTTACAGAAATATACCTGTAAATTGATAATGAAAGTTTAAAAATGAGACATTGGATGGAAGGCAAACAAAAAGATTATTAGTCCGGGAGGAATGAAAGGTTATGGACACTCCCTAAGAAAAGGAGAGACATTACAGAACAGTAAAAAGCAAAAACTAGGAACCAGATATATAATAAATCTATATGCACAAACAGTATGGCAGTGAAAATTACCAGAAATGGAAGAACTTGATAAAAGTATACTAACTGTGAGGGATTTAATATATTCTAAGAATTAGATTGATACAGTAAATTTAAAAATAAACAAGTACTCAGGAAATCTGAATAATACAGCAGTAACCTACAAATATGAAAAATGCTCAGGGACAAGAGAACTTTTGAGGTGTTTATTTCAGATTCACAAACATTTTTCTCCATGATCTTAGGAGGATCAGAGATCCTAGATCATTCTCTAGGCCAGAGAAAAGTACAGATCCTGATATGAATACATTTATCCATTTATCCAGACTTTTCTATGCCTGCTCAGTATTCACTTCTTCAAGAAGTGTCCTGGTGATGGGTATTAAAGAGGGCATATACTGAATGGAGCACTGGGTGTTATACGCAAACAATGAATCATGGAACACTACTTCAAAAACTAATGATGGTAATTAACATAACATAATAAAAAAAAACAGGTGTTTTATAAATGCTATGATATAAAAGAAGCCGTCTAAGTCCTAAATGAAAGTAGTAAGCAGTGCTGTATGTTGTCAATGAATGTATTTTCCATTTCAAAGCTTTTTGACATGTTTTTATTTCCCTTTTGGAAGAAACAACTAAATATGTTAGCAATCCGTCCTTTACTTGTACGATACATAAAGCTTTAAATCAATGTGCAGTGCAACATAGCAACAGCCTCCCCCATAACTCCGAGGCACTCTGAAAGATTTATTTTTAGAAGGGAAAAAACACAAACACATGGGCAATATAAAAGATGAATTTTGTAATATTTTTGAAAAGGTAACAACAATAAACTCTACAAACTTTGCCTCAGTCTTACAAAAAGATCCATAACAATTTAATAGATTTTATTTCCAGTCAGATATACCATCAGCCACTGGAATGCCACACCAGTTACTAACTCATATTTCAATTATTTTCACATTTAAATTAATTAATATAGTATTGCTAAGGAATAACTACTCTGTGGCTGGCCTTTCAGGCCAGTAAATAAGAATTTAAGGGCTCTGGTAGCTAATGCAATTTATTACTGGATTTTAATGACAATTTTTATAAAGATGTGGGAAATAATTCAATAAAATCACTTTATTTACCAAGTGTTTTGCAGAATGCCTGGGACTACCTAAGAAGTACTAAATGTATAATCCCTTTGCATAGTTGTAACTTAAAGATAAAATTTTATTGAATACCAGATAAAGACAGAAGCACAAATTTGATCACTGGTAGGGAACTTAACCCATGCATCAGTCTGTCCATAGTCTGTATTGGTAAGAACTACATAAACTTTTCTGCCACGTTTTGATTAGCTTTATTTCAAGCAGTAGAACTGTTAGCACCCTTTACTCCCATTCTTCCTTTTTGTTGCCCAAGTTTGGATGACTCAACTGCTAAATGGCTAAGAGCAAAAATATAAACAAAGTTCAAGTTAAGAGCTTCACAGTGTTTTGAAAATTTCTGGTGAAAGAGGGAAAGGTCGTGTCTACTTATCAATCTGTGGGGTCTCTAAAATTTTGCCCATGTTCTGCCTGCCCCCTCATTGACAGGAAGCTACTATGTAAGTATGTCAGCATACCTAGCCTCCTTAGACTGTAAAAAGTTTGAAATCAAATAGGATTATCATGGAGAAGCTACTTTTCAGCTACTTGCTCATAAAAACAGAGAGCATTTTTGTGAAACTCAGAGAGTATCCTTTCAGGGGACAAAAATGTCCCAGAAACCAAGTGAGGACAGTGAGTCAGACTGATTATCTCCAAGATTTCATTCAACTATCAAATATCTACCCTACAGTTACTCAATATTTGCACCAAGAGTTCTGATAAATTCAAGCACAGTTCACATTGATCCTGTTAAAATATCTAAGAGAGTTATGTGGTAAGTAGGTGAGGGTGAAGAGTGTAGCTTGCCGATAAAGTCACACTCAAATATTTCCAAAAAAATCAAGCTCTTAGACTAACAATCATTAATCAGAGCATGTAACATAAAATCATGAAATACCAATTTATACTCACTAGATTGGCAAGAAGTTTAGTGTGACAAAGCCAAGTCTTGGCCAAGACACACACTGCTGATGGGGAGTCTAAATTGCTATATATACTTGGAAAACAAGTCGACATTATCTTTTTTTTTTTTAAAGATTTTATTTATTTATTTGACAGATAGAGAGCACAAGTAGGCAGAGCGGCAGGCAGAGGGAGAGGGAGAAGCAGGCTCTCCGCTGAGCAGGGAGCCCAATGCAGGGCTCGATCCCAGGACTCCGAGGTGGGGCTCGATCCCAGGACCCCGACGTGGAGCTCGATCCCAGGACCCCAGGATCATGACCGGAGCCGAAGGCAGCCACTTAACCGACTAAGCCACCCAGGCGCCCCATACATTATCTTAATATTATAAATAACCTGTGGTCCAGAAACGTCACTCCCAGGCATATCCCCTAGAAAAACTCTTAAACGTGTGCATCTATAGACACGTACAAACATGATCATAGCAGCATTCCTTATGATACCAACTACTGGAGATATCTCAAATGTCCATCAATAGTAGAGTTGATTCAAAAGGGGTATGGAATGGTAATATAATGGAATAGTATACAGCTATTAAGATAAAAGAGCTATAATTAAACATAAAAAAGGCATATTTCAAAAATAAGATGTTGGAAGGAAAAAATGTCAAAACAATACATACTATTCTACTCCATTTTTATAAATTCTCACAATATGCAATACTAAACACACATTTTTTAGGGATGCATTCATATGAAGCAACGTATTTTTAAAAAAGCAAGTGGGGGGGCGGCGCCTGGGTGGCTCAGTCGTTAAGCGTCTGCCTTCAGCTCAGGTCATGATCCCAGGGTCCTGGGACCCAGTCCCACATCGGGCTCCCTCCTCGGGGGGAAGCCTGCTTCTCCCTCTCCCACTCCCGCTGCTTGTGTTCCTGCTCTCGCTATCTCGGTCTCTGTCAAATAAATAAATAAAATCTTTAAAAAAAATAAATAAAATAAAAAGCAAGGGGGGCGCTAAATACAAATTTCAGAATAGTGGTTACCTATGGGGACAGGAACGGGAGGGTGCAGTTTGGGGAAGAAATATACAGGGAGTCCAGCAATAGAAGCAAACTTCTTTAGCCACAGTATGCTTTGTTTCTTCATCCTTTCCACATGTTACGTAGTATATTCCTTTGTGTTCATGAAATAGTCCTTAATCATATTTTCAAACAGTCTCTGGGTAGAAAACAATAGATTGGGATGGGAGAACTATTGTTTTTAATCAGAAGCTATTGCATACTATTTTTAAAAGCATAACAAAAATTTCCGAATTTGCCTGTAAAAAAGTGTTGGGGGTTGGGATGTTAGGGCACACTTGTAGGCCCTGAAATAAAATGACCTCCTTGATAGATTTGCTGTTATTTGTGTATAAATATTTTTAAGTCTATATGCATCCTAGAGTATGCAAAGAAAAAGTCTGGGAAGATTTACAAGAATCTACAGCAGTTGTCTCTGACAAGTAGATTTTTTCATTCTATCGTATAATGTATTTTTCATTTAACTTTACTTTTAAAATTATTTTATTCTATATTGTAATCGTTTGGTTGGTAGGCTTTACTATAGGAGCTTTACGTTTCGAATTAAATGCTTTTTATTTCTTTTTTTAAATTTTTTTATTATTATGTTTATAGCGCTGCGAATTAAATGCTTTCTAGAATAAGGGCAGGGGGTGGGAAAAGAGGATGAAAGAAGGGAGGATTGGTGCGGACCCCGGTGTGGGGCGCACGGCCTCCACCATCCGCGGCGCTGGGAGCGCAGGACCCTCCTCCAGCATCCGGGCCGGGCGGGCCACCTGGCGGGGACCAGGCCACCTGGCGGGGCCGCGCGGCTGGCCGACACCAGCCCCGCCCCGCCGCGCCGCGCCCCCGAGCGGTTGCCCTGGCAGCGGGGCGGTGCGTGGCCGAGGCTCACAATCGGCCCTGACTCGGCGGCTCCCACCCCGCCCCCTGCGCTCACCTGGCTGCGAGCTCGCCTGCTGCGGACCCGGGGCCCATGGACACACACACCCCCTCCCTGCAGCCCCGCGCGCCGGCTCGCCTGCTCTGCCCACGTAGACACCATTCACGGCTGGGCGCCCAAGCCGGGCTCCGGGAGTCCGCGGTCGCGGCTGGGGCCCCCGCCAGGTGGCAGAGAACGAGGGCCGCGGCCGCAGGGCGCCCCCGCAGGGCGAGGCGCGTCGGTGCCTGGTCATCCGCGGCTCCTGATCACCGTCAGGACTAAGAGGTGAGCTTGGCACCTTGCTCCCTGCCACCTGGCTTTTCCCTTGAAATTACTTACTTTCAGGGCTTTAGCTGGAAGAGTGCAAGCTCTAGAACCAGCCCGTGGACTGTGGAATTCACCAGCGTAGCTTGATGGGGTGGGTGCCTCAGAGACAGCATTGAAGTCTTTGATGAGGATGTCTCTGTTCACACAAATGAGGGGATGTAGATTCAGGAGAGTCAATGAGCTATTTGGAAGCACCGAATCCTATTCCGTATACATCGTGCTTACATATGCATCTAACTAGGATATGGCTGTGTAATAAGACAAACCATAAACAACTGCTAAAGTAAGTATCACCACAGCACGGAGCAGAGACCAAGTGGGTGACTTGTGGGGCAGCTCAGGACTTAGTGGGAGACTCTTTACACACATGGCTTTAACCAGCTGCGTTATCTGGTTGCCTAGTCCACCACATGTTATAAACAGATTAGAAGGGAAGAGAGGGGCCACGGCAAACAGGACATTGAAGCCACAAGCCATGTGATGACTGATGTCCCAGTGGCAAAGGAGGAAGCACAAAGAAAAAACAGCCAGCAAAAGAGTGGGGAGAAAAGGACGAGGCAGCAGCGTGCATTTGACAGTGATGGTCACTCTTCACCCTTGACACGCTCTCCTCCTTGACTTCGCCCAGTGTCGGGCTGCCTTGCAGCCACCAAACCCCCCACAGCTCCCCATAGGCCAGGCTCAGACCTCTCTCTCTTGAATTGTGTACCCCATTGCCTTGTGGATTCTGACTCAGCATGCCCAAAGCGTAACCGTCTACACTCTCTGACCAATCCAGACCAAATCTCGAGCTCCCCATCTCAGACACACGTAGCCAGTGGCTCAAGCCAGAAACGTGGGCATTTTCTTTGGTTCCTTCCACTCAATCTTAAAACTTTTGATCATCCTTTATCGAGCAACCATTACTTGAATGCCTCACATGAGTCAAGTTCTGGGTGATGGAGAAATAAAGGTCATTATGATATAAAACTTCTGTTTCATGAAGGCTCTATACTAGTGGGGAAGTCACACAATACATAAATTGAATATATCTGTTTCTACAGATATATAGAAATGTAATATACAGAAATGTTTCGTTATAAAGAAAAGGTGACATGGTGGCTGCAGTTTGAATGGTGAGAAGTGCCAACTGACATATTCTGAACAAAGGGCACCCGAGGCAGAGGGAACAAGAAGTTGCAGAGGCAGGACTGCGTTTTTGTTCCATAAACAGAAGGGGGGCCAATGTGGCTGGAGATCACCTTATCAAGGGAGGTTGGAGTGAAGTAAGATCAGAGGGGCAGAGAAAATGTTCTTAGAAGATCATCATGAGGTGTCTGGATTTATTCTGATTAAGATGAAAAAAGCATTTGAACTGCTTTTAAAAGATAGTTTGGAGAGAACTTTCTGGCGTGAACATCATGTTCTATATCCTAACAGGAGTTTGGGTTACATAGATGTATGCATTTGTCAAAACCCATGGAATGGTACACTTAATACTTGTACATTTCATTATATATTCAAAAGACAAAAAAGAAAAAAAAAGAGCTGTAAGCAAATATTGAACTCTAGTTAAGGATATTGTATGCTGGAATATGTCTGCAATTTACCTTGAAATGGATCAAAAAATAAGATAGATAAATGATAGACAGAAGGATGGATAGATATGTGATAAAGCAAGTAAAGCATTCATGGTAGGATCTCAGGGGTAGATATATGGGTATTCAACTTTTCTTTATATTCAAAAATAGTTATGCTAAAATGTTGGGGGTGGAGGCTTGTCTGATCTACATTTTAGAAAGATTTTTCTGGGAACTGAATAAGGAAGGGGCTCTGGAGGGCTGCTGAAGAAGCAGTGAGACAACCTAGAGTCTGTGGCAAGGATTTGGCCGAGGATGGCACCACTGGCAGCTGATGTCAGGCTATATTCTGGAGGTAGAGTTACGGGGTTTGCTGATGGATTTAAAGAGTAGGGGATCTGCAGGGAAAGAATGAGGGATAACTTCCAGTATTTTTCTCGGAGTAGACTCATGGATGGTGATGGCATCGTTGGAAGTGGGGAGAACTGGAGAAGGTCAGGATGCTCCCAGTTCTCTTCTGACGGGTTACATTTTATATGCCTAGTGGAGGTCCATGTGAGGATGAAGAGTCAACAAGTAGAGATATCACTTTGGACTCTGGGGAGAGCCAGAGATGGCTGTATAAATTTGAGAGTGAACCATCAGAAGCCTCAAATTGGGATGAAGGTCATGAGATGGGATGAGACCATCAGGACAGTGTGTGAGGTTAGAGAAGAGTCCTGAGGGCTGAGCCCTGGGCACCCCAACAGTTAGGCTTCTGACAGAACAGGGGAGCCAGCAAAAGGGGGATGAAGAGTGGCTGGTGAGGTAGAAGGGGAGCAGGCAATGGAGATGGGGTTGTGTAGAGAGATGCAGCTCAAGAGGAACAAGTGGTCACCAGTGCTATTCACCGCCACAGGGAATGTAGGCAAGGGAGCAGGCTTGTGGAGAAAAGGTGGAGCAGTTTCAGATTTTGTAGTAAGATGAAATCCTTTCCATTGCAAATGACAGAAACTCGGCTAACTAGTTTATGCTAAATTAAGGGGGGTGGGGAGGGCATATTTACTCCTGCAGCCCTGAGCTAATGTCGTGTGGACTAACTAAAGTGGTAGGTGAATTCTGGCACAACGGAGTCCCAAGCGCAACGTCTGCCCTCAGTCTCAGTCTCTGTAACATGCACGCTCCCTGACAGCCAATATGGCTCGCACAGCCGAGGCCACATCCTACTGCTTACCTGCCTCAGCACACAGTAGTCTGGCCATGTTCTAGCAGGAGGGTCCTGTAGGGTGCTGACTGCCTCATGTCTTTCCTGAGCATATGCTTGAGACATTCACTCTACCTAGGGAGAGAATTCATTCACACTGGCTAAGCCACGGTCTCAGACCCATTCCTATCACAGGGGATAGAAGGGGCAACCCCATCCAAAAATTTTGGGCTGGAAGCTTGCTTGACCTTATCTGATCTACATTTTTAAAATTATTTTCTGAGGACTGAACAGAGAATATACCCTTAGGGGTCCGTTGTGGGAGCAGTGAGACAAATTAGAAGTCTGTGGCAATGATTTGGCCTAGGATAGCAGGACTGGATGATCTGGAATGGATCCCCAATATGATAATGGTGTTCTTTTCCCAGAAAAAGTGAGGAAAGAAAAGCAAGCTGGGTATACCTAGCATGACCTATGACTCAATTCAAAAGATTGTTTTTCCATAAACAGTAAAGAAGAGATAAAATTACATATCAGAATGCTCATCACAATTTAACAGTGGAATTATTTATGAAAATTATAGTTGTCTCTCAACCATTTGCCTACATCATTCCCATGTGAGGTGACATGAATCATCCATCACATTTAGTATCCCACTGAGCCCAGTAGATTCCTGCTTATAATGAGCACCTAAAATTCCACAGGTTCTTTATCACATTTGTTAACTACCAAAACCTGTATGGTCTCTAGGTTAGAAGGACATGCTGGTACAGAGCCATAGAGTGGGGAACTCAAATCCTCACATTGGCACTTCTGTTAGCCTTACCTTCTTCATGGATAGAATAGGGAGGCTGTGTCAAGGAAGGAGGGTTAAATGAAACAAGAAATTAAATTAACAAGAAAGCTGTATTAGCAAGGCTGATATTAATTATGATGAAACATTTGTTTCAAAATATTTTAGTTTTATGCTAGCTGAATATTCTCTATTTATGTATAATTTATACTTTTTGTGAAATCAGTTGCAATAAATTGTGGTAATAACATTTCGTGAGAAACAGCCTCTCTTCTTAGGGAAGACTTAAAATATTATTATTTATATCAAATTAAAGATGACAAAATTAACTTGGAGTTGTGTGTTTCTGTTTTTGTTTTTTTGCTGCTATAGTTTTTGTTTTGGTCCAGAAAAGCATTTTCAAGAAGGTGGTCGAGTATGGCTTTAGCCGATAAGAGACTTGAGAACTTGCAGATCTACAAAGTTCTTCAGTGTGTTCGGAACAAAGACACGAAGCAGATAGAAAAGCTGATCAGGCTTGGATACCCTGAACTAATCAATTTCACAGACCCCCTCAATGGACACAGTGCTCTGCACTTGGCCTCGGTTTCCAATGACGTCGATATGGTCAGCTTTCTCCTTAGCCTTGGTGCTCACCCTGATGTGCAAGACAAGATGGGTTGTACTCCGACAATGAGGGCTGCAGAGCTGGGGCATGAATTGTCCATGGAAATATTAGCCAAGGCAAAGGCTGACATGACTATAGTTGATAATGAAGGAAAAGGTAAAAATCCCAACATTTTATCCAGTAGCTGCAATCCACTCTGTAGCCAGAAATCCAGAAAGTGGACTTATTTGCTTTCCAACTGTAGAAGTGAATTACTCATGAGTTCAAGTGAAAAGCCAGGTTCTCACTCCTGTACTTAAGGACACCATCTCCCTATAATTTGAAAATGGTATTAAGGTATATCTTAGGGAAACGAGCTGTGAGAGATGTCTCCCTTAAAAAAATTAGAGTTAGATTAATTTGTGTTTGGTGTTTTTTCTAAATGTAGAGAATTTTTAATGATACACACTGATAATACTATAGGCAGAATCATTGATTATAAAATACAAAAATCTTGTTTAGAACAAAAGATGAGGGAGAGAATTTCTTAATCTTTTTTATACTTTAGAACCTCAAAGAGTACTCAACTTGGACTCCAAAAGGATTGTATTCCCTCTCAATAGCAGCCTGATGTAGAAAGGGGTTGCAGTTGGGAACTGGAAGGGCTAAGGTGGATTCTGGCATAAAATCCAATTCTTGAGGGTCAGTTTAAATGTATTTGGAAACCTGACTTGAACCTTGAGACATGGCATTTCCATGCTTTTTCAGGTGAGACAGCCCTACTTCTCCACTCTGTTCTCCCTAATCTCGTCTCAACACCTTGTCTGGGAGCTTCTTGCCCAAATAACTCAAGGTTTCAGAAGGACTTGACACAGCCCCATGAAAATCACCAAGAAAATTACCACCAGGCTTAATATAAATTGGTAGATTTAATCAGTTGTCCCAAGGCGTTGCTTCAAGTACAAAGCCATTAACATCAGTCCCACACTGGAGAAATAAATCCCATTTTTTGGTGTTAATGTTTTCTGACAGGAACAAAATCCGCTTTTATAATTCTCTCCAGACTTGGTATTTGATAAATGACTTTCTTAAAACAATAGGAGAGGACAAGGAAAGGAACAATCATTTAATTACTTAATAACACCGCATAATGAAATGAACTTCAGATACATTCAGGGATCAAATGTGTTTTAAAATGTTAAATCCTGAAAAAGAAAAAGAAAAAAAGCCTCTTAAAGCTCTATAAAATATCATTTCCCAAAGTGTGTTCCATGGACCACTGAATCTCTAGGATGTTGATAAGCATTACATGCAAAATTGTTTCCACTGCCAAACTCATTAGAGAAACATTGGATAAAACAAATTGAGACATGTTGATTTCACATTTGTCAGACAGACTAATGACAGTGACATTTTCCATTTGTCTTTGACCCTTGAAATAGTTTTTCCTTGTGGCATTTTATATACCAGGAGTTTTGTGAAATATACTTTGGGGAAACACTGTAATGGAGAATAGTTTACCTTCTAGAATTTGAAACAGAAATATAAGCTTAAAAAAAAAGGTTGAGAAATTTTATAATAAAAATCTAAAATTGTAAAATTAAAAGTAAAATTAGAAACAGGATCACGTAAATATTAGTAGCAAATGCAACAGCCATCTGGTTAATATCTAAGCTCATTGAAATTAATATTAAACCTGTCAAGGTTCTGGGAGATGAATGTATGAGAAAACAATCTGACCAATCACATAGGAAGAATTAAAAATAAAAAACTTGGAACAAATATAAATCTTGTTGCACGCATGACCTTGTTAGTCCGGCCCCATAGAGACTTGATTCTGTCTAACCCATGGTGTGCTTATTGCACTGCGAGCCCTGTCTTCCCCACGTCAGCGAATCTAGCTCACCTTGCACAGCTCTCAGTTTGGCTGCCACTTGCCCAACTGCTTTGCTTATTCCACAGAAGTCTCTGCCAAAGACATCCTATTCTCCAGCGATTGATGTTTCATTCACTGCACATTGGTCCTAAAGGACAAGCCAACATTTAAATGGTTAAAACACTTAACTGGATCTTTAGAAGGATGTGGGACATACTCTAGGTTAAACTGTACTTTGAAAAATTTTGCAGAACATGGAAAAGGTAAATCTCTAAGCCAAGAATTTCTTTCCTATATGTTGTCCTAGGGGATTAATTAGTGTCAGTCCAGTCTGGAGTATAGAATGGTGTCTGTTCTCTTCAAGGGTTAAGCTAGACTAGCTCCTAATAGCACCCATTCATTGGTTCTCCCATTTATAGGAATGCATACCCAGTCCCATAAATGTAGTATGAGAATTCTACAGTCTATCATCTTTGCCCTCTTTTTTTTTTTTTTTTGCTTCAGTTTTAGAATGTTGACTCATGTTCATTGTGGCTTAAAGAGTCAACCCAGATAGACTTTAACTGTGAGTTGCACCTGCCATCATTATAAAGTATCCATTTCCTAAGTACCTTAGGGCCTTTTGTAATGAATTCAGCCTCATCTGGTATTCTCTAGGTGACATTGTTGTTTGTTATTGTTTTGGCCCAATTTTGCCTGCTATGACTTGTTGTGTCTTTGGTTTTCTATTTTCAACCATGTCCTTGGCCATCTTTCTGTTTTTAACTGTTCTGAGTAACCCTATTTTGGATGCATCTGTTTATATGAAATATATTTAGATTTTGATTTTATATAAATTGTGGTTTTTATTTTAATGGTAGAATTTATCCAACCTGTATTTATCTAGATGGCCCAAAGGTTTGGCCTCAGGGCTGTCATTTATTTTATGTTATGAGAATATAATATATTTAATATATATATATATATATATATAAATAAATACATATAAAAATATTTTCCTATATGGTCCATATGTTCTTTTTTTGGTGTGTGTGTGTGTTATATTTTCTAAGGTTAATGGTCTGCTTTTAGATCTTTTTTTGGTTGTTGCAACGGTAGTTTTATTTACTTTTATTATTTACTGATTGACTTTTAAAAATTGAGGTATAATTGACATCAACATTGTATCAGTTTCAGGTGTACACATAATTTGATATTTGTATGCATTGCAAAATGATCACCACAATAAGTCTAGTTAACACCCACCACCATATATAGATTTTTTTTCCCCTTGGGAAAAGAAATGTTTTTGATTGTTTTAATGGCAAATTTAATAGCTTTTCATATACATAAAACTTTGTTGAATTAGCACTTTACATGGTATTCATTAATATTCTGCTATGAAAGAAGAGATTAGTACAATAACTTTTGCATCCTTAAACTTATATGTCTACTGCTTTTATATATGAACAGCCAGCTCGGCAGGTACAAAAAAACCTCCCATTTTCTTTCTCAAGTGATATTGTAGAGATCCTTTAGTTATTTTCTAGCATTGAATGTTGCTGTGGCAAAATCTGGAGCCCAGCTTGACTTTCCTCTTTTTTTTTTTTTTTAAAGATTTTATTTATTTTTTTAACAGAGAGAGACACAGCAAGAGAGAGGGAACACAAGCAAGGGGAGTGGGAGAGGGAGAAGCAGACTCCCCACTGAGCAGGGAGTCTGATGCAGGGCTCGATTCTAGGACCCTGGGACCATGACCTGAGCCGAAGGCAGATGCTTAACTGACTGAGCCACCCAGGTGCCCCTTGACTTTCCTCTTTATAGAGGACTTGAATTGTTACCCAGAGGCTCACAGGACATGTCCTCTACCTAGCTTTACCTAGGCACACCTCATTGATTGTTCTTAGTCCATTTTTCCTGAGACCCCAGTATGCTTTTTCTTTTTTTTTTTTAAGATTTTATTTATTTATTTGACAGAAACACAGCGAGAGAGGGAACACAAGCAGGGGGAGTGGGAGATGGAGAAGCAGGCTTCCCACGGAGCAAGGAGCCCAATGTGGGGCTCGATCCCAGGACCCTGAGATCATGGCCTGAGCCGAAGGCAGACGCTTAATGACTGAGCCACCCAGGCACCCCCCCCAGTATGCTTTTTTAATCTTCAAATTCAGCTTTTCACTTCAAGAAAGTTTTCTTCTGTTGTATCTCCATATTTTTTCTGTTCTACTTGGTTTTTTATTGTTGAGCACCAATTACATATATGTTAACTCTTCTTTGCCTCTCTAGACCATTTCAGCTCTTCCACCATCTGTTACATTTTCCTTAGTTCTTTCAAGTTTTTTCTTCACTTCCATGACCATGGTTTTTGCACTCTCCTTTTTCCTGCCTCCGGTTTGACTTTCCTTTCTTTGGTGGTTTTATTTTCCTCTACCATTTCTTCCTAAGCTCAGCTGGCTTAACTTCATCTTTTCCTTCTTTTATCATCTATTGTCCTAGAAGCCCTGCATTTAGTCTTGGTCCATCTTCGCACTTTTGTTTTGGAAAAAAGTTATGTTTAACTTCTTTGCTATCATAGAAATAGGACAATCAATAATTCTCACACAGTATAGTTTTTCCAGCGTGTGCTTTTAACCTAGCTTTTATTATCAGATTTCTTCCTTTCGGTATCTGTATTTTTCATAGGTCACATGCTGGTTTTTTATTGGTTACTGTTCCTCTTTGAATGAAGCCTCTGTTTAGAGTGAGGTCATTACAAAGTCAGTTTGGAGTTTGACTGTTCTTTGCCCAGATTACAACAATACCCCTGACTTGTAGTACATTTTTGACACGGATTATGTGGAGGGCCTGTACGTCAGAGGTTATAGGTGGGGAGATTTCGCATTTTCCTCTCTTCATTGGAACAAAACGAGTTGCCAAAATGGCAGAGCCCCTTGTCATCAACGTTTTCTTCTTAATGCTGCTGTACTGACAGCCTGCTTCTTATAAACATGGCCAGTCTGCACATTTCATCATTCAGTACCATCTGCTTTGTGGCTCTGCAGCTTCAGATGGGACACAGCAAACCACCGCTCGCCCTCCAGCACACACAGTCCTGCGTGGGACTGCAAGATGCCAAATACCCAAGGTTGTCAGGGCCTCACATATCAGCACTCAGATTCTTCCCTGAACCAGGTCCTATCACATTTGGTTGTGACTGTTTTCTAATTGTATCAGAGGTTGACTCTCTTTCTTCCTCTGTCTTGGTGTTTCAGTTGGTTTCAGAAGGAAAAGCAAGGCAGCTACGCCTCTGCTCTGCCACCTTCAACTAGCCAATTACGGATTTCAAAATTATTAGTTTTTCTTTGCTATCTGGTTCGAATATAGAGAGACTATTAATGAAGTACTATTTGGGGGGTTCTATTTTTCTACAGGTATTTTGTTTTACTGCATTTTACCTACTAAGCGGCATTATCGCTGTGCATTGATTGCCCTGGAACATGGCGCAGATGTCAACAACTCTACCTATGAAGGAAAACCAATATTTCTTAGAGCTTGCGAAGAAGCACATGATGTTAAAGACACGTGCCTGACATTTTTGGAAAAAGGAGCCAATCCAAACGCTATCAACTCAGTATGACTATTCCTGTGATTATAAATATTCCTTTTTTTTTCAATTATAGAGTCTTAGTAGTGCAATTTTTTTTGCATTTAAATATGGTAAAATTATCCTGTCAGCTTATAGACTTTCATTTCTATTCAAAATGGTTTAAGGGGCGCCTGGGTGGCTCAGTCAGTTAAGCGGCTGCCTTCGACTCAGGTCATGATCCCAGGGCCCTGGGATCGAGCCCCGCGTCAGGCTCCCTGCTCAGTGGAGAGTCTGCTTCTCCCCCTCTCTCTGCCTACTTGTGCTCTCTCTCTGTCAAATAAATAAATAAAATCTTTAAAAAAAAAAACAACAAAATGCTTTAAGATGATATACTCTCATTATCTTTATATTGCTATGATTTTACAGTTTATTTCCTAATTACATTTGGAAAATTGGTATTTATTATGCATAAAGGTAAAACATCATTAGAGAAAATAGAAAAGATATCACCGATGTCTAATAAAAATTTATCTTTTTGGAAAGAAAATATGTAGTTGTGCTATTTCCCTCATTTATTTTGCTCCCTCTCCTCATTTGGCCAATTTTATTGAGTTTTCTAATTGTTTAAGAGGCATTTCAAGACAATAATAATAGATTTTTTCTCATTAGAAAACACTTAAAACCTAATTTTAGCATATATTTTACCCTCTTTTCTCCCCTTTTGCTCTACTTTCTTTGCAAAAAAAAAAAAAAAATGCATCTTTAGCATGATTTTTTCACAGGGACATCTGGTGTGACCCTGACTCTGATATTGGAACTCTCTACATTGACCCACTGCACTGACTTCATTTTTCCTATTTGCTTTGTGGAACTAATAAAGATGTAGAGAACTAAACCTGCCAGTGTGAATCTAAGGCCAAATGGATTGAGAACATATGTATACCAAATGTGTTATTTAAGATGACAAGTATAACCAGAATTTGATCTGCTTCTTGTCCAGTCCACAGGTCGAACGGCTTTAATGGAAGCATCAAGAGAAGGAGTGATAGAATTAGTTCGAGGGATATTGGAAAGAGGAGGTGAAGTGAATGCCTTTGACAATGAGAGAAAACAAGCTGTACATTTTGCTGCCAAAGGAGGCTTTTTTGATGTAAGAATCTGCCCTTTGCTTTAAAATTTGTTGCTCACCATTTCTTACCTTTTCCTCAAATTTTTAAATATCATATAGGTTACACTAAGAATTTTTTCCACATTACCATCTTGATTTCCCTAAATAATTCTAAAATTATATTTTATATCAAATATTATATTTTTAACTTTGTCTAGCTCTTTATTCAGTTTTATCGGCTTGCCAAGTTTATGCATTTAATATTACTAACCATGTTTTTCTGTATTCTTAACTATGGCAATTTAAAAGTTTTGCCAACCAAGACTACTTTATTTTATGCCTCTATTACATATTAGACTCTTCATAATATGTCCGGCATGGCCGAGTTGTAGAGAGAACAATGTCAACATACTCTTATCTCCCTGATTTTTTTTTTTTAAGATTTTATTTATTTATTTGACAGAGAGAGACACAGTGAGAGAGGGAACACAAGCAGGGGGAGTGGGAGAGGGAGAAGCAGGCTTCCAGCAGAGCAGGGAGCCTGACGCAGGGCTCGATCCCAGGACACTGGGATCATGACCTGAGCCAAAGGCAGACGCTTAACCGACTGAGCCACCCAGGTGCCCCTTTATCTCCCTGATTTTTTGTGCGCATCTAATGACTCACCTCCATTTTAAACTCTTCAGTATTCTGGTTATCTGGATATACCAGCAAAGGATATCTCATAGGTACAGTGACATTGCAGAAACGAAATAGGAACCAATGCTCTCCTTTTTTTTTTTTTTTAATTCTCAATTACATCTAAAATTTCTTTACTCAATTTTCTGAGTTTTAACAATTATCTTTGTTTTTGTCATTCGGTCTCTCCCCTGCAATAAAAATCTACAGCACAATAGAAGTCACATGTGGTAAAGAATTTGCTTCCCTGATGATATTTCCCATAGGCTGATGTTTTCTAGAATTACTAGAATTCACTAAGATGGCATGCCCCAGCTGAATATAGAATTTTCTAACCTCTAGATCAACGCTATTTGATAGAACTTTTGGCAATGTGGAAAAGTTATAAATCTGTGCTGTGTAATATAGAAGTCACATGTGGCTTTTGAGTATTTCAAATATGGCTAGTGAAACTAAGGAACTGGATTTTTAAAAATTGTTTTCTATTTAATTCAATTTAATTTTAAATAGCCACATGTAGCCTAAGTAACTATTGGAGAACACGTTTAGGTGCCAGTCTTCATTCAATGAATGTATATTGCTATTCCTCTACAATATCTACGATTTTTTTTGCAGATATTGAAGCTTCTTTTTGCTTACAATGGAGACATGGGGCTGATATCAATGAATGGGAATACACCACTTCATTATGCTGCCATGGGTGGTTTTGCAGATTGCTGTAAATATATAGCTCAGCGAGGTAAAATTGCCTAGTAATTTTATGCTTAAAGTATTTATGATTTACCCATGTTGTAGATGAGCAGAGAATCTGGGCCTGTCACTTGTCAGTTGCTTATCTTTTTCAATAGCCGAACATCAGTTATATACGTAGAAAGAAAATTGAGAATCTTTTCTTACTCTACCTTCTGTCAAATCATGAATCTTGTCTTAAAGTGATGAAAACCCAGATTCTCAAATATTTTTAGGTTATTGTTAAAAATCTAAACAGGATTGTTCATGGGTCATCTAATTATTAAAACGCTTATAGTTATTAAACTCCTTTTTAAAAAAATGTTGACATCAATCTGAAGGACGAATACTGAAAACTATGTCTTTTAGTCTGAAGTTTTAACTATTTTATTAAAAAATGTTCAATTGTATCAAGTGCAAAGGATAAACTTTTCTCAATAATTTGAAATTATGGGAGAAATGTTTTAGGGAGAAATATGAAATAAAATGAAAATTTTCATGGAAAATTTGAAAGGTAAGTGATATTTTAGATTTTCCTGAAGCTTCTATGTAACTATTAATTTAGGAATATGAAGTATGCATATATAGCTTAATGTATTCCTTAAAGTGGTAATATTAGCTAATTAAGTTTGTGGATCAAACTGGTGTTAATTACATGCTGACTGGATGTACATTGAAAGTTTTTAACTCAGGGCGCCTGGGTGGCTCAGTTGGTTAAACATCTGCCTTTGCCTCAGGTCATTATCTCGGGGTTCTGGGATTGAGCCTGTGTTGGGCTCCCTGCTCAAGGGGGAGTCTGCTTCTCCCTCTGCCTCTACACACCCCCCTTGTGCTCTGCCTCTTTCTCTCGCAAATAAATAAAATCTTTATTTAAAAAAAAGTTTCTAACTCTTCGTTAGAAGTGGAACTGCATTCTGCTGAACTTTATGGTAGTGTTTTTTTTCTTTTTTTTCCAGTTTGAGAAATAGGCAAAAACTTAGAGTCTATTATTCTACAATTCTAGAATAGAGCAGAGAATTTTAGAAGTCCCTGGGGCCTAGAGATCCTGTATTGTAACCACTAATATAAATAAGACTAATGTGCCTGTATAACTAAGAGTGTAATAACTGATTCACTTCTACTTTTTATGAACTTATACAAGCTCGTACTCTCCCCCCAACCCCCCAAATAATAAACACTTTTAACAAATAAAGGAAAATATATCAGATGCAACTTTTGCCCCCATAAACGGTCTCATCAGTCTTGTTTTCAAATCTGTCACTATCAGCAATTTATTCTGACATTTTTAACACTGTATATTTCTAAGAACTAAAGATCTGTCCAGATTAAGACAAGCTTCTTCAACTTTAACATGTTGACCACTTCATTATAGGGACAAACATCACCAGACATCTACTCTGTTATTTATGTACTCCTGGGAGAAAGTCACAAAAAGCAAATTGAGAAACACATTTAGTCAGAGCTTGGGCCATGCCAAAGGCCTTCCCAATGATGCAGAAAAGTATTATCTTCCTGGCAGAGTCATGAGACTAGACCGTGTTTCTAAAACAAGGGCCTGAAAGCATTCTAAGTTCTGTAGCATGTTTGGAAGTAACAACCACTTCACTGGATCAAGGTGGGGGACCCAGTTCCATAGCAGAAGTGTGACCAGTTACATGTCCAGCTAAGGCAATCAGAGCAGCAACAAACAATGCATTAGCCATGAAATGCTAATTTCTGAGTAAACTCCCTGGATTCAGTGTCTTCTATACTTAAATGTGAAGGCTGAATTCTTTTGCCACATTAAACTATCTTCTTCAGTGTTCTCCTCCTTTGCCCCTGGTCCTGCTGCTGGAACAATTTACAAGTCCCCGTAAGCAGTGCGAGTGCTGTATCCAAGGGCAGAAGCTGGGAGTTTGGAGCACTTCTGGGGAAGCACCCCATGAGGCTTCTCTTTCTCTTGGGCCTTTGGCTGGTGCTCTGCAGCACACACCAGCTGTAAGCTGAGTACGTTTGACCGCAGATCATACATCACAAAGGGAATGAATGGATCTTTATTTTTACTAATTATAGAGGAGGAGACAAAAAATCCCAAGGCAAAAGGAGAAGAAAAGGGCCTTCAGATCTTTAAGCTGGGATGTTGTAGTCTTTTATCCACATAAAGGTTTCTAACTAGGAGGAAACTGGGAGCAGAAGGAGGCAAGATAAAACACCTTTAAAGTCCTTTGATCCTTAGGGGTGAATATAGGAGTGGCTTGGGAGATGGTAGATAAACACCCAGACACCTTGAATAAGCAAAAAAGCTAAGTAAAGACAGCATTCTCGAAATCGCTATGGAATTATGCTATCAAGATCAGTCTCAGGTCCCCTTTTCAATAAGTCACTGTTCTTAAAACTGTTCAATATGGACATTTTAGAACCCTCATTGTCATAATACTCTTTTTGAGTTCTTCTACCACTAGTAAAATTATCAGTCTTAATATAAAATTTTAAGTTTTGACAATGTCAAAGGAAGTATTAATCTTAAAAAGCACTGGTGACTCATTTTCTTTTTGACAAGGAATAAAACTATAAAGTATTGGAGGGGCATGTTTTATTTTTGCATGCAGCTGCCTATATATTTGGTTGCTGGACATACTGATTGAGTAGCAATCTTCCTGATTATGTGATATTGGCAAAGAAACAGAAGAGCCTTCTTCTAGATTCAAAACACTAGAAAGAGCTTCTTCATAGTCTGACTTATTTATAGACATAATGGATTTTTAATATCTTAAGACACTTATGGACAGCACAGCCTTCCTAGTGGCACTAAGTAGACTCCCCAATGCACTCAGAGAAATTTATTTATTTGAGGAATACTTACATATAATGTTGGTGTCATCATTTTAAGGAAGGGTCCAAGAAGGAAAATGAATTTTAATGCCTAATTTGCACAAACGTAATACTAGAGTCCTTTCAGATTTGATGAACGAATGACTTTGTCCTCTACCGGGTTGTTCACATGACCAATCACAAAACAGCAGGTCGATATAAATTACATTGAATTCATGGAGAATACAGATAAATATAGTTTAAGATGGTACACAGATTTGCAGCCATAATCATTCAAAAAGAAGCAGGTGTACAGCATTGAGTTCCTAAGGGCCTTGTAAGCTGTCTGAACCCAGCTTCTTTCCAAATTCAAATGCCACCCTTATTCTTTTCCTGTTTGGCAGGAAGTCTCCTTAGCAAGTATCCCAATATGAAATTTGTTTCAAGTATCTATGGGGATTCATGTCCCAATCCTTTAGGGGCAGAGAATATAAATTGGAAACAGATTTCCCTCAGAATTCACCAAAGTGAAGCTCACAGAAAAAAAAAAAAAAATTCACAGTTTAATTTTGTAATTATAATAGCTAAATGGGCTCATTGCTCTATACAAATAATTTAGGGATAAACTTTTGGCCAATAGTTCAAGCTTAAGAAAATGGTTGTAGGAATGTCATTTGCAGAGTCATGCAAGTGCCTAGGCACTATTCATGATAATGATGCTTCATGTTTTAGGATGTGACCTGAAATGGAAGAACTTAGACCATAAAACACCCAGGACTGTGGCCAAGGAAGGTGGCTTCAAAGCAGCAAGCAAAGAAATACGGCGGGCAGAGCGCACCGCTAATAAACTGGTGCGGCCAGGAGCCAAAGATCCAAATCCACTCTGGGCCCTGAGACTTCACGACTGGTCGCTAGAACATGAGACTTTCCTTCGGGAAGCCTTTTCGTTTGTGGACAGAGGCGATGGGACAGTCAGCAAGGAGGACTTCGTGTTGACGCTGGAGGAGAGGCAAGAATATGTGACCCCAGAACAGCTGGCTATGATAGCTCAATATCATGAGAAATTGCGGGGAGCTGGGGTCAACATTAATGATTTCTTTAAAGGAACCAGGTACCTGAGTAAGTCTTATGTCTTGGGATCCTATGGGCCTAAGAAAAAGAAAAAAGGGATGGCCAAAAAGCCAAAGAAAGGCAAGTTTGTCTTACCGCTGCCAATCTGCATCATCCCTGACCACGTATTTCCCCGCCGGAGTGACGGCGGGCCGCCCTATTACATGATTGAAACCTACCAGAATGTAACAGATAGCAGTCGGTTTAACCGAGACCGGCCGCCCGAACATCCGGTTCGGGATGACTCTGCTTGGTACATTGATGATCCACCGAAGGTATTTTCAAATATTAATTTCATCACCAAGGCAGGAGACCTGGCTTCTCTGAAAAAGGCGTTTGAATCAGGAATACCTGTGGATATGAAGGATAATTATTACAAAACACCACTAATGACTGCGTGTGCCACGGGAAACATAGATGCCGTCAAGTTTCTTCTTGAAAAAGGGTGTGTTTTCTTGGTTGAATTCACATTCAACTCCAGAATTTTAGGACAAAGAAAGTGCTTCATTCCTGACGTCGAGATTACAGATTGATCTTGTATGGGAAAGTGGGCTAATGGGAAGCTGGGAATGTGTGTACCCAAAGATGGTTTGCCAGTAACTATGCATGAAGTTGCTTTGCCTAGGGATTTATCTACATGGTGTGGAGTCACTTTTTATTTTATTTTAAATTACCGAAAGAATTTTTTAAACTATTTTTTTAAAGATTTTATTTATTTATTTGAGACAGAGAGAGAGAGAGTTCATGAGCGGTGGGGGAAGGGTAAAGGGAAAAGCAGATGCCCTGCTGAGCAGGGAGCCCAGCGAAAGAATTTTTTTTTTATTGTGGT
Organism: Phoca vitulina; assembly: GCF_004348235.1. Classification (NCBI taxonomy): domain Eukaryota; kingdom Metazoa; phylum Chordata; class Mammalia; order Carnivora; family Phocidae; genus Phoca; species Phoca vitulina. The sequence continues at coordinate 22,085,552 of NW_022589725.1, forward strand.
AGGGACAGATAACATGATCTACCCTCTTAACAGGTTATAAGCATACAGTACAATATTAACTATAATCACAGAATTGCATAGATCTCTAGAACTTAGATTCATTTTCCGCATTGCTTTTTAATCTGTCTCCTATGTGTGGGGATCCTAGCAAATTCAAACAAGTGGGACAGTGATCATGATGACTTAGGGCATGTCTCATTCCCTTCTCGAGAAGCAGCAGTCTTTTCCTTGGTTCATTTGTAAATATCTTTAAAATATCCAAGCATGACATTTTTACTGAACTTCTAAAGCAACTACTCAGGTTTAATTCCTTCTCTTACCATAGCTGAATAACCTGGCATAAGTTTCTTTTTTATGTCTCACATTTTTCATTTTTATAATGGGGCTCTACTAGGATTCAGCTTGCAGATTTTTTGAAGATTAAATGAGTTAAAATATGTAAAGCAAAGTAATTGCATATTTGATAAAAGGGTATTATTGTTATTACTATAACGGTCAAGGTCAAAGAAGCATTCAGATTTGTATATTATCAAGAGGGAGTATAAAGTAATTAATGAGAATTTGAACTTTTGGACAGTGAATTTTTAAAAAGGACTAACATTTAAAATAATACATTTTCATGCTAGAATTTTAATAATGAAGGTGCATTTAAAAATCTATGACATGCAGAGAAAGTAGACACAAAATGAAATAATAGGACTTTTTTATTTCCTATCAGCTTTTACCTTCATTAGATCCAGTTATATAATTTTCCTTAATTTTAACCTTTGCAAAAAAGTGTAACCCCTGGAATCTAACTAAGTGCCTTTTAAAATTAAACAAAATGTGTGCAAAGCAAATTAAGACTGTCAGATAATGCGGAACACGAGTCAAGAAAAATTATGGCACAGAGTTTAACTTTATTTAGGGCTTCCCTGGTTTACAGTTGAACAACTTGATAATACTAATAGGAAATCTTGCTTTGCATTTCCAGCCTCTGGTGTTTGGAACAACCGACATTTTTAGCTTGTGCATCTATCTTATTTTATAGGGCTAGCGTTAATGCAAGAGATAATTTCCTGTGGACCCCACTTCATTTTGCATGCCATGCAGGCCAACAAGACATCGTTGAGCTTCTTGTTAAAGCTGGAGCAGTGATAGATGCGGTCTCAATCAACAACTCCACCCCTTTGACTAGAGCCATCGAGAGCTGTAGACTGGATACCGTAAAGTACCTTCTTGATATCGGCGCTAAATTCCAGCTGGAAGATAGAAAAGGTGCGTGGGCGCATGAGTGGTGGTTCGGGTCAGAAGAGGAGAATTTACGTTAGATTCCAAACCCCTTCTGGTTCTCTTCTTGTAAGATCGCATTTCCCCGCAAGTCGCTACTGCAACCACAAGCCTAAGTTGAATGTTCTGGAAGTTGGTTTCATACACAGTTCCTCTCAAGTCACTGGTGTGAAAGGACCAGTTCTTGATGTTTGCAGTCTGTCATGGATGGATACTTTTGTAAAGTACAGTAAAAAGTGATTTACTAGAAAATGAAGTGGGGAAATAAAATGTAAGGTTTTTTTAATCACTAGATTAAAGTGATGGAAAATTCTATCAAATCCATCCAAAAATTTCTAAATGCCCACTCTTAATTTCTTACTTATTTCACTGTGGCCCAGGAAGCATTGGTTTGTGGGCTTATACCGGTTTTCAGATTATACCTTGGGTTATCACACTGTCATAACTACCAAGTCCCTAGGAAGTGGCATGATTTTAAAGGCTGTAGAATTTGGATTCTTTCTAAAGCTGAACAACACAATTCCTGAGTTTGAGGCTCTCTCTGGGAAGTAAATAGGAGGGGTGCATCTTATGTCATAAATATACAACCTGAAAAATAAGCATTTGAATAAATGTTTGACCTCATTGCTTGGAGGTGTCATTTTCTTACAGTGGAACCCATTGCTTCCTTTTGATCGGAGAGAGCATTAACCTTTCTGGCTGCTTCGGGCTTCCCCTGGGTCACTGGTAGTATTGTTTCAGGCCTGCCTGAGGATATTACAGTTGTCATAATACCCAGCCATCTGTATGGAGCACTGTGACTACCAGCTTCCCCAGGCCTTTTTGAATATACATCCTTGTATCAGGGAAAGGGGAGGATAGTGTAAAATTGTCACACAAAAGGAAATGTGTGTAAGGTGGGAAGAGAACCATCAATCAAATATCCAAATGTAAATATTCTACCAATATTTCTTATCCATTTTTTTAAGAAACATGCTCAAAAAAATTAACAAGAAAACGTTGTGTTGTTAGTAAATGGCACTTTAAACTATGAGATTTCAGAGCTGGGTCCACCTTAGAGAGTATCTGATCTAGCTTGGTGACCTTACACATAACGATTGGCTGTAGTAATCACCCTTACTGCCACATGCTGAGGCTGATGTGCTGAGGTTTTTCGGCATGGTTTATTATCAGTCTGTTTATTGCAACTCTGAATTTATGTCTTGAGCAGGACATACTGCCATGGATGTTGCAAAGGCATATGCTGACTATAGAATAGTTAGTTTGATTCAAGAGAAGCTGGATAACTTGCCAAAACCAACAGAAAATCAAAAACTGAAAGGCAAGCCACCTCCTAAAGTGAAGACTGAAGGCCCTGAAGTTAAGAAAGAAGAGGTAAGAAAAGTGATCGACTACCCATTAGTAACTGGTAAAAGCTTGCGGGGGGTAGGAGAGTGTCAGTATTTATACATTGTTACACAGCATGGGCAAAATAATATGCAAGCCATATTTTCAGCACTCTTATGCAGCATTGAAAAAAAAAATACCTAGCAAAAAAATTCCTATTACTGAAAATTCTAAAAAGTGCTCATTGCAAATAGAATCCATGTAAAAACCGAGTTGGCTCAGCCAAATACAATTAGAATGTTGAAAAAAGAACTGGTATTGGATATGTATATATTTGGTTCTAAGTCATACAGATTTGATGAGATGGCTCAGACAGGGAAGGAAGGTAAGAAGAAAGAAGCAAAGCATGATTTTCCTTCATTTTGGTCTCATAATCTTTCATTACCCACCTTATCCCCCTTCTAAGGAATTTTAATGACTACCACTGAACCCTGGGGATATCGAGCCACTTGTGACTTGGATATTCCTCAGAATGACTCCAGAAAGTTTTAAAGGTGCCAAAGGACTGTTCCTGGTAATCCTGAATAATGTGCATGCCTCTAAACTACCAGCAAAAGGTTGAGGTTTTTGCCCAGGCAGATTACAGAGAGAGCAAGACTTTGTCATTAGCAGGGAAGGCCAAGTGTATTTCTAGGCTAGAAGCTTCTTTTAGGGAAGCAAGAGGATCCCTGGAGATTCTTTGCAGACATAAGACAGGGTGAAATTCAAAAAGGAAAAGCTCTAATGTTATCAAATTGGAAGGGTTGGAGAAACATAGGTGGTAAGAAGTGGAGAGGGTGAAAAGATTGTAACAAACATGGAGGACAATAAACAGTAGAGAGTAATAAACATGGAAGACGAGAGTAAGGGGGGGCCAGAGGTGAAGGAAGATCAGTTGGCTAGGCTTCTACTACATACATCATTATCTTTTTAGTAGAATAATTTAATTCTTCTAACCAATGGCCATAGGTCAAGGATATTTTGAAGACTTGTATGATGTCTCTGATACTACTAATTAAGTAGAGCTAAACAAGGCAAACTAGTTATCTTTCCCCATCCAAAGTTATAATAATATTCTATTTCATTTCAAATTATAATTTGTATGGTAACATTTTAATTTTAATTTTAATTTTTTTCTTGGCTTCAGAGTAAGATAAAGAATGGCAAATATTAGAAAGTATATATAGGTTTTTGCAATTGATAGGGTTGGTTTTTCTTTTGTCTCATTTCCAGGAACCACTTTCATCTGTTTATACCATACCAACCATATCAGAGGAAAAGAAAATGCGTAAGGATAATGTGGTTTATCTCAATTCATTGATTACCAGTGGTTATACCAAGAAAGTGGATATCACATTTATTCCACGGAGGGTAAGTACTTTGGAAAGACCTTCATAACATGTTATAAACTCATAATATCATTTTCTAAATACTTTTTATGCAGAGCACCCAAACAAATATCCAGAGATTATCTTTCATAGTTATAATTTGAAGGTGTCCTTTTGCCAGGTCCTATTGCTTTGACTGAGTCCAACTTGTTTAGCTTCCAATATCTAGTTTCCCCTGCTACTATTTCTATATTGACATTTTAATTGTCCTTGAAAAACTATTTTTTGGTCAATGCCATTCTCTATAGCTATTTGGTCATCAAATGCTATAGATACATTTTCTTGATGCTTCTCAGACCCTAACCTTCCTCTTTGTACTCTTACTACCATTTCACTTGGGAGTTTCATACTAAGCAACACTGGATTTATTTAGTAGCTGCCTAAAACATCCACAATTAAAGAGGTGGAGACATCTTTGGAAAACAGGAGCGATCTTGCCAATGCCCATCAAACCATGCTGAATAAGAGACCACCAGCCCCCTCTTCCTTCTACTATGAAAATAATTTTCTCAGGACTTCCCCATAAGACATAAAGGTAGCAAACCCCAATGATCTAACTCTATCACTTCCTTTTTTGACATCTTAAAAATGAACAACAGAGGATCATCAGAGGTCACTAAAAAGCATTCCAGTTGTCCAAATAGTCACCATCAGAAATAGTGATGCCCATGTAGCCACTGACATCATGTAAGAGGAAAACATAAGTTAAAATAGATTTAGAAATAAATTTGATAGTTTTGAATTAACCATACTGGGCATTATCTGCATACTGCCATGTTTGCTGGCTTTCCTACTCATGCCTTCTCCGAATATGGTGATTTATTTAAGATCTGGAGTCCTGAAGCCACAACAGCAGAGCTGATCAGAAAAAGGGAGCTGCGGCGAGAGAGGTTCACTTATGAGGTGGACTTTGAGGACTTCATGATGCCCTTTCAGAAGAACATCACAGAAAAAGCTAAAGCCTTGGAAGCCGCCTTCAAGACCTAAATCACAGCAGCTGCTTCTTGTGGTCAACATTTTGAGGCCCAGGGACCATACTTCAGAGAAAGTTGGTATTTCCATCAAAGTCAAAGCAATCCACAAATTAAGAATTTGTAACCAAACATTTGTTTTTGCTCTAACAACTATAAATATTCTGAGCTATCTAGAAAGTGTGTATTTTATTTTGTAATGAATTACATATTCTGGATAAACCCCCTAATCTTCTTTAAGGATGTAGAGGAATAAATGGCATTTTGGTTATAAACATAACATTATTACAAAAAATTTACAGGATGTATGTCATTATGTTGCTAAAGTTATAATTCTAGGGGAAATTGATGAAAACAATTTAATAGTAGGGAAGAGAAGTAGGTTTTCTTTTTTTAAAGATTTTATTTATTTATTTGACAGAAAGAAACACAGCAAGAGAGGGAACACAAGCAGGGGGAGTGGGAGAGGGAAAAACAGGCCTCCCATGGAGCAGAGAGCCCGATGCAGGGCTTGATCCCAAGACCCTGGGACCATGACCTGAGCCGAAACAACTGAGCCACCCAGGCACCCCGGGAAGAGAAGTAGTTTTAATCCATTAAGTAAGGAGTTTGTTTCTGACACACCATTGTATGTATTAGATAGTGGTATGTATGCGATACCTTGGGTCAGATAAACTTTATCACCTCTAGCAGACGCTGTCAGCACTCCACGCCTTTCTCCTCTGCTTTGGGATTGAGGTAGGCCTGACTTCCAGATGCTGGAAGGCTGCCTCTGACACAGTAGGACCCAAGTACGTGAGAATGAGAGCCTCCTGGAAGCAGCTCTCAACCAGAGACTGAACAGATATGGTGTATTAACACCCCAGCTCCCTCACTGCCCTAGTTGGATTGTTTGGAAGTGCGCATTCCTACTGATTGCTAAAGCTCCCCTGAGAGGTTAAGATCACATTGCCCACAGTGGTAATTTGATAACACACCCTTCACTGGCCACCTTCCCTTCTCTGTCCTCCCACATTTTTCCCACACCTACAGATCTTTATCAAGATCACCTCTGAAATACATATACCTAAACCCTTGTCTCAAGGTTGCTTCTGGAAGGACCCAAACTAAGATAACAACTACAGTACTAGTTATGATTCTGAGACCCCCTAGCAAAAATTTTAAAAGTGCGTTCCCTGGGATGCCTGGGTAGCTCAGTCGGTTAAGTGTCTGCCTTCAGCTCGGGTCATGATCCTGGGGTCCAGGGATTGAGCCCCACATCGGGCTCTTTGCTCAGTGGGGAGCCTGCTTCTGCCTCTCCCTCTGTCGCTCTGCCTACTTGTGCTCTCTCTCTGTGTGTCAAATAAATAAATAAAACCTTTAAAAAAAAGTGCCTTCCCTTTTCTGTTTACTATAAAATAAGCATTTCCCCAGCAAGGAGGATGTGCCCCCAGGGTTTTGTGCAATTAAGAAACAGTTCAAGTGGTATTCATACACTAGCTGAAACTTGGAGCAAAATTCCCAGATGCCAAAAAAACATATATATAATAAAGAATGACCAGATATCATATGTGACTTTTTCTTAAGGCAAGTGTATGGGGCGGGAGCAAGGGAGAAGAGGGGGTTTAAGAGACCCACCATGAACCCTTACAATTGTCCATTGGGATTTAGGGCAGGGGCCTGATACTTGGAAAAGAGGTATGTCAGGATTCTACCAGAGAAATAGAACCAGTAGTATAGATAGATAGGCGATGATAGATACATACATAGATAGATAGATGATAGATAGATAGATAGATAGATAGATAGATAGATAGAGAAAGGGATTTACTGCAAGGGGCTCACTTACATGATTGTGGAACTGGCAGAGCAGGCCAGGAAGGCCAGGCTGGAAACTCTTAGGTGAGAGGGTGAGAGCTGTCCCTGCAGTTCACAAGTGGAATCTCTTCTTCCACAGGGAAACTTCAATTCTGCTGTTAAGGCCTTTCAACTGAGACGATCAGGCCCACCCAGATTACAGAGGATAATCTCCTTTACATAGAGTCAACTAATTGTAAATGTTAATTGCATCTACGCAGCTCCTTCACGACAACACCTACACTTACTGTTTGACTGAGTAACTGGTTGCTATAACCTAGCCAAATTGAGACAGAAAACTGACCATTGCTGGAGGCGTACTGCTGAGTAAAAAGTGAGGGGAGGCATCACCCACACAGGAAATACAGTGAATGCTGGGCAGGAGTGCCAAAAATATCCACAGACAGAAATTCACTTTAGGATTGCCTTAGCAAAGGGCACAGACTCCAAATTACAACTCTGTCAGCCATGTATGACAAAAACCCTTTGCTTTATCCCCTCCCTCACTTTCCACCTGTGGAAGAGCCTTTAATGGAGCTAGTGAGTGGTGAGGAGGCTGGATGAGTGAGCAAGTAGGTAACCAGTCCCACTTTCCCCTGAGGCAGGCTTGAGCTGGAGTTCCTTACAAGTTGTATATTATGGAGCCTGGAGATTTGCTATTAGACAGAACTGAATTTTGTTTGTTTTATGAGTTTTGTGTGTATATGTTTATTTTTAATTATTTTAAAGTTTTGAAATGTACACAAAAGTTGCAAGAATTTTACAAAGAATTCCTGTATATCCTTCGCCCAGATTACCTACATGTTAACCACATATCTTCTTTCTTTCTTTCTCTCTCCATATACCCATGTATGTATAATTTGTTTTCCTCAACTATTGGAGTGTCAGTGGAAGACATGATGTCCCTTACCTTACATACTTCAGTACATATCTCCAAAAAACAAAGACATTCTTTTACAGAACCATATTACAGCTGCCAAAATTAGGAAATTAATATTTGAATTAACTAGTCTACAGACCTTGTTCAGATTTTGTTATTTGTCGCAATCATATCCTTTACAGTGAAAGAAAATCCCAGATCATGGGCTGCATGAGTTGCCCCATCTCCTTCATCTCATTTTTTTTGACATTGATATATTAGAAGAATGCATGCCAGTTATTTTGTAAAATGTCCTTCAATTTTGATATCTTATGTTTCCTCAAGATAGCTTCAAGTGATACATTTTAGGCAGGAATACCACAGATGTGATATTGTGCCCTTCTCAGTACATCATATCGGGAGGCACGTGATGTTGATATGTGATGTAAACTTTGTGAACTCTAATCTCTTGGTTAAAGTGGTATCCATCTGGTGAAGTGGTATTTCTCTACTGTAAAGCTATTATTTTTCCCTTTGTACTTAGTATCTTATGAATAAAACCTATGAAACTATATAAATTTCCTGTTACCCCCATAATTTTCACCTACTAACTTTAACATTCATGATTTTTGTCTGAAATGGTTATAACAGTGATGGCTGTCATAAGATGATTTTCTAATTTCATCATTCTGTCAGCATTTCTTAGTTGGTTTTCTACTTTGGGACAGAACTATTTCTTCTAACCCGTTAATTTATGTATTTAAATAAGTATGGACCCATGCATTCCTTTTTTATTTAATGAGTTATAATCCTTTACTAACATGACTTTGATTTTCAATTGTCCCTGATTTGGCTAGTGGAAGCCCCTTCAAGGTGGCTCCTGAGAACAAGACATGTTGTTTCCTCAAATAATTAGAGGACATTTTATTTCTTGAATACGATGGGAAATGCCTTACCCATGGTTTTTCCTCAAATAATTAGAGGACATTTTATTTCTTGAATACGGTGGGAAATGCCTTACCCATGGTTTTATTCAAGAACAAGGAGAATAGCAGACTATCAGAAGGTCTAAATTTCTGCTGTCCCCCTAGTGAATACAACACTTCCTCAGTGTTAGTTGCATCTATAGTAGTGTTCTGTGATCACCTTCAGCCACTTGCAAATGTTCACTGAGAGAAAGTATTAATGTCAAGTCCTATTAATTCTCTTTCCCCATATATGTCTATATTCATTTGAATGACTCATCAACATGTTTGAATGGGAATTGTGTGAGGGAACATTCAAATGACTAAGTTTATTTCAAGATTAACACTAAACCGAAACAGACCAAAGCCAGAGTTCTCTGATGGCCTTAGAAAGCCATCAGTACTAATCAAAGAGTGGTCCATGGACCAGTAGCATCACCTGAAGGCTTGGTCCCACCCCCAAAAATTACAGTACTGAACACTATATAAGCTTAAAAAAACATTTTGTAGAGGAAATTTTACTGGCATAGAAAGAAAGCATGTCAAAGACATTTTAAAAAAAATAGCATAGGGGCGCCTGGGTGGCTCAGTCAGTAGGCATTTGACTTTGACTCAGGTCATGATCTCGGGGTCCTGGGATAGAACCCCACGTTGGGCTCTGCACTCAGTGGGGAGTCTGCTTGTCCCTCTCCCTCTCCTTTTGGCCCTGTCCCCACTCGTGCTCTCTCTCCCAAATAAATAAAATATTTAAAAAAAAAAAAGCCAGTATAAATGGTATGTATAGTAATTTCAGACATATAAATATGCAATACTCAAATAGTAATTTTTCTGAGTTTTAGAATTCTGAATTGACTTTTATTGTCTTAATTTATATTTGCTATCCTTCTTTTTAACAATGAGCATGTATTACTTTTCAATAAACAACAAAATTATTTCTTTGAAAAAAACAAAACAAGTTCATCCAGAAGTCCAGAATGCCAAAGTGATTTTAGTAGTATTTGTCTGTTCCATTCCTTTATGTATATTGACTTAGTTATGATTCTCTCAGAAGGAGACACTGAGCCAGGAATTCAGGAGCAGGTGATTTGTTGAGAAAATACTCTTGGGGAGACCACTGGGGGGGGCACAAGGGGTTGGGGAGTGCAGGGGGTGGGGGTGAGCAGGACAGAGAAGTGAAGGAAACCAAATAAGGGTGAGCTTTCTGGTGAAGCCCCCCACCACCCCAGCTTCGTTTTAACTCCTGGAGAGCTATAGAGAACAGGCAAAAAGTACTGGGCTTTTGGATTCCTGCATCTGTTAATAACTACAGCCTAGGGAAGGTACTGGTAAGGCTATCTCAGTGCTCAAAGGCAATTCAATAAATTGAATTGTGGGTCCTGGGGGAACCAGTGGTTGGAAAGCCTGCAGGAGCTGACGGTGGGTGCAGTATGAGAAAAGGGACACCGACCCTGCTGCAGAAATGAAGATGTAGATGCTTAAGTTTAGAGGGAAATACTCTCAAATAAAAAAAGGAAATACTCTCTTCCATGTATGTCCTTATCTTTAAATTGGCACTGTGTAAATTGGTTAAGAATGTGGCTTTTGATACAAATGCAGTGATCTGAAAGAGCACCTGCATCCCAATGTTTATAGCAGCAATGTCCACAACCGCCAAACTATGGAAAGAGCCCAGATGTCCATCCACAGATGAATGGATAAAGAAGATGTGGTGTATATATACAATGGAAAATTCTGTAGCCATCAAAAAAAAAAAAGTGAAATCTTGCTATTTGCAACAAGGTGGATGGAACTAGAGGGTGTTATACTAAGCGAAATAAGTCAATCAGAGAAAGACAATTATCATATGATCTTGCTGATATGTGGAATTTAAGAAAGAAAACAGAGGGGCGCCTGGGTGGCTCAGTTGTTAAGCGTCTGCCTTCAGCTTGGGTCATGATCCCAGAGTCCTGGGATTGAGCCCCGCATTGGGCTCCCTGCTCTGCGGGAAGCCTGCTTCTCCCTCTCCCTCTCCCACTCCCCTTGCTTGTGTTCCCTCTCTCGCTGTGTCTCTCTCTGTCAAATAAATAAAATCTTAAAGAAAAAAAAAAAAAGAAAGAAAAGAGAGAATCATAGGGGAAGGGAGGGAAAAAAAAACAAGATGAAACCAGAGAGGGAGACAAACCGTAAGAGACTCTTAATCATAGGAAACAAACTGAGGGTTGCTGGAGGGGAGGGAGGTGGGGGGATGAGGTAACTGGTTGATGGACATTAAGGAGGGCACGCGATGTAATGAGCACTGGGTATCATATAAGACTGATGAATCTCAGACCTGTACCTCTGAAACCAATAATATATTATGTGTTAATTAAAAAAAAAAAAAAATGAATGAGGCTTTTGTAGTCAGCAGACCTGGATTTGAATCCTCACTCTGCCATTTCCTAGCTGCCTATGCTTGGATCAAGTTACAAATGGTCTCTGAATCTCAGTGTCATCCTCTATGAAGTAGGGATAATAATCTGACCCTCAATAACCTGTCATGAGAATCAAATGGAATTACACCTGTAAGGTTTCTAGTTTTGTGTCTATGCAGTCAGTACTCAGTAAGTGACCCGTTTTTAACCCTCTTTCAGTCTCTAGGGGCAAGGTAAACCAAAAGAAGGCACAGGGATGGAGATCCAGACCTAGACCATCAGAAGAGTAAAGGTTCATCAAAGCAGAATCACTTTCAGACTGTCAGTTGAAGTGATTTAAACACGGAGACATTTTCTTTATCTGGTTTCTGATAATCAGAGAAAGATGAACATGACCCCTTTGCTATGAATATAGTCACTTAATTCTAGCCACACTAATTCTAGTGGCCCAAATGTTTACTTTTTTTGTTTGTTTCTAGAGCCTAACCCAACTTCTTCTAGAATGAAAATAGGTTATTAAAACAGAGTCTTAGTTCGAGCTCCCTAGAACTAGAGCTTGAGATGGAAACTCTTCTGTAAATGCTTTATTGCAAGAATGCTCCCAGAAGAGACTTTTCAGGGCATGAGGGATGCAGGATAAAGCAGGGCGAGGACCTAAGGAAGAGAAAGTTAGATTGCGCCTGACTCCAAGGGGAGCTATGGAGGATGGATTGCACCACTGGCGCTGCCCTGCCCTGAGGGAAGGAGGCTGACTGTTGTACCCTCCATCAGTCAGTCATTGGCCAGCCACCTGTGGGGACAGAAACCTCACAGATGCAAGGTGGCTCCCATCAGCCAATGGCAATCCTCCAGAGAAGGGGGGAGCTCTGAGCCACAGAGCAATGCGTGTGTCAGCTGGTGAGGGGAATTTGGTAGCATCTGCTACAAATGACATGTTTATGGGCGCAAAGTTTGGGCGTAAAGTTTTTGACGGTGATTTCTTGGGGTTTATTTTGTATAACAAGTTGTCTCTCTCTTAAAAAGAAAAGTAACTTTTACAAACTTCCAAACTTGTCTAAATCATTCTTAAGGATACAGAATGAGCAAGAACAGCAATGAGAGTCAATTCAGCAGCTACCTAAAAGGAGAAAGTCATTTCTGTTTCTTCAAGCTTGAGTTGAGCATTATCAATCATTGAAAATTATAACTGTGAGAGACAGACGGACGCATTCAAACCCCATGCTCAGGAGAAGGTCATGTCTAATTGGTATAAATGAATCACCCCCCCGCCGTGCGGTTAATTTAGCAATTTTTATTGAATTCACAATTTAGCAAATTTCCTATGTAGCCATGAAGGTGCCCAAGAAAACCACTGAGCCTGAAGTTTGTTTTTGAGGAGGTGGGATGACAAGAGAGGAAGGGAAGAATTTAGATGCCTTCTACCCACAGCTATAAATTTGCAGTAGTCATCTGAACTGTTATTATTTTCTAAATATTTGTACAGGGGGTACATTTTTTCCTGGATTTGTGTTTCTTTAACAATGGATCATGGGGGAAATTTATAAATGAAGGCAGATGAGGTGTTTGTGCACATCAGATAAGCTCATGTTAACATTCTTAGGTCCTTAGGTAATTGTTACTACATCATGAATTTTATCTGGGCAATAAAGAAGAATGAAATATTCTGTTAATATTCTGGAATTCACTGGAGATTTTTTTTTATCCCAGATAAATAGTTGAGTATTATGTGATGCATATGTGTGTGTATTTTATTCAGGATTAATAATGATGTCTTTCCTTTTATCTTCAGTAAATAAGACTTTGAAGAACTAATACATAAAAGATGATCTGATTTCCACAGGTTTAGTGACTTTTTTTTTTTTTAAGATTTTATTTATTTATTTGACAGAGAGAGACACAGCGAGAGAGGGAACACAAGCAGGGGGAGTGGGAGAGGGAGAAGCAGGCTTCCCGCAGAGCAGGGAGCCCGATGCAGGGCTCGATCCCAGGACCCTGGGATTATGACCTGAGCCGAAGGCAGACGCTTAACGACTGAGCCACCCAGGCGCCCCGGTTTAGTGACTTTTTTATAAGATGGCTTGAAATATCCATGTATTTCTCTAAACCTGGGAGATTATTATGTTCTTTGTTGTTGGGACATGCAGGCTCCAATGTGATGCTCCTCTCTTAAGGAAGTTGGAAATAAGAGAAATAAGTATTTCCTCACAAAAATTAAGATAATGAAATTAAGACAAGAAGAATGAAATGAACAATAGACAAAGTATTCCTGACAAGTCTGAATGGATCCCAAGCTAAAGCAACATATTGCACAGCTAAAGAAAGAAGAGTGTCAGCCAGAAGGAGGATTGGTCAGTGATAGAATTATCATGAAATGACATCAGCCAGGCTATGTTTCTCCAGATTCTGCCCTACTGAGGGATCTCTGTAACATGTGCATTTTTGTTGTAGATCTAGACCTTTCAAGACTGGTACCACTAGAATTTTGAATCAACCAGCAACAGTTTTTGTGCACAATTTGGTCGGATTCATTCATTCAGCATATATTTATTGAGCACTGATAAGGACGATCCGGGAACTGTTCCTTGTTTGCCCCATGTGGTGTATCATGGAGAGAAACCCAGGTTTCTGCATCACCTGGCTTCCAACTGGATTTAGGCAAGGGCAGACACTGGTAAAAGATGGGAGAAGAAAGGAAGGAGAGGAGAAGCCAAGCTAGTTCTCCAGTCCTCTCCTTGCCCTTGGGCAGCTCCCATGCAATAGCTTTGTCCATCTCCCCATGGCACCTGCTCTCCCCTGAGCACCCTACCATGGTTCCAGCTTCCACCAGGTGAACCTGGCCTCTGGGCTCTTGTCCACCACCCCATCCTCCTGTCCCTCCAGCTTGGGGATGGTTCCAGCTTGTTCATATCTGGGCTGTCTCACTCAGCGTCTTCTATCAGCTGCACCACCTATTCCTTGCATTAACTTCCCTTCTGTAAGAACTCAGAGTGGTTTCTGTTTTCCTGGTTGGATCCTAACTCGCCATGTATCAGGCATGATGGCATGTCAGGAGAAAATAAAATGCAAAAATCAGGCTTGGCCCCTACCCTGATAGAGCTTCCAGTTTGGTAGCAGAGACCCATTTTAATAGAATAACCACAAAATCCATATGTGACAATCACACAAGTTTGGATAATTAATGATTATCATTAAGACAAGATTCCACAGGGCATACTCCTGTAAGGTTTTCTTTTTTAAATTCCAGTTAGTTAACATACAGTGTAATATTAGTTTCAGGTATACAATATAGTGATTCAACAAGTCTCTACATTACTCAGTGCTCATCATGGTAAGTGTATTCTTAATCCTGGTCACCTCTTTCACTCATCCCCCCGCCCCCCCTTCTGGTAACCATCAGTTTGTTCTCTATAGTAAGAGTCTGTTTCTTGGTTTGCTTCTCTCTCTTTTTCCCCCTTTGCTCATTTGTTTTGTTTCTTAAATTCCACATGAGTGAAATCATATGGTGTTTGTCTTTCTTGATCTTATTTTGCTTAGCATAATACTCTCTAGATCCATCCATGCCATTGCAAATGGCAAGATTTCATTCTTTTTTAGGGCTAATATTCCATTGTGGATAAGATCACATCTTTATCCATTCATCAATTGATGGACACTGGGGCTGTTTCCATAATTTGGCTATTGTAGATAATGCTGCTACAAGCATTGGGGTACATGTATCCCTTTGAATTAGTATTTTATTTATTGTTTGAGAAAATACCCAGTAGTGTGATTGTTGCGTCATAGGGTAGTTCTATTTTTCACTTTCTGAGGAACCTCCATACTGTTTCCCCGAGTGGCTGCACCAATTTGTATTCCCACCAACAGTGCAAGAGGGTTCCCTTTTCTCTACATCCTCACCTATGCTCACGTAAGGTTTTAATACAGGTAGAGGGCACAACACAGCAAGATAGAGCATAAGGAATCATATTTGGCTCTAAGGTTCCAGGCATACCACCCCTCCACCCCCAGGGTCTTTCTTAGGTATTCAGGATAGGTAGGGCACACTTCATCTTTAGATTATACACGATCAAGATAACTGTGGGCCCAGGGACACCTGGGTGGCTCAGTCAGTTAAGCATCTGCCTTCAGCTTGGGTCATGAACTTAGGGTCCAGGGATGGAGCCCCAAGCCCCTTGTCAGGCTCCCTGCTCAGTGGGGAGTCTGCTTCTCCCTCTGCCTCCCCTCTCCCAACCCTGCTCGTGTGCACTCTAATAAATAAATAAAATCTTAAAAAAAAAAAAGTTAATTAACTGTGGGCCCAGAAACACATTTATTGAGCTGGCCTAGCATAGCTGCAAGGAACGCTGTTTTGAGGCCACATGTAAAGTCACAGAGTCTCTACAAAATCAGGGGACTTCACACTGATACAATACCATTTTAGCTGAGATCTGAAGGATGAGTAAGGAATTCAGTTGGCCCTGATGGAAGGGAAGAGTCTGATGGAAGGAACAGCATTTTGCAGGGCAGGTCCATTCCAAGAAATGAAATGAAGACAGTATAACCAGAACCAAAACAGAAGCTGGGTGGAGGAAGAGGCCCAAACCAGATCCGTGGAGAACCCAACCAGGGTCTTTACTGAACTGACTGGGAGAGAGTACCTCTTTCCATTTGGGATTCTAACGGGATGTAAGTCTGGAGCTGCGGGTAGACATCTGTGCCACGTTGTGGGGACATTTTGGCTGAGCTTGGCACTCACACAAATTTAAGCAGAGCTGAAGGAGCAAGAGAGCTGGAGAGCGAGTGCCCACAAGCCCAGGAAAGAGACACACTTCTCAAGGGTTCCGTGCAGTCTTGCGCAGTCTACCCCTAGAGATTCTAAACTTCATGGACCATCACGCTCTCTTTGGATTAAATTGGTTTGTGTTGAGAGCCCTCATACAAAAAGAACTGCCCTTCAAAGGATATTGTGGTGTTACTAAAGTGAAGGAAATTCCTAGGATGAGGGAAGAATCAGCAGAATTTGTTTTTTTTAAAGAAAGATTTCTTTTTTTTTTTAAGATTTTTATTTATTTGACCAAGAGAGACACAGCGAGAGAGGGAACACAAGCGGGGGGAGTGGGAGAGGGAGAAGCAGGCTTCCCGCCGAGCAGGGAGCCCGATGCGGGGCTCGATCCCAGGACCCTGGGATCATGACCTGAGCTGAAGGCAGACGCTTAAAGACTGAGCCACCCAGGTGCCCTCAAGAATCAGCAGAATTAAACAGAAATCAGTTACTTCCCCAAATCCATCTGGTTGCCTTGTAAATCTCTGAAGGGATTTTCCTGCCACGTTGAAAATGCAAGGTAATCTACACTTAAATTATTTTAAAATGAGTCATGGTAAGCAACTAAAAATCATGCATGTACCTCCTTGGTGCCTAGTCCGCTGGAGAGAGGTTCATTCTGAAGCTAATTCATCCCTGTTACACTCTTGAGTTCCTGCACCTGTTCCTTCCTGTTCCCTTGTTTCTTTCTACTGGACCATATCAGCACTCCCTTTTGCCCCTCATAACACAGCTATTCGTCTGGAGCAAGTCTTCTTCTAAAGGGCTGCTTCTCATCAGTGCCCGCTGGTGAGGGGCTCCCCCTTACTCCACCACCCTCCTATTGGAGTCTCAGTTCCAGCCCAGGCTCCAGGATGCATAAAAAGTGTTAATCATTCTGAAGAAGTGAAGGAATTGTACATAAGCAGGGAGCAAGTGGTCTCAAAAACTCTACACATGATTTGGCAAAAGCGTTTCTTTTTTGGAGGACACGGTGGGCCGCAGAACTGATAGGATAAGAACACTTCCTAGACCACACATCAGCAGATACATGTGTTGCGTAGCATTGAAGTTACCCTTGTGATGTCAATTTCGAAATGTGCCACGTGTTTTATGATGCAAATGTGAGCACCTCACCTTAGGCTTTTCTTCATTTGATATGCGTGAGTAGGAATGCACGGAAAAAAACACAAGAACAGATGATATTCTCCAAGCCTTTTGGTAAGAAACGTCTGACAAAAAATGTAAAATGTACTTATCGATTCAAATGTAGTAATTGGTTTGGGGCTTTTCTAGATCTCCTTTTCTACTTATAGAAATCATCTTGAATGGAGCAGAATGTTCTTAAATTCTTTTCTACATCATTTTCAAAATCAATAAGTCCAAATAGTTTCATCCTTTTTAGGCTTTTGGGGGGAAAAGGATCAGCAGAAGAGAGAGAGAACGGTTTTCATTTTTATCTAAACTTCTCCGGTTGTGTCTGGTTTTCCCATCTCCATTTTCTCACCTCCAGCGTTAGAATTGTTGGCAAAGCTTAAAAGAAGAGAAACATAAGTTGAAATTGGGGGAGTTCAAGTGAAATCCTCACTTAAAGACTATAAGCCACTCGGTCATTCATTGCTTTCAGTAAATATTAAGGATCTCCTATTTTCCTGTCAGTATCCTAGGCACCTAGTGTGGGACCTGAGCAAAGCTCAGTCACTGCTCCCTGGGCCCTTACTGCTGTGGTCCTGGGAGACAGTAAGTAAATAAACACAAAGTATCCTTATAAATTGTGATGAATGTTACTGCGTAAAGTTTTAGGCTGGGAGACCCAGAGGGCTTCTCTGAGAAAGTATCTAATCTGAGACCTAAAGAATGAGTGGAAACTGCCAGACTGGGAGGAGAGAGAGGGAGGCAATCTGTACACAAAGTAACCACCTCAAAGGCTCTGAAGTGAGAGAGAGCCTGGCTGGGGAGGAGTATGCTGCAAGGAAGACCAGAATGGCCTGAGGAGCTGAGGATGAGGTTGAAAGGGAGGCTAGAGCCAGATGTTGAGCACTTGCAGGGAAGAGTAAGGAGTGTGACTTTCTAAGTTCAATATAATGGCATTTAAAGGATGCAAGCTGACAGATGACATGATCCAGTTCTCTTTATTAGAAGGTGATTGTGGGGAAAAAAAATAGATCATCGTAGCTGCTTTATAGAAAAAGCTGAAATGAAGGCAAAGTTAGAAGTGATCAGTTATTTTATTTTATTTTTTATTTTTTATTTTTTAAAGATTTTATTTATTTATTTGACAGACAGAGCACAAGCAGGGGGAGTGGGAGAGGGAGAAGCAAGCTCTTTGCTGAGCAGGGAGCCCGATGTGGGGCTCGACCCCAGGACCCTGGGATCATGACCTGAGCCGAAGGCAGACGCTTAACGACTGAGCCACCCAGGCGCCGCAGTGATCAGTTATTTTAATATTCTTGGTGAGAAATGATTGCAGCACGGCTTAGAGTATTGGCAGTTGTGTTAGCCAGTCTCCAAATCAGCCCCTATGATCCTTTCCTCCTGGGTTTCATATCCTGGTGTCGTTCCCTAGAACATTAAATAGGGCTGATCCGGGTAAGCAATAAGACCATACAAAAATGATATTGTGTGACTACGAAAAGTCAGCCAGAAGAGACAAAACAGCCTCCTGTTTGCTCTCTCATGGATCACTCCCTTTGAAGGCATTCAGCCACCATGTCCTGAGAACACTCAAGCAGCCCTATAGAGAGTTCCATGTAGGGGAGGAACCGATGCCTCCTGCCAACTGCTAGCACAAACCTCCCCAGCCATGTGGATGTGCCACCACTGGAAGCAGATCTTCCAGTGCTAGTCAAGCTTTCAGAAGACTGCAGCCCTGGCCAACATCTCATCAGACTCCTAGCCAGAATCATCCAGCTAAGCCACTCCCATATCCTTGACCTCCAGAAACTGTATGTGATATAAAACATTCATTGTTTTTAGGCACTAAGTTTTAGGGCAACGTATGATGCAACAAAGAAATGCCTAATGCAGTTATGGAGGCAGAGAGAAGGGGGTGGCTTTGAAGTGTGTTTGGAAGTAGACAAGATGGGATGTGACCAAGGCCTGGATCTGTGGGTGGGGTTTGAGGAGGGACAGCACGGAGATCACCTCCCAGATTTCTGGCTTGTACAACTGGAGAGTTTGCATTGCTTAGTGAGAGCAAAGAAGACATCAAAAGAGCACACATTTGAGGTTGAGGGTCTGGTTTGGGATATGTTATGTTTAGTTAAAGATGTCTGTAAAATAGCCAAGGGGATAAACAAACTCCAAAAAAGAAATCTGGGTTAGTGACATAAATTTAGGAGCTTTTGGTTTTATGATGGTGATTAGAGGCATAGGAATAAATTATATCAACTAGACCCAGGTGATGAATCTGCCTCAAGAGCTGAAGTCTGAAGATTTCCATAATGTAGAAATCTAGAAGAAGAGAAGCTCACACATGAGAATGAAAAAGAAAAATAGAGGAATTGAAAGAAAAGAGGAAAGCAGGAGAGTGTGGAGTCATGGAAGCCAAGGTCACTGGTTCCCGAGAAGGGGGAGGAGCCAATATCAAAAATTGCTGCGAAGTTTAGTACAATATTGACTAAAAGGACCTAGCAGTTCTTGACCTTGGCTGCATTTTGGAATCAACTAGAGAATATTAAAAAACAAAAAACAACACAGGTATCTGTCCTCTACCCATAAAGCCTCTGCTTTAATTGGGCTTAAGTAGGGACAGGGTGTCTGGATTTTAAAAGCTTTCCAGGACCACCTTAAGTAAAGTTGAGAACCAGTGATCTAACAGATTTGGCAATGTGGCTGTATTTGTGGGCCTTGGCGGAACTGTGGGCCAGACACCAGACTGGTAGGTGCAGGAATCAAATCTATTATGGTTTATCTTTCTTTATTCTTTTAACAGAGCAATGCTACAGCTCTCCCATGTTCCTCATCTAGTAAGTTGAGCTTCTTGGTAACTTGTTAACTATTTCTTAGGTCAGTGGTTCTCAACATAGGCTACCATTAAAACCATCTGAGGAGCTTTGTAAAATATTCATGGCCCTATCCAGGGGCAATCAAATCAGATCCCAAGGGTGGGGAAAAGGGCAAGGGGATTTTTTGAAAACACCCTGGAGTATTAGTGTGCAGCCTGGGTGGAGACCACTTCCTGGGAATTATGTAGAAGCAACGTAAATTTGTTGTTGGCTTGGTGCTGCAGTATCTAGGGGAGCAGAGATTCTTTAATACCTACAGAGGTGCAGAAGGTCACAAGATGTCAAATGCTAAAAGGGAAATGACAGAAAGAGCTTCCATTGGCTGAACCCTCCCTCAATGCAAAGGCAAAATCTGTAGACTTCTCAATACTTTACTGATAATATACTCCGTTCTAACTCCTACTTATAAGAAGTGAAATACTATGGAGGAGAGGGGCTGAAATTGGAGGGAAAGTGGGGACCTGTGCCCCTTAAGGGACAGACTTGTTTTTTGGACAATGCATTGCACAACTCCAGAAGGGTCCGGGACCATAGAATATTTTGTGAACAGTGCCCCTGGAGTTACAGCCTGTCTCTAAGTCACCTTAATGAAAAATGCACATCACTGAAGCAGATTGGATGGATAGTATTGACTCTTCTGAGGGTTATTTGGCTTTATCTTGCTAACAGCATCTTCCGAGTCATTGCAAGTCACATTGCTCCTGATACTCAATAAACTACCCAAGAACTCCATGGGCCAGAACATTTTTATAAGGAACTCAGCTCTGGTAACAAGGTCACTACTTTTGGTCACCAGCTTTTGAGGTAGGCAGCAGGAGGTATAGCTAAGGGATTTCAGAGTTCACGAAAGTGAGGCCAAGAGATACCTGCTCATCTCTGTTCAGTTTCTAGTATTCCCATGTCTTTCTAGGTGGCATAGAATTGGTAGGCTCAGAATTTGCTATAAAATTCAGGCTTAATTCTTTAATAGCATCTTAGCTCTTTCACTTACTAGCTATGTGACTTGGCAAACTGACCTCTCTCAGATTATTTCCTCGTGTGTAAAATAGGGACCCTCACTCACTGTGGTAGTGATTAGAACTATTCACCAAATATTTCCAGCCTGTCCCCACACACTGTAGGACCACACTTCCTGTCCTGCCCCCTTCTTAACTAGTTGTGAACAATGAGTTGTGAGCAGAAGCGATGTTCGTTATTTCCAGGGTGGTGCTTTGAATTGCAGGTTTGAGAGTCTCTGAGCTTCACTTCCTTCTGCTGCTGGCTCTTCTGTCAGCCCAGGGGACACAGAGTGAGGTCCAGAGCTGCCTGTCAACGGACATGACAGAGAGAGGTTCTGTCACGGTAGGTCATAAGCAGCTGAGATTACAGGCTGTCAACTACTCTAATAGACTTTCTTCCTAGATTTGTGTTGAGGACACAGTGGGACAATATATACTGGGCAATTGCTCTATTTATTATCCATCACACTATAAAGTGCTAAGTACATGTATGTTTCCATCGTTCAGTCATTGTTGGCCTTCCACGTCTAAGTATTAGCATCTGTGTAGCTCTCAGGATAGGAGTTTGAGGCCTAGGATGGGAGGACACTTTAGAAGTGTCTATGCTGACATTTAATTATTCATGAAAATTACTGATCATCAAGTTCGTAAATCATATTTTCAGTTCATGATAATTGATAATATACAAGAACCTTAAGAACAACTCATAATGGCTAAAAACTAATACCTAACCTCCTTTTCAATAAATAACCACAAGCAACTGATTTTTACTCAGCTCTCACAGCTGAGTAAAATGCAATTGAGAAAAGTCTTAACTGTTTGATAAATATTGAAGGTGTGTTTAGTTTTAACTCATAATAAATACAAAGCATATGGGTTTAAAGAAGAAAGTAAAAATAAATTCTAAAATAATGCTGGTTCCTACCTTTCTCTTTGCCTTTTTTCAAATATTTATGTTCTACTTATAAATATGCACCTGTATAAATTATGACTAAAGCTATTTTTACTGCTTCACACTAAATCTTTTACTGAATATAAGGAACCTTAATCTCCAGTGTATTATGTACCAAAGGATAATAGATTTAGCAACAGAAATAGTTACATTCCATTAAAAACCAACTCTATAATTCACAACTGGACCTAGGTTCTCTTCCCAGTCCAATGACATACTTAACTTCCAAAAGGTCTAAAACAAATTTTTTAGTTTTATGATTTACAGGATCACATTTTTTCCATTTTAAATGATAGATTCTTATATTTATGTTGTTTTCCGTGGGTTCTCAGAATAAGAGCTAAATGTCTTGACAATAAGTATGATTTGTGTAAGTTCAGTAATCTCTTGATAGGAGGTGGTTTGATTATTTGACTATTCCAATTATTAGTCATGTTATTTAATTTTTAAATACTTAAATACAATTTTTCTTATAAAAGGAATACATAATCATACAGGAAAAATGCAAATTAGAAGGAATAAGAAAAACATCACCTACTATTCCAACTCTAGAGAAAACCACCGTTCACCCCTTGAGGACTTTATCCCAGTCCTTTTGCTCTGCACACATTTGCCATAAAGGTAAATGCAAATACAAAATAATATATAATGTTTCTTAACCTTTGTTCCTGATTATGAATGTAATTCATATGGCTCCTTGTAGAGAATTTTGAGAATATAAAAACTAAGACAAAAACATAATCCAGGGGAAAACCACCAGAGATCACTACTATTAATATTTTAGTTCCATTAAAAGCAATCATTACATAGCTACTTGACAGTTCACTCAAAAGGTGTATTCCATAGAACAGTCTTCAGCAGCATGATTAGATTTTTCAGAGTGCTGAATATTTATTCATTTCTGAGTTGGAGCACTTGCATTCATCATGCATTTGTAATATGGGGTAACTATACTACGTTACATCCTGATGTTACAGAGAGAGAAACCCAGCCTGTTCTCACCAAAAGCTCCAGGTTTGGGGAGGATGTAGAATAGGAACTAATTACAATACAGAGTGATTAGTGCTAGCAATTGAGATAAGCTCAAGATGCAGGGGAGCATAAACCTATCCTGCTGGGGAAGAAAGTGTAAGGGAAAACCAGCTTTCTGGAAGCTATGCAGTAGGGCTTTGCTCTCAGGGGTGGGTGTAGCCAAAGACTGGGAGGAGGGGAACCAGCAGGGCACATATGCTACCCAAGAACAAAGGTAATCCCACATGGTTGGAAGATAGATCAAGACAAGAGATGTGGTGAGAGAAGTCGGGGTAGGCTTTGTATTTTCATAGTAAGGAGTCTTTTACATAGATAGCAATGAGGCAATTAACCAACAGTGACATGATCAGGGATGCATGAAAGAGAGAGCATTGTAGCAGGAAGGGATGAGAGACCCGGCAAGGCGGAGCCTGAGGGGGACAATAAAATATGGCACCATTCAGACTAGAAATGGAGAGGGCCTGTGTGAAGGCACCAGTGACAATGACTATTGGGGACATCAAGGAGGCTTAGGATGTCCCTTACCCCTTCACCTGCCACTCGGGGACCAACCTTAGATGTTGACTATAATTGAAGTCAGAACACAGGGACCTGTGCTAGGTCACATAAGGAGAGAAAATGGCTCAGGCTGGTTACTTCAAAGACCCTTCTAGGACAACATGACCACCACAGAACTAGAAAGATACTCCTTTGGGCCATGATGATTTTATCTGACCTACAGGTTGAAAGAAGAGTAAATCTATTCAACACACTTACTGAATCATAGTTATTCATAGTATGTCGATGAGACAGTGACCCAAATGGGTACACACTTGCTGGATAAACAAATACACTGGTTAGGGAATGAGGACTTTACAGAGGTCAGGGGATGTTGAGGTTCAATATAAATTGTTTTCTTTTCCCACATGGGCTGGTAACATGGTTTATTTTGCAGAGTTCCCTTAATTAAGATGACCAACCCACACTGGGGAGGGTATGTGTTCTGGTAAGCGCTGTGAATTGTGCAAGACTGTTGAATCTCAGATCTGTACCTCTGAAACAAATAATGCAATATATGTTAAGAAAGAAAAAAAGAAGAAGAAGAATGTAGCAGGAGGGGAAGAATGAAGGGGGGGAAATCGGAGGGGGAGAAGAACCATGAGAGACAATGGACTCTGAAAAACAAACTGAGGGTTCTAGAGGGGAGGGGGTTGGGAGGATGGGTTAGCCTGGTGATGGGTATTGAGGAGGGCACGTTCTGCATGGAGCACTGGGTGTTATGCACAAACAATGAATCATAGAACACTATATCTAAAACTAATGATGTAATGTATGGGGATTAACATAACAATAAAAAAATTAAAAAAAAAAAGTAGGAAACATGAAACAAACAAACAAAAAAAAAAGATGACCAACCCAGAAAGCTATCCACATTTTTTTAGCACAGCACTTAAAACTGTCCATAATTAGGTCCCCTGAATACTTTTTTTTTCTTTAACAATTAGAACTTTCTTTTTTTTTTTTTAAAGATTTTATTTATTTATTTGAGAGAGAGAATGAGATAGAGAGAGCATGAGAGGGGGGAGGGTCAGAGGGAGAAGCAGACTCCCCGCTGAGCAGGGAGCCCGATACGGGACTCGATCCCAGGACTCCAGTCTCATGACCTGAGCCGAAGGCAGTTGCTTAACCAACTGAGCCACCCAGGCACCCAACAATTAGAACTTTCTGAAAGTTGTTTGAATTGCTTTGTGAGGGGATAATGGGTTTGCTATCACTGGAAGTATTTTTTTTTTTTAAAGAGGGCTGAAAAACCACTGGAGGAGAGGTTTTAGGTGGATTAAAATACTGGTTTACAGCTTTGAGGTGAGGATTTTTTTTCCTGTTGTAGTTATGTAAAGATATGCTTATGTATTACTTTTTTCCTTTCCTGCTATCCAGCACCACAAAGTCAATGAAATTGGTATGACATTTCAGATAGAATGTCAGAAACCCAGATACCTAGAATTCCTTTAACACATATATTTGAAGTCTGCATACAGCTTCACTAGGTTGGATCTTCTTATAAAGCAATGACTTAAATGTTTTATTCATTCAGCCTTCACTGAGAGCTAACTTTGTGTTACTAGATATGGAAAAATTAGGTAACAGGAAAGGGCTATTGAAAATTGAATCAAATTACAGATAGAGTACAGGTGTCTATTTTCATTGTAAAGCCTTTTTAATGAAAGAAAAGTTGATGAAAATAATCCATAATGGTATGTAAAAACAAAGTTTTCCATCAGAGGAACAAACACTGTGAAGAATCTCTGAGAGGTAGAAAACCATCATGTGCAGAGAAGGTGACAAGTCCAAATACAAATGGGAGATCATGATTCTTCCAAAAGTCAGAAACATCAGAGAAAGCCTAAGGAAGGGCAATGCCATCTATGGTAGAATATGATTGAAGGGGACATGCCATTATCTGATGACAAGTGATGCTGTTTCTACAGGGAAGATTTCAGGAAATCTTTTAAGAAATGAGGTCTGAGCTGGCTTCATAATTCTTTAAAGTTCTTAGTATTCCCTCTAACACTGCTGACTGAACTCGCTCAGGATGAAGCCACAAGTCCCTTGGGGGTGTGTTACACTGGAAAGAAAAAATGTGTGACTCAGGCAATTTGACAGTGACTCCCATTGCAAGAAAAAAAAAAAATCTGTGATGCAAGGACTTTGGGGAATACATCCGTTCTCATACTCATTTAAGTCTGTTTCCATGCACCACAATTACTCACAGAATGTCAAGAACCGAAGACAAGCTTCAGGATTAGTATCTGAGAGATATGGAATTACCTTCAGGCTGAGGGGCAAGACAAAGTGGGGAAGTCTTTAACCAGACAAATTGGAGCAAGTCCAGTACCAGGTATCAGAATTGTCATCCTCACCACGTTTAGAGGGATTGAAGATTTCCGTGTCTCCAATGGGATTTTTTTTTTCCTAAGAAACTAGATGAGAGAAACCTAGGATGGAAGTTGGGAACTGTCAAAGCAGTGATTGGTGAAAATGGAATTGGGAAATGTGACTAATGGGTGGGCACAGAGAAATGAGAAGCATGATGTTAAAATGGGATCAAATGAAAAATCTGAAATTTTATCCTGCAGGAGATGGCTAAAAACAAAACAATTTCATTCTGAATGAGAACAGGATTGCTAAAAATCACTCTTCAAGCAATCTAGGATTTAAATCTGCACATTCTAGACTCAATTTACATGGGCAAACTGATGCAGAAGACTTTAGGACCATGCTTCCTTCTTCATATGTCTGGCTTCTTCCCATCCTCCAAGTTCAACATTAAGATTATATCCTTACATAAAGTTCTCCATGACTATTAAGCAATTTGGGCTTATGTAGTTCTTTGGAATGCAACACATGGGTGTTTCAAAATCCAGTGATTAGAAAACTATGGACTCCAAATACTGTTTGTGGAAATACGCATCCATAGCAGACCTGTGCCCTGCCCAGCTTCCGCTGGTCCTCTCTTCTGAATCTTCTCGTCACTGAACAGCCTCTTATAAAGCACCTGCCACTCTCCCGAAGGCTTTCTCTGGCTGCAGGAGCCTGACCCAGTGTGCTAGGAAGGCTGGAATATCTGTGAGTTGATGCCTCCAGAAGCTGCCTTCAACACCACCCAGTGGGAAGTGTTGGGTATATACCCCAATCCTCACCTTTCTGGTGGGGCAACATGGAGGCATGTTATGCAGTCTCCCCAGGATCCCCAAAGGCCTGAGCAAATTCTGCTCATTAGCACACCTTTAATGGCTTTTCTCCTTTCTTTGTCTTATCTTCTCACTCAGCTTTGCCTCCAAGTGGTTCCTGGGATCACGCTCCATATAAACTACTTGCACTCACATCCTCTCACACTCTACTGGGGAGACCCAAGCTAAAACAGCATTTTATCACATGAGAAAATGAACCAGATATGAAAGAAAGTAGATTAAGAGGAGTTTGAGCCAACAATGGCTGATGATTAAGAATCAAGCATAGCTGTGATTAAGAACTATAGATGACCTTACCGGGGAGGCACTGCTCAGCTTTTCCCCAAGCCTTGTGGGAATTCCTCCTATCCACCTGTGCGCAGCTGTGAACTACTTATGGGAAGCGGACTTTCACTGGAATCCTGAATTACTGTTCTCAGTAAACTCCAATATTGTACTATCTAAAATGTATGAATACCAAAGTTTAGTAATAGTGAATTCTTCATACAGTAGTTTACTAGTATATAGCACTTGCTTAGATATAAAAAATAAAATGATACATGGTGTATCATTTGCTCACAATAAAGAAAAAGCCTCTCAGCCCTTCATCAGTTTGAACCTTTAAAACTCCTGAAAGCCTCATGAATGCTGGTCCACACTTTGACAATTCCTGCCCTAAATAGAGGTCACATGGGGTAAAAACCCCACTACTGCAAGCAAATGCCCACTGCTTTCTTGGCAGCCTGGCCCTTCGACCAAAAATACTTTAAACAGTGTGTTCCTAGTCTTTGAAAGAGCAAACATGCCTTTAGGGAAAAGAGGAAAAACACACAGCAACCTTATTGATGTTGGGTTTGATACTTACTCTTCTCTTTCTTGGGTCAAGCCTGCTGAGGGTAAACTGGGTGCCAGGTCCTTATCATTCTTCAGGAAGTTCTGCTTTCTAGAGGGAAAAATCAAAAGTACCTGGGAGGAAATCAGCCACGCTTATGCTGTTCAGTGGTTCTCTGTTTGGGGTGGGTGGTGGTAACACATGGCACATAGATGTTAAAGCATTCACTGTTTGCAGAGAACTTCCTTTGGGTCTAGATTTCCTCTACCACCTGGAAGCCATTTTTCTAGTTGCCTATATGTGTTTTGCAAGTTCGTCTGCCCCTACTAGGCTATAAAGGAGTTGAGGGCAAGGGTCTTACCTAAGTTACATCCCTGGGACAGCGCAGAGTGAAAACCCCACTCCTTTGCCTGGGGTTAAGGAGGAAAGCAAACCTGAGACCAGACTTCCACTGCAGCACCCCCTGCGGGCTCCACCGACTTAGTCTGAATTCACCCCTGGCTTGACTTCTTTCCCTTCCCTCTTGCTTCCCCTATTCCTTTACTGTCTCCCTTGGAGCCCTTCCTTAAGAATCTATTTGCACATGATTCCATCTCCAGGTTTTCTTCTGTGGATCACTAGCTATGAGGTCAACCCTTAGGACTAAAAATTGGAGCACTAGCAAAATGCAAATTAATGGCTACCATTTTGTCTTAGTTAAGTGTCCTTGATCTCCAGGGAGGAGAAACCCACTCAAATTTGCTTGAATGGGAAATTTACAGAAGTATACCATGCCCTGGGGGAATTAGAAAATTACCTGTAGCTTGTTGGGACCACATAGTCTCCCTTCTCTGATTCTCTCAGCACAGGAACTCATCTATTTTGCTGCAATTCAATGTTTCCTGTGATGCTTCACTCTAATGTAGTTGCCTGCACATGGCTGTGGCTTACTAAGGAAACAAGACGCTTGCCTTGGTTCTACAGAAAACCAGCTTATTCAAACTCTTAGTGTCCTAGGTCCAAATGCCAAATGCCAAAGGAAAAAAAAAAAAACCCCAAACACCAAAATCTGATTAGCCCATCTAGGGTCAGGTGTCTTCCCCATCCCAATCAGATGCAGCTGTGGAGGCAGGGTCCTCTTCTGAGACACAACCCCTTCTTCAGCAGTACCGTGGAATGGTTGGACTTTTTCACAAGGGATTATAGGCTCAAGGCAATGACTGATATCTCTAGGAGAATAATAAGCCAAGACTTTTTTGTTCTGCCTTCAAACCTCTCAGGCTGGCCCTGCCTCCCCAATCCAGCTTGAAGATTCTCACTCTTGAACCTGTCTCCTCTACTCCAATCTCATGGGCTTGTTCATGGTCTACCAACATGCTAGGCTAACTTTGTCTCCATGCTGACATTTTTCCCCAGTTCCTCCAGCTGTACGGGTTTTGTCTCTGTTTCTGCAAACACTTTCCTTCCTTTATTTCCTACTTCCTCCAGGAAGCTTTTCCCATCCTCCCCTAACGCCTACAGCACCATTCAATTTTGTTCGTTTACCCAGGTTACATGATAAAGTCAGGGCTGCCTTCCCTACTTAGGAAGCACCTCAAAATCAGGGAGAGACCATGCCTCCTACTTCTGCTGCTTCCTCCCCAGCACCTGACATCATTCTGAGCACCCAGTAAAATATAGCTGCTTCTGCTTAATGTGCCAATTGGAGTAGATTAACCTTTTCTCCAACACTTATTTCAATGCTTTACTCATAGGCTGAAACACAAAGTTGTTTGTATGACTGTGTTACTACAGTGTGAGCTTGCTCTACTTCCAATGGCCAGTATCTGCATCTCTTTGCCAGACAGCTTTCTTACAAACAGCAGAAAGCCACTCTGGCCTCAGCACAGTTGACTGGACAATCTGAGAAATTAACTACTGGTAGCCCTCCACCAACGGTCCTTAAGAACTTGTGGATCTACAACCCAGCTCCCCTGCCCTCCATAGTTCAACTCGGGGTCTTCTACACGGCTCTACAGAGTTCCCCAGTGGGCTTGAGTCCAGTTGCCCACAGCAGTAACTTAACTCGATAAGGCACTCCTTATGGTTGCCTTCCCTTCCTGTCTCACTTCCCACTTCCCTACTAGTGTTTCCTGGGGTCACCTCCCAAAAAATTGCTTACCTTATCTTATCCCAGGGTCTAATTTTGAGGGAACCTAAGCTAAGACAACACTGAATAAATACTTATGGAATGAATGAAAAGGCAATTTTCACCTTCTCCCTCACAGGGAGAGAAGTCAGGCCAGGGACAGGGTTGGATTTCTCAAGACTGGGAGAATAGAAGACTCAACTCCCACTCTGTCCCTCAAAAGTGGAAGCATCCATAAAAGGGAAGCTGCATGAAAATCTGTTTAAAGCAAAAAATGCTGCATTCTGGGGGCAGTTGTGAAGTTCACAGCATCCAGCTAGGCCTAGAGAAGCCAGGTGCTGACAATATAGCTGGCCCACAATTTACTGGCCCAATTTGGGATGGGTAATGTATCTTGGCAGCCCAATAGCCATACCTCTACTTATCTTGGTTTCCACTACTCCAGGAAAAAGAAAAAGCAGCCAGGAAAAAAATAACTATGATTAGACACTTTGCTAACCTTCACAAACAACATTTGACTTGGGCTATGAAATCAGAGAGATGTCCCCTTTCTTGCATCTTAAATTTTGGAACAATGTCTAGCTGCTGAAATCATTTTTTCAGAAACAAAGCATACAAAAGCCCTACAAAAGGATGACAGGAAAAAAGCAGTTAACCTCTGATGAACTGGAAGAGCAAGCAGCTTGAGTATTTCTGGTGGTTGATTGCATAATTCAACTTCTTGAACATTTAATGTGTTATTCCTTTGTTTGCTGGAGGAATGCAATTGCTCAATGAAATGTGAAAAGAAGACTTGACAAGGACTGTTTTCATGATTATCTACCAAGTTCTTGCTTTAACTTGTTTGCTTAATCCAATGTCTACTTGTGATCTCTTTGCAAGATTCTGAATTTCATTACCTCTTTCCTTAAAGAGAAGTTAATCTGCTTGGGAAGGAAGGCTTGCACATCATAGGTCAGTGAACATTAGCACATTCTAATAATTAGTTCCAAGCCCCAGTTTCTAGACAACTAGCCAGTTCAGCAAAATTTTACTTCATAAGAAATTGACCTATTTTCAGCAGAACCTCTGCAACCACTGCAAAATATAACATCTCATAGAACCGTGTTAATTTGTCATTATAGCCAAGATGATTTGCGATAGCAAAGCAACAATTAGAGCAAATGATGCTTGTCTCTTCATTTGGGGAAATCTACAAGACAGCTCTGTCATAACTTTAATTTGAGATCTGCCTGGCTGTCCTGATAAGAACCGTTGTAATGAACTGGTAAAATTCTCATTGTCTTCTATTGTAAAAATGTATAGCAAGTTTCCTGCTCAGCTATGCATAATCAGATGAGGAACACCCTCACTGCTGTAGACTTGAACTTCAACAAACATTTTGTCTTCTCAGAAAAATAGCATGCTAAATGGAGGAGGGTTTACATCCATGCTAGACAGATAGAGAGAGCCTTTAGTTTAACAGATGCAGGATATCTTCCTACTGTAAATCATCATAGTAGCCAGAATAATGGGCCCTTCCCCCAAAATGTCCACATCCTAATCCCTGGAGCCTATGAATATGTTACCCTACATAGCAAAATGGGGTTTTGCAGATGTGATTAAGTTAAGGATCTTGAGATGTGGTGTTATCCTGAATTATCTGGGTAGTTCCAACCTAATTACAAGGACCCTTAAAATCATACAAACTTTCCCTACTGCAGTCAGAGGGAAATGGGACCACGAAAGAAGGGTCAAAGATGTGTAATCTTGTTGGCTTTGAAAATGGAGAAAGGGGCCAAAAGGAATGTGGCTGGCTTCTAGAAGCTGGGAGAGACAGAGAAAAACAGATTCTCTCCTAGAGCCTCCAAAAAGGGTGGCTACAATGCTGACACCTTAATTTTAGGCCCATAAGACCTGGATCAGACTTCTGACCTCCAGAACTGTAAGATAATAAGTTTGTGGTATTTAAGCCACCTAATTCATGGTGATTTGTTGCAGCAGCAACAGAAAACTAATAATTATGATATTTAAATAATTCCTGAAAAAAAAAACCTATGTAAGAAAAAATATATTATGATAATAAGGTTTATTTCTTCTTCCCCACAATGTCCAAAAGTGTGGTTTTTCTTTTTTCTTTTCTCCTTCATGTTATGGCTTTTCATTCTTTTTGTAGAAGAATAAAATATTCATGACAGTTGAACATCAGGTCTCCTTTAATCTTAACCCCCAGGGGCATTCCCTGATCCACTCCATCAAGCATAATCATATTTCAACATGTATATGTATCCATTTTAAAAATATTAATTGTAAGTCCATAATCAATTTACAGCATTATTTTATGTGCGCTATCTAAATTTTTACATATAATGTCATAGAATGAAGGGTTGTTTGACAAGAGCTGGAAAACAAAGGACACAAAGCCACTACCAAAGATGACACATCTTCAGAAAGAAAGAGTGGGGGAGATAAGCTTCCTGATTCCTCCCTGTCTTCCCTTTGCTGTCCTACCTCCTGTCTCTTACTCATGCCTCCCATGGGCTGAATTGAGCCAGCAGCCAGCTGGCTGGAAAGTCAGAGAAATGTAGCTTGCAGGATGAGCCTTCTGCAATGCAGAGGCGAGCAGGGGAAATGTGGAGAGTGGATCAGAGAGCAAGCAGGCAAATGTCTGGCACATGCTTTGCAGTGTGTATTCTGGATTTACCATGAAGTCCTTGAAAAGAAACCTTTTGCTTTTCAGCTTTCCAGGGTGAAGAACATAGCTTTGTTTTGTTGCTTGTGTCAAGGGACCTTTGAATGCTTAAAAGGAGAATCCAAAGGGAGTTCCTACCATGCAGGAGGGGACCTCCTGGGCCAGGAGCCCCCCACTTGGCAGGTCCCTTGCAGCTTGAGCCCTCATTCACCATCTGCTGTAATTTTATCTTCTAGCTTCTGAGTGGAAAGAAGCACTCTAGAATCATGATCTCTGGAAAGTGGAAGAAATGAAGCAAAGCAGAGTTTTCCCAGGGTTGTCAGATGATTTCAATAAAAATATCAGACATATAGGAGTAAAAAATTAACAAAACAGCAACCAAAGCAATAAAATAAGGGAAGATTTCTGGAAATAATATACAACAATATCTAGTATTTTGCATTAAATAGAATATTACCCCATTTTTTTAATCTTTCAGGAACTTATGTTTTATACCCTAATCTGTAAGAGTATCACATAGAGAACAGAAGGATTGTTCATTGATCAAATAATGATATGAAAAATAATTAAAACTACTTAATTAGATTGTTCCAGACTTTTATAAGAAGACTAACATAAGAGGGGTTGCTGACACATTTCTTCAGTGCTTTTTCCAGAGTAAAAGCACAATCCTGAACACCCTCAGAACAAAACACCATGACCATTGGTTTGGTGAACTTGCCCTACAGAGTACCAGTAGGGTCTTCAGATCACTGGTTAGACAAAAACTATAGACCAGCACTGTCCAGTAGAAATACAGTGTGAGCCATGTTTGAAAAAGTAAAAGAAAACAGGTAAAATTTTAAGAATACTTGTAGGGGTGCCTGGGTAGCTCAGTGGGTTGAGCGTCTGACTCTTGGTTTTGGCTCAGATCATGATCCCAGGGTGGTGAGATCGAGCCCTGCATCTAGCTGCGCACTCAGTGTGGACTCGACTTGAGCTTCTCTCTCTCCCTCTCTCTGTACCCCTCCCCCACTCTCCCTCTCAAATAAATCTTTAAAACAAACACTCTTAACTCAATATATCAAAAATATTTCAACATGTGATCAACATAAAAATTAATGAACTATTTTTGCTTCTTTTCAAATCTAATCTTTGAAATCATGTGTATTTTATGTTTATACCATGTGTCAATTCAGATACTAAATTTTTATCAAAATACTGATCTGTATTTATATTTACAAAATATACAGTTGGTAAGAAAAATTCATATACTCGAGTTATTCCAAGCATGCATAAAAATATCTTCCAATAACTAAGTCAAGTATAAATTTTAAAACATAATTTTAATTAAAATTAAATAAAATTAAAAATTCAGTTTCCAACTCACAATGGCCACATTTGCTGTGCTCAGTAGACAGCTGTGGTTCATGGGTACCACACTGAAAAACAAAACACTGGATCAGAGACCATGACTGTCAGAACATGTGAGATTTTTTTCCACTTGAAACTTTTGTATGCTAATTTTCTATGTGACCTGTTTTCTCTTCATAATAATGAGCCTGAAGCCTTTGAATGAAAAGAACTTGTGTTCTTGTTGGTGTCAATAAGGAAGTGAAGTTTCAAGGAGCAAAGCTCCAGGTAAGAATGGGTGGATGTCGGTGGAAGCTTCAGAGAAAGGGAATCAGCCTAACTGTCCAAGATCTGTTACAGAAAGGATGGAGGCCCCCAGGGCAGCAGAAGGGGCCTGGAAAGTGATCTGTACACTTTCAGACAGGGATCTTTTTTACAAATGACAGAAATTTGATTCAAACTGGCTTTGACCATGAAGATTCTCTATTGGCTCAAGTAACTAAAAAGTCTGCAGGCTCTGTAATGAGAAGCTAAAGCATGGTGGTTAATCCAGGGGCTCGGGGGGAGCCTGGGTGGCTCAGTGGCCTAAGGGTCTGCCTTCAGCTCAGGTCATGATCCCAGGGTCCTGGGGTCGAGCCCCCAATTGGGATCCCTGCTCAGTGGGGAGTCTGCTGCTCCCCCTGCTTGGGCTCCCCCACTTGTGCTCTCTCACACATGCTCTTTGTGTGTCAAATAAATAAAACCTTAAAAAAAATCCAGGGGCTCAAATAACATCATTAGGAATTTCTTTTTCTCAGTCCCCAAGCATCTGTGCCTCAGTCCCCCAGCATCTGGGTTGCTTTAAATCTCAGAGTTTCTCCAACCATGGCAAGATAGCCACCAGCTATCCCAGCGTTATGTCCCATCCTTAACATCCCTACCAGAAAGGGCATCCTTCTTTCCTAAAAGCCTGAACCAAATCCTAGAGTGGATGCTCATTTCTCACCTAATCCCCAGCCCTGATTTATTTCCTAGCCTTGGAGACAAAGGGTCAGATCTGCCTATTCAAACCACATGCTCTAGCTGATGAACAGTGATTCTCCTAAGGGAAAATCAGGTTGTTGTAGCTAGGAGGGGAGAGAAGGGTTACTGGGCAGGACAAATCCTTTGTATGTCAAATCAAGACTCTTAGCAATGAGGCTTTTTGGTTCTCCAAAACTGATTATGGTTATTCAGAATTCATGTGGTTTCATGAGGAAGATGGCATCGTCCGCCGAGTGCCTCATCTCCTTTTGCCATTAGTTAGTCATGTGGAAATCCATACCCTTTTCAAGCTACCCAACCTTGAAGTCATTTAAACTCGCTCTGCTTTTGGGTTTCCACCTGTGAAACAGGGTCAAGAATAGGACCTACCTCATACATTTATAATAAAAATTAAATAAGTTAATATTTGTGAAGTGCTACCAATAGAGTCTGGCACATGATAAGTGCTGAAAAAAAAAAAACACTAAACACTAAATATGCAAAATGTATATTTTTCTTAGAAGATTCACTGATTTCTCACATGAGCTC
Source organism: Phoca vitulina (assembly GCF_004348235.1). Classification (NCBI taxonomy): domain Eukaryota; kingdom Metazoa; phylum Chordata; class Mammalia; order Carnivora; family Phocidae; genus Phoca; species Phoca vitulina. The sequence goes on from NW_022589725.1 coordinate 22,120,567, forward strand.
ATATATACTTCTCCATCAAGGTGGCCTCCAGAAAGAGGAGAAACTGAAGATGTTTATTGAATGACTCCCATTTTCAAAGAATATGTACATGTTATTTCAGAGACACAACCCTGTCCTTAAATACAGTTTGCTTGTATTGTCCTTTTCCTCTGAGCACACATCAGAATTTAAATTAAACCCCAATGCAGCCCTCCTGTCAAGTATGCTCTGATACGTAACAGCACCAACAAAAATCTGGGTATCATGACCATCATGGAGAATACCTCCATCTCTATTCTATTGTTATTGTCACAATATTTGGTTTAAGTTACAGTACCTACAGTAAATGGAGTTTAGCTGAGAAAAGCCTCCTTGAGAAATGAAGGTTAACAGCCCCAGGTGCCATTACTGGGGAAAACAAGACTCATTCAACCCAGAGGAATTGCCTGCCCCTGGTAATGCCAAATTGATATATGCTGGAAGCTGAGCTTCAGAATCCTTTTTTGTTGGATAGATTATACTCATCAGTAAGAAGAGCCGCCTGTGAAAGGTGATTCAAGGTACAACATGCTCTGCCTTCCCTAGAGGACTAGTGTGCCCTATCCATCCCTTCTCTCACACCTGGTCTAGAATTACATCTCTAGGGTCACTTTCCTGATGGATATTGCCTTCAGTAGGTCCTTGCCCATCAAAGGCGCGTTTGTCACCAGCAGGGACACACATTAACATCCTACCTCCACCACCACTTGCTGCACACAGATAATACAGGTCACCCAGTTGGGGTATGGGAATTGTCCCCATTCCTTATCCCTCCCCATGCCCCCATCCCTGCCCAAGTAACTCTACAGTTCCTTCCACAAATAGTCTTGCTTTGGCCCCGTGTGGCTTCTTTGGCCGGGGGAATATAGACAAAAATGGAGATGTGCCAGTTCCGAGCCTGCACCTGAGGTGGCAGCACATCTTTATTAAAGGACTTGGGCTCCACAGCCAAAGAACAATAAAAGCGAGGCCGGACCCAAAAACCAAAGGCACAGGCCAGTCTGTATGACGGCTACAGCTCAAACTGAGAGGTTACACACGCAACAGAAAACAGTCATACTAGCCTCCCCAAACACCGGGAAGACCCTGCTTATATAGAGAAAGCGCCTGCTCAGGTTCCCACTCCGGTCCAATATGCTAATGAGGGAAAGAAAAAAAAGCCTCATCCTGATTGGTTGGAAAGGCCACATCCTGACTGGTCAGAAGGGCTTCATCCGGATTGGTCGCTATTGGCAGGCAACTCAGGCAGCTCACGGGCGCTTTTTGGAGGCAGGGTCCTCTATTTTAAGTCCGGCTTGTAGATAAGGCCGCATCCTGGCCCCATCCTTACCCTACTTTTTGAGAGGAGAGGCTTAACAACAACAGCCAACGGAAAGTGCTGTAGGTGCATAATGTTTTTCACGTGGGGCTCCTTCCCGTGGTCCCCGTCTTTCTGCTTGCTTCTCTTATGCTCACAATTTTGCTTATTATATGCCACTGAGATTTGGGGTGGTTCGTACAGGATAGCTGTGGCAATAGTTGACTAATATACCAGCTATCAGGGAGCAAGGCCCTGAGTTTTGGCCACAGCAGAAGAAAGGCAGAATTTGTAGGAACTTTAATGCAGCCATTTCTTATCCCCCTTTCCTTACTTTCTACAATTATAGATTCTAAAAATCAAATCCCTACATTCCCAGAATTTTTTTTACAGCCAGGAGTGGGCATATGATCCAGTCCTAGCCAATGATACATAGGTATAGCTTTGCAAGGGACGCCTAAGAAAATTTTTGCTGTCTTGCTAAGAACAAAAGGAACTTCTGTTACTGTCCTTCTCCCTTCTTCCTGCCTCAAAAGCACTGGTGATGCCTGAGTCCAAAGCAGCCAACTTGTGACCAGGAGGTGAATAGCATGAGGTTGAAAAGCCATCGGCTTAAGGAAGGCAGAGTAGGAAGATGGAAAAAACCCGGATCCTTGATGATGTTGAGTAGCTAAACCAGCACCAGCAAATGCCGATCTCCAATCCTCTCTTAACATGAGATACAATCAGGTTGTCTATTTTGTTTAAACTCCTGTGAGATGGCATTCTTATATCTAAAATGAAATGCATTCCTAATGGATATGCTATTTTACTACATGACAGTTTGACTTGGGTCTGGCCCAGTCTTTACATCAGAAAGATGCTATAGTTTCCTCAGTGTGTAGTGGAGGAGCTGAGATAGAAGAAAACTGAAGGTTTCCTAACCCTCTGTGGGGAGGTGGAGGGAAGCAGAAGTTTGCCTTTGAACATCAAATAGAAGTCCCTTAGGAACTGAGATGGGGGAAGTTTGGATCACTTCTACCTCTGTCTTGACCTATTTGGCTTAATAAAATCCAACCCACCCACCATTCTTAGCCCAATCCAAGAAGCTTTCTCAAAATCCAGCCAGAATGAACCATTACTTTCTCTGAATTCCTGGCGTTATTTGTCTTGGTCTATGTGTTGCCCCTCAACTGACACTTCACACTCGGCCCTGCAGGAGTCCAGGTGTTTGTCTTATCTTCTCAACAAGGATAGTGTCTTACTAGTCCCTGCAGAATCTCTTGCAGAACCTAGTAGAGTTGCTCAGCACACATCAGACCTTTAGTAACTAGTAGTAACCATGAATTAAATAAAATGAACATGAACTTCTGGATAACATACCTAGGCTCACATCCAGGTTTATGGCTGTATCTGGAAAACTAATTAGGGATTGGCAGCAAAAATAGTTCAGCTTAGGATGCCTTCTACTACAGAGGAAGCAGATTAAGAGAGAAATGAGAGGGCAAATGAGAGGAGAAAGAACAATCCAAAGTCACCTCCAAAGAGACCAGAGTCTCTGAATAATTTATTCCCTCTTGGGAGCATTCCTATCAGACGTTGTGATGATAAAGAGTCAGCCATCTGGTATGGTTTTGCATTTTTACCCTGTTCCTTAAAGTATGTGTTGGGGGCACCTGGGTGGCTCAGTTGTTGAGCGTCTGCCTTCGGCTCGGGTCATGATCCCAGGGTCCTGGGATCGAGCCCCGCATCAGGTTCCCTGCTCAGCGGGAAGTCTGCTTCTCCCTCTCCCACTCCCCCTGCTTGTGTTTCCTCTCTCGTTGTGTCTCTCTCTGTCAAATAAATAAATAAATCTTTTAAAAAATATATGTGTTGGATCACTTAGACTTTTAGCTTCCACTTTAGTGAAAAAGAAGAGGAACTCTCTAAGCTACAAAGTGCTAGAACTCATAACTAAGAAGTGGGGTATCTTTGACTGGGTCTCCCAGAAGTGGGCATTGAAACAAGGATTTGAATCCAAGTGGTTTATTTGTGAGATGACTCCAGGAAACACAGCAAGAGAATATGGAAATGAGGCAGTGAAGGAAAAGAAGCTAATACAGGTGCATTAATGAGTAAATTATGTCTGTGGGTAACTGCAACTCAGCCTTGAGTATAGAACCCACCTCCAAATTGTTCCTCACAGGCGATGAGGAGCTGGGATATTATCCACTAATTCCCATTTGTCATTGGTTGAGGGCCATTTGGGGGCATTAACACTTTGGCACGCCCAGCCTGCCTCACTCATGACCAAGCATGCTCCTGCAGCCAAGAAAATCCTTAAGCAGAATCCGAGGTGCTTGCAGTAAGAAGCCATTGGCATGTACAGGAATGCCGAGGGTTGACAGTTGGGCAGGGCATCAACAGTGCCTGCCACAGGGCGCCTGGGTGGCTCAGATGGTTAGACGTCTGCCTTCGGCTCGGGTCATGATCCCAGGGTCCTGGGATCGAGTCCCGCATCGGGCTCCCTGCTCAGCGGGGAGCCTGCTCCTCCCACTGCCTCTCTCTCTCTGTCTCTTATGAATAAATAAATAAAATCTTTAAAAAAAAAATAGTGCCTTCCACATGGGGAGAAGTAGAAGATGGAGAAGCAGACGCCTGGGGATGAAGGCGCCAGGGATGAGGAGCATCACTTGCGTAGGGCTGAATTCTGGATAGCCAGAGTAAGATGCCAATGAATGAAGGTAGGTGTCGCATTGAAACACCTGAGGAAATCTGTCACACATCTCCCATTTATCTTTATCATCTTTAGATTTTAGAATGTTTTCAAAATCATAATGGTCAAAATTCACATTTATCAACCCTCACGTCCTATATTGGGGAATGATAGAGTACATTCTTACTGTGGAATATTCTAGAGCTATTTAAAATTATAATTCTATTCTTTGACTTATTAAAATCAACCCAAAGAATTTTCAATAACAAAGAAAAATACTTATCATTTAATGTTAAATGATTAAAAAGAAAGCAAGATCCAACACTGTATATTCAGTAGGATTTCCAATATGTAAAGAAAAAGGTACTTAGTGTTGGAAGAAAATATTATGTTTTGAAAAGCCTTTGAGGGGTGGACTTATAGTTACTTTCCTCTGCTTCCTTATAATTTTTTAAACTTTACATATTTTCCACAATAAACATGTATTACTTTTATGACTTGATTATAAAATCTTTGAGAAAATATTATGTTACGCATAGTTAATAATGACCCTAAAATGATTTTGCTGATTTGGCCCATTTAAGCCTCTGCTGTTAGATTATTTTTAGGACTGTGCTCAAGGATACCAGGTCCCAGGAGATTAACATCTTCAACTCTGTTCTCCTTGTTCCCCAAGAAGTCTGTGTCACATTCCAGTTCAGCCATCCAACCAACATGTATTCATTCATTTAGATAAATATTTACAGAGTACCTATTGTGTACCAGACAAAGCTAGACATAGACCTGGCCTTCATGGAGGGAACTGAGTAATGGAATAAAACAAATAAATAAAAATTTCTATTTTTGAAGAGTGCTATGCAGAAGAGATACATGGTTCTCTGGGAAGCTATAGTAGGAGATTTGGATCTATTAGGAGAGACTACCTTTACGAAGTGAGGTTGAACCTAGGATCCCAAGGATGCATAGGAGTTAACCAGGCAAATACTGTGTTTCTAATGTGTGCTTGGGGTCACCATGCCAGGGTCTTGAGATGCTATGTTCAAACCTTTACCCTCAAAAACCTAGCCATCTAATTGTCAGGTCACAATCAATTTCCTAAAATAAGGTAACAAAGAGGAAAAGAAACAGTATTGGATTAAGTTCCCCATTGTCTGTAGGAAAATATGGGAGTTCAAAGGAAGAGGCAGTCAATAAAGATTAAGTAGTTAAGAAAGACCCTTTGAAGGAGATGTAGCTTGAGTTCAGTTTCTATGCCAGAAAGAAGGGTGTCCAAACAAGGGGAATAGCATACCTAAATGCTCAGAGGGGTCAATGTCAAGGATCCTTTATTGGACAGTGAGATGACCAGTAGGATGAGAGTAAAGGATGGGTATTATGTGAAAAGGATGACCTGTCCTTGGGAGCCAGGTAAGGATGCTTGACTTAATGTGGTGGGAATTAAGGAGCAAAGAGCAACAAGACCAAGAGAGTATCTACAAGACTATGCCACCTGGAGAGAGGAGCAAGAGGGACTGGCCACAGTGATCCAGAAAACAATAGAGAGTCTCATAGGAAAACGTCCTTCCTTTCATCCATGAGAAACTGGGATACAAGAGGTTTGCTGGGTTTTTAGCCTCTGAAAAGAAAATTTCTATTAAAAGGGAAACATAATTACATTGCTTAATATAATCTGATTCATCTCATTTGTTTTATCCATCTGTCTCCTATAACCAAGGAAATATACTGAAACCCAACCAATTTCTTTCCTTTTCCAGAAGTTCTCTGCACAGAGGAGACCATATTTGCAAGTCATCTAGGACTCCGCTCTCCCAGAGCAAACCCATGGACTGGGAGACCTTTCAATTTTGGGGAACTCTTCTTTCCTACTCAGTTAAGTTGCTGCCGCTGTGCTGGAGTGGGAGTGAGGGTAGCAGGTGTAGGTTATGTTGGTAAAGGGCTTCCTTAGCCAAAATGCCCTGCTGGGAGCGCTGGAGAGCCATGAGGCTGAGGGAGAGGAGTCTCTTCCCCAGCAGATGTGGGCAGACGAAGCAAAGCAGATGCTGTCCTGTGCTCTGTCCTTCTGGTTCCCACGACCAGCAGTTCCTCTGGCTGGAGCATACACTTGTAGGTCATCTTCTAGCTTGTCCCCCTACTTAGATAGCCTGTCCTGTTTTCTAGATCTCTTCAGGAAAGATGAGTTCCTAAACTTCTTTGGTGTTCTAACTGTACGCTATAAGGGCCTTTGAACAGTAATAGAGAAGACAGCTTCATCTCTGCTTCAATGTACATTGCAAAGTGCCAGTCAGGACAGTGCTAGGATTTCTATCCAGGAGGGACCAATGTGTGGCAATCTGGTTACCCAATGGGACTTTACTTGAGGCTATATTTGCATAGCAAAATGCTGTTTTGGTTTTGACTTTATGTAATGGGGCAGCACATGAAAGTAAAGGGGTACTAGATCCCACCTCCCAATACTGTCCTTGATACCAGAACTGAGCCCTAACACTAGGTTTCTTTTGAGCTAGAGACTCTCAAGTCCTATACTTTCACTCCAAGGACAGAACAGGGTTTTGCATGCAGACATCTTTTATCAGTGGATAAACGGATCAATTAATTACCTAACTTAACTAACAGAGCTGGCTACTTCTTTCTCATGGGAAGGTGAGCACCTGCTGAGAAGGTTCTCAGGAATCAGGTCCACCCTCATCACCCCACCCAGACCAGACCTGCCCCCTCATTCTCAGGGCCTCTCCTTGGAAACACTGGAAAAGTTTTCTTGGATCTCTGAGGCCCTCTAGTGGCCATTTTATGATGAAATCCTGCCTAACAGTTGCCCTGCCCATCTTCTAAAAATTCCGCCAGCCCTGAGAAAGAGAAAAAGAAAGAAAATCCTTAAAATCCTTTCCTTCTGCTTCTCCTAAAAAGGAAATTTGGGGACGTCTAATTTCTGACACCATCAAGATTAATCTGACCTCTTAATGTTGCCCTGGTTGGTTTGTTATTGATGAGTTTTGAAAGCATCTCGCTGCCTGCTCTGTACCCAGAATGGCTCTTCCCTCACCCCCTCTCCCCACATCTGGACTTTATTTTGGTCTTTAGGTTTGCTTCAGAGCATTCCTGACTGTCTTTTCTTCCTAAAAATACAGGAAGGGTCTAGCTGGGTCCTTTACATGGAAGAGGGCAGAGTTCCCTGCCTGGTTGGCCAAGGTGCCCTCACAAAGCCTCTGGGTGATTCCAGGGGCACCACAGACAGCCTTGGCAGATACAGGAACTGCTTACTGTCTTTTGTGACTTTGGTAGGTGAACCTGGGGTGCGGTTTGAAATTGGCCACGTTGGTCATTTTTATGAATCGATTTGTACAAACAAACCTATGGGAAGCGTTCCTAATATAAACAGCCTGACTTACTGCTGTCTCACCTTCATCTGACCCCTGGGAGCTCTAAAGAAAAGCCCATCATGCTCACCTGGCCTTCAGCCCGAACCAGGCAATTAGGCCGATAGCCAGGATGAAACTGAAAGAGAAGGAGCCTCCAAGTCTGATGACACCTGCTGTCCCCTTGGCTTGTGCTGTGTGCTGACCACTGAATCTCTCCTATAGTGGGGCAGGTATGATCGTCTCCATTTTATAGACAAGGAAACTGACACTCAGAGTTCAATGTATCTCGCAAGATCACACAACTACGTAAGCCACAGTGTTAGGATTCAAACCCAGCTCTCTCTCCAAAACCCACTCTTTAGCCAGCCCCTACCTCTTCTTGTACTTAGCTTTGGGTTGCAGGTTCTTGTCTCATAGTCTATGTGAACTCCCCCCTCCTAGACTTGGGCAGTGCACAGCCTGCACATCTGTAAAGAGGCTCAAACCAACTTAGATTGGTTTGAAACTATCCCAAGGCCAAGAGTCTAAGCCTGCCTTAATATCTAGAGCCTAGCTACTCAAAGTATGATCCCTGCCCTGAAGGGTCCACAATACCTGGGAGCTTTTTAGAAATGTAAATTTTGGGGCCCCACCCCAGATCTAGTGAATCACAATCCTCAAAGCTGGCGACCAAGAGTCTCTACCCAGGGCTTCTCAACTTTGATGTGCACTGAGCTCACCTGGGGATCTTATTAAATACAGATTCTGATTCAGGAGGCCTAAGGAGATGGCGCTGAGCTTCTGCTCCTCTAACCAGCTCCCAGATGATGCCAATGCCCTGAACCACACTTACAATAACATGGCTCTAGATCAACCGTTCTCAAACTTGAGCCTGCATTCAAATCCCTTGGAAGGCTTGTTAATACACAGGTTGTTGGGCCCCATCCCAGGAGAATCTGATTCAGAGGGTCTGGGATGAAGCCCAAGACTTTACATTTCTAACAAGTTCCCAGGTGAGGTACAGGGACCCCAGTTTGAGAACCACTGTTCTAGCCTTACCAGAACTTCCTTCAATTAGACAATGAACCTCATGCTTTCTGGCTTGGCCTTTGTATGAGCTCTACTCAGTCCCTGAGTCCTGTCCTTTTAGAACTGAAAGAGACTTCAGATACCAGAGGCAAAGCCAGGATGAAGCATCCTGACTGTCTTGATTCAAGGTTGTTTACTCTGCTTCCCGCTGCCTCTGAAGCTCCATAAATTCTCCAGCGTCCAGCAACTGCAGTATTTTTGGTGAGCTCTCCATCTTGGGCCAGCTTCGCAGGCACTTGAATCCCTGTCAGACACATATGTCATCGGCACAATCCGTGAAAACACAGTGGCCTCCTACTTCACAGTTCTGTGAAAAGCGAGCTTTGGAAAAAACCAGCAGCCAGGGCTGGCAGCCGTGGTGGGCAGAAAATGCAGCAGCATGCAGGCAAACCCAGGCAGACAAGGTGATTCAGCACAGGAGGCCTGGAGCAAAGTAATGAACCAGGACACCGACAGCAACTGCCAGCCACCTTCCACTGGGCAACTCTGAGAAGGTCATTGAGCAGCTCTGTGCCCGAGAAATTGCCTTTTTTTTTTTTTTTTTGGAAAAACCATATTCTCCTTCAAGCAAATACACATAAAAGAGGGCTTCGTATGTAGACTTGGGGTGGAGGTCGCAACAGTTAATTTCTGTTATGTAACAAATCACTCAATACTCAGTGGCTTTAAAAAAACAACTATTATTGCTTATGAGTTTTGAGAAAAAAAGTAAAAGTGTGCAAGGTTCCTCCTGCTATCACTTCTGCCATGTTCTGTTGGTGAAAAGCAAGACCCACAGCTGGGCCCACCGCTTGATGGGAGGGGCGGGAACATCCCTGGGTAAAGAAATAGAGAGGGGGGAGGGGCGGCCATTTTTGCTATGTACCACAGAGACGTTTCGTTTGGTTAGGAGATCCTGAGACAAAGATTCCAAAGCTAATGGTTTACTTGGTTACTTGGGAAGCAAAGGAAATCCTGGCAGGGAATAGGGGATTGAGACACAGAAAAGCAGCCAGTAAAGGGTCCCTAACTGGGCCAGCTAGCACTCTGGGCAGTTAGAGCTTAATGCCATTGGAAAACTCTGGAAGTGTTGGACACAGGCTTCTTTGTTATTCTGCCTGAGAGAGGGAGCTGGAATATTTATACTACACATCCATTCACATCCATCCTTTGTTGAGGGCTGCTTTTCAAGGGGACACTGATTCTCCATCACTTCAGCTTCCTATGCTAAGCAAAGTGGCCCCAGAGGTATGCAGGTCCTGGCAGCTGGTGGCCTGGCCCCTGTGTGTTGAAGAAGTAAGGGTAGGGAAATACAGGTAGGACAGCTACAGTAGCTTCTGCAGGGCAGTGGCCATAACAAAGAAGAAAACCCCTCAAGCTTCAGTTTTAAGTTAGTCAAAACATCTTTTCTCTTTCTTTCTTTTTTGGTCTATTTGTTTTATTTTGGGTGATGTTTCATTTGTGTTGCTGGCAAAGGTTGGGACACTAGATGGCATCCTATCAAGTTGTCCTACAGCTCAGGAAACATGCCAGGCAGTGTTGCTAGTTGTCCTTGGAATCAAACAATACCAGCCTGAGCTGAGAACGAAGGATTGTGTCTGCAGCCAGTCGCGGTGGGGGCCACTTGGCCACCACTCTGTCTGAGCCCACTGTGAGCAGCAACTTCACAAACCACTGGGGGAAGGTGGGGAGCAGACAGGGCTCAGAGGGGAAGGCGGCGGTCGCTGGTGCTTTCTAAGGAGTGGGATTCACAAAATCCCTGGAAGGCAGCAGTAAGGAGGATGACACTTTCTACACCCAGAAAGGTCTTTGAAGCATCTAAAAAAAAAATGGGCTGGAAGGAAAAAATAGGAGACTTACAGTAAAGATTTATTCTTTGGGGTGGGAGTGGAAAGAAGATGGTAGGATGAGGTTGAAAGTAAGGGTCAAAGTGATTTAATATTTTATTTACAATATTTGAAACAAATAAGACAAAATATCAGGAATGATCAGTTGTTCATAATGGATATTAGGTGGTTATCATATTATTATCTATACTTTTTCTTAAATTTAAAAAAAGTATGTTGTGGGAGGTGGGTATGATGTTCTGTAATTAGCAAGGTCCCGTAGGGTTCAAGAAGGAACACTGATCTGTTTCTTGAGTAACCTTTACCAAATACTTTCCCTTCTGAGCCTCTATTACATTATTTATAAAATGAAGATACTAATAGTAGCCATGTCAGGGGATTGTCACAAGCCTCAAATGAGGAAACATACCCACAGTACCTAGTACAGTGCCCCAAGCAAGATGGTCCCCCCCTCCAAAACGCTCGCTGTTCCCTTTGCCCCTCCCACAGACACCTAGCTCCAAGGGTACAAGGGTTAGGCCCTCTGTTACACTGAGTCTAACCAGACAATCAGCTAGTTGTCTAGAAGTAGCAAGAAACAGAAACATCCTAATTAAAGCCTATCCTGAATCCTCTGAATCCAGAGACAGAGTTGGTCTTAAAAAAGAAAGAAAATGTTTCTTGGAAATATGGCTAGAGGGACATTCTCCCTTTGTAAAAAGGGATTCTGGAATTTATCAATTCTCGACTTTTCTCAGGGCCTTAAGGTTTTCTACCTTGCAAGAGCAATAACCTTTTCCAGAACAGACCTAGATGCTTTTGTGTGGCTTGTGAAAGAGCTACTGCCTTTCTCTGAGTGGAAATGAGAGCTCTTGATTCCTTATACAAATTAGAGAAGGCCCATGGCTAGCCTTGACAGCACAACATGCTATGAGGATTAAAGGCAGGGGAATAATGGACCTCTAAGAGTGGAAGGAATGGAATGAAGTCTATAGAACTGAGGAATTAGAACCTGACCTCCAGGAGAGAAGGCATCTCTGGCCTCTCTCCATCTTGCTTGGGAAGCTTAGGGTAGCCTCAGAAAGGAACAGAATATTCCTCAGGGTCTCATTTTATCTGAAATTCTCTGAATCAGGAAGAAATTGTCCCTAAACAAAGACTGAGAAGGCAGAGCCAAGATCCACTGGGCTGGGCTTACTCTATTCAGGGATTACAAATAATCTCAGTCTTCTCCACAATCCAGGGTCCATGGGAGCTGGTGTGTTTGTGTGTGTTTGTACAGGCCTTCCCAATCATTTTCTATCAGTCACCTGTTGCCATAACAATGCTGCATAATAAACCATCCCAAAACTTGAAACAACTATTTCTTTAGCTCCTGTTTCTGGGGCTAACAATTGGGCCTGAGCTCAGCTGGGAAGTTGTAGGCTCACTTGGGCTGTCCTGTGTGTAGGGTCAGCGGCAGGTGTGGGAGGCAGCTCTGTAATCTGCGCTGGGCTTTCTCACATCTCAGGGACTGAAGTATCTATCTCTTCTTTCTGCCCATCTGCTCTATTTTCTTTTCTCTGCAGAACCTCTCCATTTACTTGCAAACTTCCTCATAGTCCCTATTGGCAGCCATACTCCTAAGGCTACAAGAATTTATATCTCTGCCCTCCACTGCTAGCAGGCTGCAATAGTCCGTGTGTGTGTGTGTGTGTGTGTGTGTGTGTGTGTGTGTTTCAAATTCCCAGAGAAAGAAAATTTATTAGCTCAGCCAAATCTATACATGGTTACCCTTGGGCCAGATGTCCACTCCTGGATTAACCACTCATGCTGAGGGATGCTATGAAGGGGATAGGGAAATCAGATTTCCCTCTGTAAAATGAAGGGTAGGGATTGAGAAGATCCACAATCCCCTTATCAGCTCTAACATTCAATGAAAACAGGAGAAAAAGAGAATGAATTAAGAAAATTTAAAAGCATTATGCTGGGTCCATCAAAGGGAGAAGTCGAGCTGTTGCTTGCTTTATATTTGAATGCTGTGCATGGTTTTCATGATGGCAATAATAATTTATTGACAAAATGCTTTTATTGAATTGCCTTTACTGAAGAGGCCCTGTATGCTTTTTAACCAGCTTGTTACAATTAAAAGCAGCAGTAAACAGAGCCTTTCTATTTAGATTGAAAAGCAACAATTAAGCTTGCTCAGCTATAAATAGGAGGCAGCTTCACATCTATGGCCCCAACTGCACACATTATAGACTCCAGCCCCAGATGCCCCCAATTTATTTCTGCAGGGCAAACCAATAAATTGTCAAACTCTGACCTTAAAACCAACAATTTCTTAGAAAATGGAAGTAGGTAAATTATGCATAATTCTAGATAATTACTGGGATGTCCATGAGGCCAGGAAATGAGTACACATGCTGGAAATCTAAATTTACAAGCGTCTAGCTTTTTCATTTTACCATTATCAAACCACATTTTGCCTGTCAGGGTGGCTGTCAGATCTCGCTCTCCTTTGCCTGGGAGGCATCAAAGAAAATAATAAATTTAAAAATTAGGAAAGGGAAAACAGAAAATATAAAGTTCTTTCTCAGGATTTCCAGTGATTCAGTAAAGAGACCAGAACATGGACAATCAGTCCTAAATATTTTTTAATTAAAAAAAAGGGCCATTCATCCCATTTATAAGCCATATATAGAGTTTTCAGAGTCATAATGGCATTTATTTCAACCTTCTCATTTTCTGCAGGAGGAAACCAGAGGCTCAGGAAGCCACAGGAACTGTCCAAGGTCACAGAACTTGACAAGGGCAGAGCTGGAACTCAATAGCTTTCCTGACCACCACTCCTGTATCAATTGAATGGAAAAATTTGCCTTCTCCTTCTCTCCAGTACAAAAGACTAGGTTAATGGGACCTAAGTAGTAAAAAGTCCAAAGGATGCAATATTTCTTTGAGTGCAAGACAAGCTTTCAAATGTGACAGGATTTCCCCACTTAGAGATACAGAGTCCCCTCTGCCTCTGTATCCCCCATCTGAACTGAAAGTCACCAGTTTCCAAAAACCCCAAAAGAGTGATTTTCCAAAATGTGTCTTGGGTAATCACACCCTTTTGAGACTGGCAGGTCTTGGTTTTCTGTTTGAGCATGCCCTATGTCTCCCAGTGATTTTCCAACTGCCTCTGACTCTCCTTAGGTCATGTGCTAGGATATTCTCTGTTACCCTTTGCATCTTCTCTATCATCTCTGTGCCCCAGGGGACTGACATTTATGGATTCCTCAATGGTACCCCCGTCCTTTGGCCACCACTGAGCTTGGCTAATGTGGGGTGGGTAACTAATAGGAGACTGGATAGCAAGTAATAAAAAAGCCAAAATTTTTATTCCTTTATTTCCTTCAGAGTGAAGTAGAGTTGCCCAGCTGAGCTCATCCCAGATTAGCCAAACCCAAGCCAAAATTCAGACACACAAGTGAGAATAAATGACTGCTATAGTAAGCCACTCAATTTTCAGGGGTGATATATTGTATACAGTAATAGCTGATACAAAATATGACATGGTGAAAGAAGAGTTTATATTTGCAAATGACACTACAGATAAAGGGCTGGTATCCAAGATCTATAAAGAACTTCTCAAACTCAACACCCAAAAAACAAATAATCAAGTCAAAAAGTGGGCAGAAGACATGCACAGACACTTCTCCAAAGAAGACATACAAATGGCTAACAGACACACGAAAAAATGTTCATCATCATTAGCCATCAGGGAAACTAAAATCAAAACCACATTGAGATACCCACCTTACACCAGTTAGAATGGCAAAAATTGACAAGGCAAGAAACAACAAATGTTGGAGAGGTTGTGGAGAAAGGGGAACCCTCTTACACTGTTGGTGGGAATGCAAGTTGGTATAGCCACTTTGGAAAACAGTGTGGAGGTTCCTCAAAAAATTAAAAATAGAGCTACCCTATGACCCAGCAATTGCACTCCTGGGTATTTACCCCAAAGACACAGATGTAGTGAAAAGAAGGGCCATATGCACCCCAATGTTCATAGCAGCAATGTCTGCAATAGCCAAACTGTGGAAAGAGCCGAGATGCCCTTCAACAGATGAATGGCTAAAGAAGATGTGGTCCATATATACAATGGAATATTACCAAGCCATCAGAAATGATGAATATCTGACTTTTACATCAACATGGTTGGGACTGGAGGAGATTATGCTAAGTGAAATAAGTCAAGCAGAGAAAGTCAATTATCATATGGTTTCACTTATTTGTGGAACATAAGGAATAGCATGGAGGATGTTAGGAGAAGGAAGGGAAAAATGAAGGGGGGGAATTGGAGGGACAGATGAACCATGAGAGACTATGGACTCTGAGAAACAAACTGAAGGTTTTGGGGGGGGTGGGCGGATGGGTTAACGCAGTGATGGGTATTAAGGAGGGCATGTACTGCATGGAGCACTGGGTGTTATACGAAAACAATGAATCGTGGATCACTACATCAAAAACTAATGATGTGTTGTATGGTGACTAACATAACATAATAAAATAAAATTAAAAAAAAAAAGACAATACCACCATTCTAGAAACTGAGATAAACCACTTGGAAGACCAGAAATGAAAGTGAATGCAGAGGAGTAGCTAGGATTGAGTTTTCAGATTCACTTAACTCCAGATCCAGAAGCAAATGGAGAAATTTGGGTTCCTGTGGAGTAACAAGAGCAAAAGTGTCCCATGGAAGGAAGAGGCTTACTCTTCAAACTCATGTTTAAATATGCTGGCTAGGGGTGCCTGGGTGGCTCAGTCATTAAGTGTCTGCCTTCGCTCAGGTCATGATCCCAGGGTCCTGAGATTGAGCCCCGCATCTGGCCCCCTGCTCTGTGGGAAGCCTGCTTCTCCCTCTCCCACTCCCCCTGCTTGTGTTCCCTCTCTTGCTGTGTCTCTCTCTGTCAAATAAATAAATAAAATCTTTTAAAAAATAAATAAATATGCTGGCTAATTGAACATAATAATACAAAATAATAATTTAAAAAAAGAATTTAAAATGAAAAAAAAAACACCTCACTGTTTGAAATTGGAAGAAAGTTTGAGGTTTTCTCACCCATTAAAGCATGCTGAAATACATTCTTAAAATCATGTCTCAACTACCATTTATATAAAGCTGTGTGGCAGGGAAACTTTAAGAAATAAAGTCTTTCATCCTCAGTTGCTGAATATGTAATAACTCCAATATCAGTGAAGTTTGGGAGCCCTGAGCTACCAATATAAGACCTGGTTTTAGATTGAAAGTTCTTAGGAGGTAGTGGAAGAAGAAACCACATATAAATCTGCAAAACTGTGAGACATGGGGGTTGAGGTGGGGGAGTGGGGGAAAGAGAGAGACAGAGGGAGGGAGAGAACCTCCATTTAATAATAAAATTCCAAAACACATGAGGAATGATACTAAGACAGCAATAAAATCAACAACTGGAAATGAATTTACTCAAGATGAAATGGAAATAATAAGAGATTATTTCCCACAGATCTTCACTGAAATATCTACTAAAGAATGTATTTCAGGTGGAAGAAGAAAGTACCCTGAGAAACAGAGAGGGACGAAATAGAGTACATAAACAATAATATAGAATTTCATAAAATATGATGAATGTAGTTTGCTATTGACTCAAAAAGAGAATGATATTTTTCACATAATTAGGTATAATTCAAATACTACCAAGGAAAATATGGATGGAGTAGGTATTCAGTGAGTAATTAAAGTATACTAAGTTCTTGGGTTATTTGGGAGGAGGGTAGAGACACTGAATAACTTAAACTTTGTTAATTTTTTTATGCTTTAAGCCTTAAGAACAAGGTTATCAGACTTTTAAAAATCCAGCTGTATGTGGTTTACAATAGAAACACCTACATATATATAATCATCAAGAAAGTTTGAAAATAAAGGAATGGAAAAAGCTAAAAAGGCAATTACTAACTAATAGAAAGCTATATCAATATCAGATGAAATTGAACACAGGCCAAAAAGCATAGAAAGAGACATACATTGTAATAAAAGAATCCATTCTATATCTGAATAGGTAACACCATGGCTTCAAATATAAAGGAAAAAAAAAACACTAAATTACAACACAAAATAGAACAATCTACCGTCCCATTCAAGGTTTTAAAATATATATATCAAAACCTGTGGAACCAGCAGAAAATATCAATGTATATTTAAAAAGCTAAATAAGAGCACCTGGCTGGCTCAGTCAGCAGAGCATGCAACTCTTGATCTCCGGGTCTATACTTTGGGTGTAGAGCCTACTTAAAAAAATAAAATAATAGAAAAAAAAAATAACCCATTTTATAGCTGTAGAAACTGAGGCCCAGGGAAGTTGAGTGACTCCCTCAAGATCACAGCTTATATGAGTCAGAGCCAGGACTAAAACATATTCTAATGTTAAATCCTATGCCTTACCCACCTTATAATACTAAAACATATAGAATAAACTGCATATTTGCAGAACTGGCTAGCCTTTTTCCAAACCCTTAAAATAATTTTAAGTATGCGTAAGTTAGCATATCTGTTAGCACATCTTAAGTTAGCATATACGTTGGTGTTCTACTCACATTTCCTTGGGTCCCTTCGACCTTTTCAGTTTGCCTTCCTCTACCTTCTAAGTGTTTTGCTTCTAATTGTCCAACTCTGTGATTCTCTATAAAGAATCATTAGGCCATTGCGGTGGCCAGTGAGAGACAGAAATTCTTGGGATTTTGTGTCCTCAATGAGTGGTCCTTAT
Organism: Phoca vitulina; assembly: GCF_004348235.1. Lineage (NCBI taxonomy): Eukaryota > Metazoa > Chordata > Mammalia > Carnivora > Phocidae > Phoca > Phoca vitulina. The sequence continues at coordinate 22,137,549 of NW_022589725.1, forward strand.
CCAATAATGAACTGGGGTGGAAAAATGAAAGCCCAGCTCCATTGCCTTGGGGTTAGGCCAAAATCTGAGGTGTAATTTACTCTTCCAACCTCCCCTGTGGGAACTCTAATTTGCTTCTTTCCTTTTCTGTCCTGCTTTCCACACCCAGTTTTTCCCAAGAGAACCTCTTCTATAAGCCAAATTGCACATGAATTATCATCTCAAGATCTGCTTCTTGGGACCCTTTCCTAAAATAAGGACCATAAAACTCTGTACTGGACGTATAGAGAGAATAGAGAGTGGTCCTAGTGAAAGAGCATTTGAGTGGCTCAGGGTTCCTGATGTTTTTGTCTTTTAGAATTTCCAGTTTTATTTAGGCACTGGGAATCTGGCGTTGTGAATGTAGTGTCTGCCAAAGTCGAGAAAGACTCTCTTGCAATTTCAGACTTGGGGTCAATAACTATTGACTGGCCAACTTTCCCTAACAGACCCTCTTGGGTCCAATTCTGGATTAATGATGATCAAAGCTAGAGTATTCTTGGCTTATACCCATCTCTTCCTCTCCTTTTCTCTCTCTCCCTCTTCCTTTCCCTCTTCCCCTATAAGACTGGCTCTGAAGATGTAAAAATGGCAACTCAGGGCTCTGGGCTTTGAGATGCAAAACGATTGAGAGTCATACAAACGTCATTATGACCTTTCAGGTTGGTCTGGCCATTATTTCAGCCCCTACTTTGTATTGCATAGCTTTGTATTTCTTTACTTTCCAAGTTTGGATCTACACATGGGCCCTATGCAGATATCCAGGGCCGTTGCATAGAGGCAAAAATTCCATTACTCACTGTGGCTTAGAATATTATTTATATAATAAAATAGTTTCTATTTCCTGAATGTATGCAATTTGCCATTTTACACATGAAGAAACTGAGGTTGACAAAAGAAAACTAACTTGTGCAGATTCACATGGCTCATATGTAGTTAGGTCTTGCCACCAACAGACCAAGGATTTGGTGAGTCTCATAAGATCCCTGAACTTCCATGTATATTACAAGTCCTAGCATTTCTTGCCCCTGGTTTTGCTGACCTGGGCTGTAGCACTGGGTTTTTCTCTGGTTTTCTTGCTAAGTACTCTCCTTGTATTTTCCTGGTTAAGACCCTGACATCCATCCTTGGCCCACTTATTTTTTTCCTCTGGGAGTTGACACCTGCTCCTCAAAATATATCTTCAATCTCTACCAGCCATCCCCTACATATACACATAGCTGGAGGATTTGCCTGAATACACATCTCTGGGGACTGCCTGCTTCAAATCCCTGCTCACCTCCTGCCAAACTTAGCTGTGGCAATGAGTGCCTAAAACCCTCAGTGCCATGTTAGGTCATCCCCAGAAGCAGAACCCAAGACAGGGAAAATCAGGTGCCTGTAGTGCATTGAGAAAGGACCTTTAGGAGAAGCATCTAAGGGAGGAAAGCAGACAGGATAGGGGAAGAAGCCGGTCAAAGATGTGTGTTCAGGTAAAATCTACACTTGGCCTGATCCATGAAATCACAATGTTGACACCATTGTCCCCTCCTTAAGGCAAGGGGGCTGGCCTTTTGTACCCCTGTATCAGTCAGTCATTACCATAAGCTTCTCCTGGTGGGGGCATAGAGATGTGACCTCCTAGGCATCAGATGAAGGCAATTCTTGGGGAACGGGGCCTTTGTGAGCCCTTAGCAGCCAATACAGCAGCCAGGGCCTGGGATCTCCTGCCCATCCAACAGCATCTACCGCAAGTGCCTAAGCCATGGGCCCTGAACATGGGGGTTTCAGCAACCAAACCCCTTTCTCTCTCACTCCCTATTCCTGGTCTCCTCCTGCTCCCCACCAGTGGCTGGGGTCCCCAATGCCAGCTGCCCATCCACAGCTTACTTGATTTTAGTATCTGCACAGAGTCAACTGCATCGGCGCCCGACACTTTATTAGTGTTCTAAATCTTTGTTGACAGTTACCAAGACTCCCCAGGTGGCAGCAAAAAAGTCAACAAGGAAATAAAACTCCACCAGCTGGTGTATTAGTTGGGGATAAAACCACCACACAGGTAACAGCTGGCTATGCACCCATGAGCCCTGGGGCACTGCTGGCCCCGAAGGCTCATCTGGAGTTGCATGTTTTAATCCCCCTTTCCAAGCCAGCCTGTTTATCCTCCACATCTTCCAGTTCCTTTGCACGGTGTGGGCCTCAGGAAGCTGAGGCAGAAATGAGCTTTGAAGCTGTTCCACTGCCTTTGACAGCCCCTGACAGTCATTTGATTCAATTGCGGACTGCTACCTCCAGCAATCTCTTGGCAAAATCTGTGCCCTTACACCCCATTATCTCCTTATTCTAAAATTCCTGTCTTCCGATGCTAAATCCTATCTGCTTCCTAGTGTATGAAATTAACACTTTAATGCAGCCCTGAAAAAACTCTCCAGCCTGTTTTATCTGGGACTAAAGAAATTAGGGTGGGGGCGCCTGGGTGGCTCAGTCGGTTAAGCATCTGCCTTTGGCTCAGGTCATGATCTCAGGGTCCTGGGATCAAGCCCTGAGTTAGGGTCCCTGCTCAGCGGGGAGCCTGCTTCTCCCTCTCCCTCTGCCCCTCCCTCCCCCACGCTCATGCTCATGCTCTCTCTCTCAAATAAATAAATAAAATCTTTAAAAAAAAAGAAAAGAAATTAGGGTGGGTCCAAAGGAAGCTGTGCAGAGGGGCCAAGAGAAATATGCTAACCATTGCCATTCCTGTTTCAGCTTGCCTAGACCACATGCATGTAACCCATGGGCTAGAGACCCCATGAGAGCTGCAGTGAGCTTGGGCTTGAGAGCCTGTGCTTGAATCTTGGTTTCAACAAGTTGGAGCTGGGTGATCTGGGGCAAGTGACTTATAATCTTCATGCATCAAATTTCTTCTCTCTAAAATAATAGAAACTATTACACAATTGTTATGAGGATAACATTTGAAAATACATATTGAACATTCTGCTTCAAGGCTGTATCTACATTTGGTGGGGCCTGAAGTTTCTACAAATATACCCTCCCACAAATTAAAACAAAGAAAACATTTACATTTGCAAACTTTATGAAAGCATGACCATGTGAACATGCTCAATCACCTTCCAGAGCCTTGGGAAGGGTCCTGCATGTAAGGGGCCCCAAGTTTCAGCTTCACTGGCTTTACTGTAAATCTGCCTTTGCTTGACACAATGACTGGCATTTAGCCAGTCCTCACTAAAGGTTAACCATCATGGATTTTTTCTGGGAAAGAGAGGCCCCTGCTTCTTATACATGTGCTCCTAGTTAGACCCAGTGCCTCTTGGAAGTGGCCCAAAGACCTGTCCAGGAGGTCTGGAATCTAGGGGGAGTTTAGGCTTTTTTTTTTTTTTTTTTAAGATTTTATTTATTTGTTTGTCAGAGAGAGTGAGCAAGCACAGGCAGTGGGAGCGGCAGGCAAAGGGAGAAGAAGGCTCCCTGTTGAGCAAGGAGCCCGATGAGGGATTTGATCCCAGGACCCTGGGATCATGACCTGAGCCAAAGGCAGACGTTTAACTGACTGAGCCATCCAGGCATCCCCTAGGGGGTGTTTAGGAGAATGTATGTATGTCTGTGTGGAGCAGTACCTTAGGAAAGGGATGTGACCAACTGTATTACTTAGGGTAAATAATGTTAGCGCTGTACCAAACAACCTCTGCAATTTCAGCAATCCAACAATATAAAAATGTATTTCTTATTCATATAAATTCCACCAGATTCTCCCGGTTTGGTTAAGGCCCAGACTCCTTCATCTCATGACTCTTCATCTTAGTTTGTTAGAATCCTCTCCATTCACCTGGTAGATAGGAAAAACAAAATGGTAGAGAGCTCATGGAAAATTTTCATGGGTCACATTCTGTTGGCTAGAACTCAGGTATATGGCTACAACTAACTGTAGAGGAGTCTAGGAAATGTAGTCTAGCTGTGTAGCCAGGAAGAAAGGGAAATAGATTTGGTGAGCCAATTTCATCTTCGCCAAGTTAACTTTCCTCTAAGCTTGACTAAGGACCACAATGCTGGGGTGAAGTAGTTTATCGGAGCCTGATAATGGGGAGAGTATTGTCCATAGACTGAGTAGGCAAGAGTTATAGGAAACATGGGAGATCAAAAGGAATCATGAGAGGCAGGTCCTTAGCTTTAAAGGTTAGTGAAGGCTTTCGTTGACCTTCTGTTGATGCTACTGAAAGACACAGTCAGGGGCAACTAGCTGGCTCAGTTGGATGAATATGTGACTCTTGATTTTGGGATCATGAGTTTGAGCCCCATGTGGGGTGTAGAGATTACTTAAATAAATAAACTTTTTAAAAAATGGAAGACACAGTCCATGGGAAGATCAAGGGAAAACCTCTCTACTTCTAGGATGTCCAAGAAGAACAAGGGTCTGCTGAAGTACTGGAAGAAGACCCTGGACCAGACCATGTAGACTAGCGAGAGATAGGAGAAAAGGGTGAAAAATAGTCCCTACCCCTGAGAGGTAGAAAGCAATTCATGCTCAAGGAAAATTCCAGTTTTGGAGAATAGACCAAAGGAAGAGAAAGCAAAGAGAGGTATCAGAGAAGAAGCAAAAAACATCATAATCTTGGTAGGGAATATGGCAGAACCTGCAGTGGAAAGCAGAGAGTCAACTCTACACTTTGGCCATAGCATCTCAGAAAAGAAGGAAATCTGAAGGCATTCCACATCCACAGAAAGCAGTAAGCAGGCCTTACTCTGGATTAATAGCCTCCATTATGTGAGGATGTACAGCAGTTTCTTCCAATAGAATCACCAAGCCCTACAACAACCTCAGGAGCCGAAAGCAAGATCTTGGCCTCATGATGTAGTAGGGTGAATTAAGTGACTTGCAGTGAATTAAGGTGATTTGGGATGAATTAAGTGATTTGGGGATTTCTGTGTATTATGGGGCCCCAAGAAACTTTGGGTTATTCTCACCTGCCTACTGCAGAACAGAAAACATTGGATCCTTTATCTTTTTTTTTTCTTTTTAAAGCTTAATTCCATTCAGACACACTTTAGTTAAAGTTTATACAAAGTCCAGTCCTCTAGTACATTTCCAGGATGGCAGATTAAGCCAAGAAGGAAGCAATCACCATCCACCTTCACTGCATAGAATGAGGTCCCCTGACCCTCAATTCTGAAAACTGGTGGACTCCAAAGTTAAACTTGTCAGACCCTTTCTGCTTCAAGGCCTCCACATCTCTTCTCAGCAGCTGCTGAACCTCACCATTCAGCTCAGTTTTACCCAAATCTCAAAGGTCAATCTTTACCTGTGAAGGTAGAATTTACCCAGCTTTCATGGTATCAATTTTTCCCCAATGCTCTGGCTCTGAGCTGTCTGTAATCCTGTTTAAATAGCTGGATCATTGCTTTCCAGATACAGCCCACTACCAGATGGCTCAGCACCAACTGGGTATGTGCTACTGAAAGTTCCCCTGCTCCTTGTACCTCCCTGTTTGTCCTGTCCTACTGGGGGATCACTTGCTTTGTTCCATGCTACCGTCTCTGCCTGAAACCTTCCTGTAGATCCCCGCATGACTCACTCCTTCATACTCTTCAGATCTGGCTTAAATCTCAACTCCTTAGAGTATCGTGTTGTGATTCATTTATCTCAAACACAACCTACCTCTGTCATTCTCTTTCACCTTACTCTGCAATTATAGAATTTATTTATTTGCATTCATTTCTTTTCTCTCTCCCCTACTAGAATACAACTTGCACAAGGGAGTCATTTTGTCCTGTTTACCACAATGACCTTAGGACCTATGGGAAATTAATAAATATTTGTTGATTAAATGGATACTGTATTCTACCTGCCCCTTGATTATTTTTCCAGCAAGAGCATCTTGGACTTTCCCTTTTAGCTTAACCCTAAGTTAATGAGTCCAATCCAGCTCTGTCCCAAGCTACAAAATTTCACATTGATAGAGAATGACAAGCATGCACTTTGAACAAGTATTTGTGATTTTCTATCTTGGGGAAATTTAACTAATAGATTCAGGCTTCCGGAAAACATTTGCTATTATATCAGCCATGCCTGGGGTTCTCTGTACTTTGTCTAGAAAGTATTACAGGACTGGGGGAAAAGGGAGAGCATCACTCAACTGTAAAGCTCAGAAAACTTCCTCTTGGTCTCCCTCTTGGCTTTACAGTAGAAATGAATAATGTATAGAACTTCCCGCAGCCAGTTGTTTTTCCAGAAAGACATGGTACTAAATTATACGTTCCATACATCAAAACTATGACTGCCTTGTTGATTTTTGTAAACCAAGTACCGAGAACAACCGCTGGCATGTGGTGGTGCTCGATAAATGCACGTTGAATGCCTGTGGAATGAACCCCAGTGGCCAGCATCATAAACATTTACCAGTTAACCAGAGTCCCAAGCCGTGGGAAGAAAGATGTTGGCTGTAGCATTCCCAAGTTAGTTCTGCCAGAATCACTAGTAAGAGGATGGATTTCACAGGCCCAAATGTTAGCACACTAAGGAGAAGAAAACCAAAGACCTTCTTTGCTGGTTTTATAATTTTACCTAGTACTCTTTACTCAGCAGAACTTAGCTCTGAATAATAAGCCAATTCTATAATGGAGAATTTTATTCTTCCACTATTTTGAAGGCATTTAGGGTCCAATGAAATGGGTTAGGCCTGGGCTAGGTGTCAGAAATTACAAGGAAGACAATTTGCATGTCTTTTGCCTATGCAGTTCCTTCTTAAACACCATCACAAACATGTGAGAATGAGGATTCCTTAAGCCACTTTTAAGTGGTTTCCTCTGAAGGGTTAGGTAGATGCATTCCTATCTTGCTTTCTCCCTGCCTTCTGATTTTACATACATGCTGGGTAATGACCACAAGATGGACTGGTTGCAGAAAGCAGAGCATTGAGCCTTGGTGCAGTCAGATGTTTGTATATTTTCCCTTTTACTCTGAATATGAAGACATGCCAAAGTTTTCAATTAACACTAGAACTCATCTTAAAGATAACATTGTTTTTTCCAGAAATGATCAAACTCCAAGTAATAACAGATTGTATCACAGTCCCTCCAGAGTGCCTGACTACTATTTTTCTTGAGTTTAGTTGTATTCTGTAGCAAAAGCTCAAACTACTCGGGTGACGTATTGCAATATTTTCACAAATGTTGAAAAGGATCCCGACTATCAAAAATATGTCAATGTACCCAGATGGAGACCACTACATTTGCATGTGATGTCTAAGCCTCTTTTCTGGAACATGGTTGTTTAAGAAACCACTTTTCTTGCTATGCCCTGATAATCTCACCTCACTTCCACCAAGAGCAAGACAGAATCAGAGCAGCATGACCAAGGATAATCCCTGAAATGTGATTTTAAAAGTGTGAATTGGTTTCTTGGAGACCTGGAAAGCATGCATTGTTTAGGTTGACCCAAAGTCATCCCCAGGGAGTAAGATGGTTTTAAGAGGGCTGTACATTCTTTGACACATCTCCCACTAAGAGTTAGAATCTATGCTCCCACCCCTTGAAATTGGATGGGTTTTGTCATTGCCTCAACTGAAGGAGTGCAACAGAAGTAACACTGTGTGACTTCCAAGGCCAGGTATGAAAAGGGGCATATAGCTTCCTCCTAGCTCTCTTGGAACACTCATTCTTGGTGTCTTCATCTGCCCTATAAGAAATCTGACAACCTGGAGGCTGCCCTGCTGGGGATACTATGTGGAGACACCATTGAGATGGAGAGAGAGATGAACAATGAGCCCCAGATGTTCTAGCTCCTGCCATTTGATCTTCTCAGCCTAGGGAATGCAGTACATATATGAATGAAGAAGACTTCAAGAGGACTCTAGCCCTAGCTGCTGTCTGTAACCACTAAGAGCTGGAAGCCAGAAATGTCCAGAGGAGCCTATGAGACAGTAATAAATTATTATTGTTTTAAGCTACAATAAATGACTGGAACAGGAGGCTCATGGCACAGAGTGTGGTGTAGAACTCAACCCAAATGATTCTCCTACCTATTACTGTACACAAGTCTATGATAGCACTGATGAGGACACGCAGAGACAAGGCAATGCCTCATGGGACAGCAGAGCTGGTAGCTGTCAGCCTGCTACGATTTGAGAGATACTCAATGGAACCTCCCTCAGGGGACTGCTCAGGCCCCTGACTGCTCCTATGGTAATTGCTCTGATAGGATCTGCAAGCTGGCAAACTTGCAGAATGTAGAGATCCTTACATCCAATGGGCTTCAAACTAGGAACACTTGGGATTTTGAGAAGGGCCTGCCAAGGAGGTAGGGTGCAAAGCAAGCCTGGTGGGTATAGCTTATTCCCTTTGTCTGTTCTCAGGGATGGGGCTTCTTCCTTCTTCCCAGCCTCACTGGTGGAACGTGTGACTCAAGTAGCCAATCAGCACGACACATTCTTCTGGCCTTCATGAGTGGTGTAGCCTCGGACATATGGCCCATGCCAGGTCAATCAAAATGAAAGTCAGGACATTCATAGCGAATGCTAGAGAAAATATGCTCTCTCTTTTTCAGTATATTAGAATTGAGAAGGATATTGTTCTGGAGCTGCTAGCAGCTGTCCTGTGATAGGGAGGGACAGGTGATCCTGGGGATGGAGCAGAAAGAGGGAAAGCAGAGGGGAAGAGGAGACAGAAACAAGCAAACAAAACTGATCTTGATAACTTTGTACCTGTATTTCTGGCTATTCTTGAAGCTGGATCTTCCTGGGCTATTTTGTAGTATGAGCCCACAGATTTCTTTTATTTTTCTTGTTGATTTAAACAACTAGAATCAAAGAACATCAATGAATATATATATGCTAAGATCCTTTTGAATTTTATGTTTGAAAATTATTTCTGGTGCTAAAACTGTATTTAGAAATGGCTGATCTTGGTCCAGTTTATTTACTACTTTTTGTCTTACAAAAGGAATGGAGTAAAGTCAAATTAGTACCCTAGTCACCTGACACCACTCCATGGAATAATAATCATAATGATGATGATGATGATGATACTAACATTCACTGAGCCCTAATCCTGAGCAAGACAGTATTCCAAGTGCTATGAATATATTAGCTAATTTAATCATCTCACTAATATTATAGAGTACTCCATTATTATCCCCATATACAAATGATGGAACTGAGGTACAAAGAGGATAAATAACATTCTGCAGATCACACAGCTGGTAAGTGGTGAAGCTCAGATGGAACCCAGCTTATTCTCTTAGCTATACTCTACACCACCTCTGACAAGGTAGAGTACATTTTGTCGAGCAAAAGTTCTGGAACCTTTGTCTTACATGCCACAAAGTACCTACCTGATTCATGTCTACTTGGTTCTGACATCTTTACCAGAGGTAAGAAAATGCAGAAATCAAAGAGAAGAGTCTTAACAAGTTGTCAACTTGCCTCTGTTTCCCAAAATTCTCATGCTTAAAAATATGGCACAATGCTTTATTCTTCATTAGAAAAAAAAAAATCAAATTGTAGCTGACTCCAAGTCTTCATTTCACTTGGGTTAGGGAGGATTCAATCACAGTGGGTATGTGGGTTCTTCTCTCCCACCTCTCAGCTCACAGAAAGTTCCAGGAAGTTGCATGCAGAATAGAATTGGGGGTTGGGGTGAGGTCAGGATTCTCCCTGGTATTTGGTCACCCTGTATGCTCATTGTTCAGACTTGTGCAATCCCTGGAAGGAAGGTGGCTCTGACAGCCGTCTGTCATTCTTGGATACAGGATACTTACTTTGCTGAGACTGTTTTCCCAGAGCATGGTGTCAAGCTTTCCTTTGTGGGGAATTCTAAGGAGATGATAGGGTACAAGATCAGAAGCCACCATCCCTTTCTATGTCTCCATTAATTTCCACCTATCCCTTCCCTTTGATGAAGAACACAAACGCCCATACTGCCCCACTCTGTTCTTTGTAGTGCTTTTTATATTGCATAGATTTCAGCCTAAATTAAAGTGGGCCTTTAAAAGAATTGTGGGGCTCTTAACCATTCAAGCATCATTTACTTTCATATCCCCTTAACTACCTTTTGAAAAATCTCTTAGAAGTCCAGTCGATTTAAGGGTTAGTTACTGTGTATTTTAATTGACCATTCAATTCAAATAAATGTGGAGGAAATTATAACCCTCTTTAACAGCTCAATGACAATTTAAGGAGAAAGAGACCTTGATTGAAACCATTAGGAACTTAGGAACCAGACTCGGATGTGGTTGGATGTGGTCAAAGAAAACAGCCTAGGAACTTTTAAATCCTCTCCTACTTTGCTTTTAAGGAAAACTTTAAAACCACAAAACTAGGAGAGATACTACTTCAAATTTTGAAACCATTTAATAAACAGATTGAAAGCAATTATTATACTTGGCATTGAAAAATATTGATAATCAAAATTTTATCTTTTAAAAATAAAAATGATGGTTCTCATGTAGCCTATAGGCTTGAAGCTGGGAAAGAAAACATTTCAATATCCTGTCATCTGCTACATATGTTGGTCAACCCACATAACCAGACAAACTCCTGCTCAGATGGGCCATCTGCAAACTCCTAAGAACACTCTTTTCTTTCAGCTGCGTTTTATTTATTCCCTTTTTGGATCTGTGAACAGAGGTAGTGATGCTCCAAACTTGTCCAAGGTCTGTAAACAGGCTGAGGGTTGGAAGACCACCCTGGCAGGCAGTCAATTGAACTGCAAATAAGAATGAAGAAACAAGGGGCACCTGGATGGTTCAGTTGGTTGAGCATCTGACTCTTGATCTCAGCTCAGGTCTCAATGTCAGGGTCATGAGTTCAAGCCCCGTGTTGGGCTCCATGCTCAGCATGGAGCCTACTTTAAAAACAAAACAAAAAAAACAAAGAAAGAAGGAGCCTATTATGTGTCAGACAGTGTGCGGGAGCTTCTTCATAAGACATTACATTTTCTCCTCCCAACCCTATGAGAGGAGGTGAGCATATTACAGATGAGAATCACAAGGCTAAGTGATCTGGTAAAGATTACATGATGAGTAGTATAGTTACTACTATAATATATGCATATAATATATGCATATAATAAATGCATGTAAGTGCATTTATTCATTGACTGACCATCTACCAGTAGCCAGGCTGTATAAATGCTTCTCAAAATTTAGCGCTCATTGGAATCACCTGGAAAGTTTGTGAAACACAGATTCTTGGGTCCCACCTTCCAGAGGTTCTGACTCAGTAGATCTGAGGTGAGGCCCAAGAGTTTGCATTTCCAACATACTCTCAGCTGCTGCTGCTGCTGGGTGAGAACCCCATTGTGAGTGGTGAACAACACACATCACCTCTGCCTTCTCAGAGCCCACAGCCATCAACAAGCAATAATTTAGCTCACATGTGAGGGGTAGATGGGGAAACGGAGCTATAGAAACACATGGGAGGGCCTCTACCTAAAAGTTTGGGGATCAGGTTTCCTGGGAGAAATTTCAGGCTAAGCTGACAACTTTATTTATTTATTTTTTTAAAGATTTTATTTATTTATTTGACAGAGAGAGACACAGCGAAAGAGGGAACACAAGCAGAGGGAGTGGGAGAGGGAGAAGCAGGCTTCCCATAGAGCAGGGAGCCCATGCGGCGCTCGATCCCAGGACCCTGGGATCATGACCTGAGCCGAAGGCAGACGCTTAACGACTGAGCCACTCAGGCGCCCCTAAGCTGACAACTTTAGATTGAGGAGGAATTCTTGCCACATGAAGGCAGCTGGGAGATGGGGAAGAGGAGAAGGGGGAGGGTTCTGAGAGGAGGCGACAGCATTTGCAAAAACTCAGTGATGAAAAGACATATTCAAGAAGGAAGAAGTCTGAATATGATGGAATGGCAAGAGGAGAGACAGAATATGCAAAAAATGTTATAAACTATTTAAGGAATTTGGGGTTTATGCTGGTGATAAAGAGAAGCCTTGAAGGGCTTGAAGCAGAACAGTGTCAAAATCAGATCTTTGTTTTATAAGAACATTACAGGCAATGTTCAAAACTGCAAGTCTGTCAGTCTCTGCATCTTAGAGGCCAGCACCAGTGCCACAAGACGCCTCTGACCTTCCCCCCGGGGAGAACCCTCTGTCTATAGAGAAAATGTGCCTCTGGTCTACAGAAGGAAGTCCCTACGCCAGTCCTACCAGCCTCTTGTGTTGGCTTACTTAGCTCTGCATGGGGCAAACCTTCTTTCATTCCGGTTAGGTTTAGTACCAGCTCTGCCATGCTGAAGCATTCTCCCTGGCCTTCTCCTGCTTTCAGCCCCCTCAGCCCCAGCTCTCTTCCTCCTCTGACTCTAGATCATGTGTCTCCCGTGATCCTACCTCACAAGGGGCTGTTATTTTGCTAGCACGTGAGCATATTTCTGCCCTCTGCAATTAAAATGTTCAGCCCCTTATGAGGTAACCTTCCAAGTCATTTAGGCCAAAGTAAATCCCGCCACAGTTGTGCCACAAATACTGACTCCACAAATAAGCACCAATTGGCTGCTAGAGAAATGGTTGTAATGTTTTATTAAAGTAATTATCATAATGACTACTATTTATTGAGTACTTACTATGTGCCAGATACTAAAATTTTCTAGATATCTCATTTCATCCTCATAACAACCCAAGGGACTAGAGGTATATTCTATTGTTATCTCCATTTTACAGTTGAGGCAAAGATTGGGGAGATAACTTGCCCATGGTCACACAATTAGTATAGATGCCAGAGGTTATATTTATATCTAGCCAGGTCTGTTTATTTTTTTTTAAGATTTTATTTATTTACTTGACAGAGAGAGACACAGTGAGAGAGGGAACACAAGCAGGGGGAGTGGGAGAGGGAGAAGCAGGCTTCCAGCTGAGCAGGGAGCCTGATGCGGGGCTCGATCCCAGAACCCTGGGATCATGACCTGAGCCGAAGGCAGATGCTTAATGACTGAGCCACCCAGGCACCCCTAGCCAGGTCTATTTAATTCCTGACACCTAATTATACTTCATAATGAAAATATTATATGTTCCAGAAAACTGAATCAAGCAACATATAGAAAGGAATATACACCATAATCTACTGGGATTTTTCCCAGCAATGAAAGGTTGGTTTGACCTCCTCAAATCAAGTAATGTAATGCCCCTTATTGATAGAACAAAGGCCACAAACTGCACAATCATCTCAATAGACATAGAATAAACATTTGACAAAATTCAACACCCTTTCATGATAAAAATATTCAATAAACTAGGAGAGAAGGGAACGTCCTCAATCTGACAAGGCCACCTCAAAAAGCCCACAGCTAACATCATACCAACATAAGATTGGAACATTTTCCCCCAAGATCAGGAACAGGATGGTCTGCTCTCACCACTTCTATCTAATATTTTACTGGAGATTCTAGCCAGAGCAATTAGGCATTAATTAATTAATTAATTAATTAATGAAACAAATGGCATTCAGACTGGAAAGAAAGAATTAAGACTATCTCTATTCAACTATGGACTCTGAGAAACAAACAGGGTTTTAGAGGGGAGGGGGCAGGGGGGATTGGTTAGCCTGGTGATGGGTATTAAGGAGGGCACGTACTACATGGAGCACTGGGTGTTATACGAAAACAATGGATTGTGGATCACCACATCAAAAACCAATGATGTATTGTATGGTGACTAACATAACATAATAAAATTAAAAAAAAAAAAAGACTATCTCTATTCAAAGATGACAAAATCTTGCATGTAGAAAATTCTAAAGAATCTACAAAAAAAACCTACTAGAACTAATAAAAAAATTCACGAGTTTGCAAGATAGATCAGTATATGTAAATCAATTGTATTTCTAGATACTAACAATTAGCAATCCAAAAATGAAATTAAGAATAACATGCCATTTATAATAACATCAAAAGAATAAAATATGTAGGAAAAAATTAAGCAAGAAAGTACAAGACTTGAATGCTGAAAATAACAAAATATTACTGGAAGAATTGAAAGAATACCTAACTAAGTAGAAAGACATCTCATGTTTAGGGACTAGGGGGCTAAAGACTGTTAAGGTAGCAATACCCAGATTATCTGCAGACTAAAAACCAGTCCCATCAAAATCCCAGCTGCACTTTTGCAGAAACTGACAAGCTTATTCTAAAATTCACACAAGCTTATTCTAAAATTGAGAATAGCCAAAACAATCCTAAAAAGGAGTAAACCTGAAGAACTTACACTTCCTCATTTTAAAGCTTGCTGAAAAGCTTCAGCAATCATCTTGAATACAAGCATAAGGATAAAGATATAGATCAATAGAATCCAATTTAGAGTCCAGAAATAAATTCTTACATTTAGGGTCAATAGATTTTTGGTAAGCCAACACAATTCAATGGGGAATAAATAGTGTTTTCAATAAATGATGCTGGGACAACTGGATATCCACATGCAAAAGAATAAAGCTGGATGTGTGCTTCACATCATATGCAAAAATTAGCTAAAAATAGACCCAAGATCTAAATATAAAAGCTAAAATTATCAAAATTGTGGCAGAGAACCTAACAATAAATATTTATGATACTGCATTAGTCAATGACTTCTTAGATATGACACCAAAAGCACAAGTGACAAAAGAAAAAATAAATTGGGCTTCACCAAATTAAAAATTTTTGTGTTTTGAAGGAAATCACAAAGAAAGTGAGAAGACAACTGTAGACAGGAGGAAATATTTGCAAATCATATATCTGACAAGGGACTAGACTGTATAAAGAACACTTACAAGTCAAAGACAAAAAGACAAAAACTAACTTAAAAATAGGCAAAGGATCTGAAAAAAACATTGCTCCAAAGAAGATATACAGAAGGCCAATAGCACAAGAAAAGATGCTTGACATCATTAGTCATTACCTAAATGCAAATCAAAACTACAATGAGATACCACTTCACACCCACGAAGATGACTAAAATAAAAAAGACAGAGAATAAATGTTGGTGAGGGTAGAGAGTTTGGAACCCTCACATTTTGCTGATGGGATTGTAAAGCAGTGCAGCCACTTCTGAAAAAAAGCCTGGCAGATCCGTAAAAGTTAAACATAGAGTTACAATATGATTCAGCAATCCCATACCTACGTATATACCCAAGAGAATTGAAAACATGTTCATATGAAAACTTGTACATGAATGCTAATAGCATCTTGACTTATAATTACCAAAAAGTGAAAACCACCAAATGTCCATCCACAGATGTCATGTATCCATACAATGGAATGTTATTTGGCCATAAAAAGAATAACACACAGACACATTCTAAAACATGAAGGAACCTGGAAAACCTGATGCTAAGTGAAAGAAGCCCATTACAAAAGACTGCATACTGTGTAATTTCATTTATATGGACTATCCAAAATGGACAACTCCACAAAGAAAGAAAGTAGATGAGTTGTTGCCAGGCACTGAGGAGAGGAAGGAGTAGCGAGTGACTGCTAATGGGTATGGAACTTCTTTAGGGGTGATGAAAATGTTCTGGAATTAGTGATGATGGTTGCACAACTCTGTGACTATACTTCAAACTATTGAAATGTATATTTTAAATTACTGAATGTTATGGTATGTGAATAATATCTTAATAAAACTGTTCCAAAAACTATATATGTTAAATATCACATATTATATAAGACATGATCAAATAGTGTGCATTACACTGATATATATATCATATATACTATGTATTGTCAATTATATATTATAAAATGCATATGTAATTATAGTGTACAAAATGATAATAAGTAATGGGGCATGTTATAATTGTTAATGAGCCCTATACCTCTCCTGGTCTGGTTTTGAAGACACCTAAGCTCGTTTGACCCTCATAAAACTTCCTCCTTACATAAATATGCCATCTCAACTTCCTCCACAGGGAGCTTTTTATTTGTTGGTTTGGTTTGGTTTGGTTTGGTTTGGCTTGGCTTGGTACATCGTGTGGTTAGGAGGTCTAAGGTCAGCCTGCTGGGCTGCTAATCCTTGGCTTCACCACTTTACTAGCCATGGTTTAGGTTAAATTAACTGCCTCTCTTTGCCCTATCTGTCAAATGGGATGAATAATTGAATTCATCTCACGGGGTCATTAGGAGGCCTAAATGACTTCCTAAAAATTCAGGGTTCAGTCATTAAAACAAGGATTTATGCTCAATGCATGATAACAGCAGTAGTATTTATATAGTTACTCTTTGGCAGATTCTCAAAAACATCTTAAATTTTAAACTACTTAGCCTTCTTATTGGAGCAGACTCAGCCTTATTCCTAACTGGGGAAATACAAAGAATGTGAAGGGCAAAAACAAAAACAAAAACAAAAAAAAGGAAAGAAAGAAAGAGAGGAAGAAAAAAGAAAAAATAAGAAACCAACAAAAAACAAAGAATGTGAAGGGCAAAGGCTCAATATTCATAACCTGCGGATAGTGCCTGAAAACCCAAATTTGGGGCATCCCTTTTTGCTGCTCTGCAAATGGTGTTTATTTCCTTTGCCTATCTAGCCTCAAGATTAATTACTGAGTTTAGGGGGAGGACCTTGAAGTTGGTCCATAAATTTTCAGCATTTAAACGGAAGATTTTTATCACTGAATATTCTGCAGTGAGCATGAGTCCAGGAGAGTGACTCAGGCCATCTTCTTAGAGGTGGCTGGCCATAAATCAGATTTTGCAGAAAACCAATTTCCCCGGAATCCTTTGGAAAGTCAGCAATTATTAGTAGCTAGTGTGAGAGAGAGTCTTCAAAAGAGGAATGGTAAGACAATGTCACCTTGAGTTTCTTCTAAACTCACTGATATTAGAGAAAAGTTTTTCCCTCAAGTAAGCTGTGGACAGGAGTGATTCCCGCAGGCAGGTGCAGCAAAAGGAAGTCGCTGGTGCCTGAAACTCACTACATATGTGAACTGGATCCCAAGAAATACCCTGGTATGTTAAGGGAAAGATAAGATTTCATGAAGCTATTTGACCCAACCACAGATTGTTTTTAGCCACTGCTAAATCCCTAGGATGTCTTGAAAATATTTAGCCAGCCACTTTGAGAGTTTGACTACCAACACCCAACAGCTGAATATGGAGAGTATTCAGGTCTTTCTGCCAGTGTAGAAAGAGTCACAGAACTAGGGGATTCAAGAAACGGACATTGAAGTATCACCCACTTTAAACTCTCAGTTGAGGCAGGCTTCCACTGAAACCATCTGAAATAGATTTGCCCTCTTTCTGCTCATCTCTATCAGTGGATTCTTAAAGTGTGATTCCCAGACCAGCAACATTGGCATCACCATGCATTTTTACAAATGCATATTCCTAGGCTTCTCCCCAGATTTACTGAATCAGAATATCTGGGGCTGGGACTCAGACATTTGTATTTCAACAAGCCCTCCCACTGATTCTGATGCATGCTCAAGTCTGAGCATTATTACTCTACCTATTGCCAGTAACAGAGCTATTTTAAAGAAAAGAGTGGATATACCAGTTGGGATTGTTTGGGGCTGCAAGGCACAGAGAGTCGCCCATTGTGGTCTCTCTAAATGAGGATTTCTCTTTTGTCACAAGAAGACTGGGCTGATGCTGCAAATCCCACGTTATCATTGTCCCAGGCTCCTTCTACCTTCACACTCTGCCAGCCTTGGTAAGTGGCTTTTGTCTTCAGGTACAACACTTCAAGGCCGCAGGATGGCCTCTCATACATGTCAGGAAAGATGAGATGAGAAGAATGATTGATGAAGAGCAAGAGGTAAAGGGTACAAGCAAGCTGGATCTCTCTCCACTTCTGAAAAGTTTCCTGGAAGCTTCAGCTAGTGATCACCACTAACATTTTGCTGGCCAGGACTGGCAGCTGCAAAGGAGGGTGGAGTGGTGAGCATTTTTAGCTGGGTACTTTGCTGCTCTGAAAAAGAATCAGGGTTCAGTTAGTGAGGCAGAAGTGGAGAAAGGACATGGGTGTGCAATTAGCAAAGTTGCTAAGTGGGCTTGGTAAAGAGGGCTTAATGATTCAGGTCAATATAAATACTAATTGTAGACATTAAATCATCAGGGCTGAAAGAGACTTTAAGAAAGCACAAAATGTTTAAAAAGAGTGGCTAAAAACTTTATGGAATAAGATCCAGTTCTGGCAAAATGTCTATAAAATGGTTGAATTTATTTTGGAAATTGCTCCTCTTAAGATGAGTAATGCAACATTTGCAACTGTAGTTGAGACTTCCTTTATTATTTCTTCATCCCTGGATGGTTTTCGTTCTTGGGGACATTTCAGAAGTGGAATGGCTAGCATCAAGTGTAACATCTGCCTGTAATGCTGGGTCACTGTACTCGAGCAAGATGGCTTACGTTGTCTTTTCTTGACTGAGTTCATTTCACTTATTTGTGGAAATTGTTTCATATCATGTTATTTCCTGATCACAAATTTTTAGTTTGCCAAGAAGCCAAATAAAATATCTGTATCACAGAGAAGTATTCTTAAATCCACTTACTCTGAAGTATACAACTTTCATCAGTGACTTTTTTTTTCCTGGCAGCAGAGGTTTAAATTTGAGAAAATACTCCATTCATACTTACAATAGCACCCCCTTCTCACCAGCTCCTTTTCTAGTGCCAAATGAAGCCACTTAATGCTCATCACTGCCTATCATGCATCCCAGTGAATTTATACTCCTCTCCACCCACCCCCAACACCTAGGACCCTGCCAGGAGAAAGTTAAAACTCCCAATGAGCACACATGGGATGGGATGGGATGGGGCTGGTGCTAAATCTAGAAACCTAGACTCAAAGTATTGTGTTCCCACCAGCAGCAGCAGCACCACCATCACCTGGAAGCCTAATAGAAATGCAGAGTCTCAGGCTCATCCCAGATCTGTTGAATCTGACACTCTAGGGCTAGAGCCCAGTGACATGTGTTTTAACAAGCCCTCTGGGTGATTTTGCTGTAAACTAAGGTCTGTAAACTAGACGAATGGTCTTCACCTTTAATTACACAATGAAATTAAAAATTATTATGTCTCCCACCCTCAGAAATTCTGATTTTATTGGTTTAGGGAGCAGCTGGACAGTAGGATTTTTAAAAGATCCCCAAGTGGATTTATTGTGTAGCCTAGAGTCTAGAGGCATAAGAAAATGCTCCCAAGCAGAAGACCCATGTATCTGAGGGTACATCTCCAGTGAGACTCAGAGCCAGGACTGGACCATAGAGCTTTGACAGGGATGTATCTAGTGACCCTTCTTCTTAGGTTCTATCTTGATCTTTCTTTTAGGGCCCACCCTTTCTCTTTTCCTTTGTAGCTGGAGCTATATGTACCCCAGGGCTCACTGTAATTGCAAGAAGTTCCCTTCAATCCACTTCTCAGGGGCATGTGGCCCATGGGGGTAATGAACAGGGGATTCATTCATAATAAACATGCCAACACCCTGTATTAACAGAAGTGTATTTGCCCTGAATCAATGTCTCCATTGTATACTTTCTTCTTAAATCTCTGGTCAGAATGTCAAGAACTCCTAGTCAGCGTCTCTTTCTTTCTTTGAGGAACCTAACTAATGTCCTATACTATCTTCCTGTCAAACTGTGTCCATTGTCTTTTTGGGAAACTCACTACTCCTAGGATAGGCCTTTTCATGTTCATAAGACTCTAATTGTATAAAGTCTTTCCCTTATGTTAAGCACAAATCTGCTTTCATGGAGGGCCCAATTATGGATCCTACATCTGCCTACAGAAAGGGGTTATCTACATGACATTACAACTCATCAAACATTTAGACAATTTTCAAGCCTTGTGATATTGTGATTTATAATAAGAAATACATACTTGGTCTTTGTCCCTATTTCTGGCACAGAGCTCCTGAAACCTTTGGAATTTCCTAAATGATGAGAGCAATAAAAGTGTCTTTATGTTAATAGATGACTTTTGGACTGCACCTAAGGATGGGGGCTGCTTGCCAGGAGAACCAACGAGGTAATTAGAGGGTTGGAACTTTCAGTTCCATCCCCCTAACCTCTGGGGACTGGGGGAGGGAGTGGAGGTTGAATCAGTTGCCAATGGCCAATGATTCAATCAATCTTGCCTGTGTAATGAAGCCTCCATAAAAACCCAAAAGGCCAGGGTTGGGAGAGGTTCTGGGTGGTAAATATGTGGAGATTTGGGGGAGAGAGGTATACTCAGAGAGGACATGGAAGCTCCTTGCCCTTTCCCCATAGCTTGTCCTATGCATGTCTTCCATCTAGCTGCTCCTGAGTTATATCCTTTTATAATAAACTCATAACCTAGTAAGTAAAATGTTTCTCTAAATTTTGTGAGCCATGCTAGTAAATTACTCAAACACAAGGAGGGAGTCATTGAAACCTCCAAACTATATCCAGTTGGTCAGAAGTACAAATAACAATCAGGACTTGCAATTGGCTAGCTTGTGAAGTAGAGGGTAGTCTTGTAGGATTGAGCCCATAGCCTGTGGGATCTGACAATATCTCAAGTAGACAGTATCAATTGAATGAATGTTGAACATCCAGCTGGGGCCTGAGAATTGCTTCATGCTATGGGAACCCCAGCCCCTTCCCCCACACTGGAATTGGTATCAGAACCTTTAAACCTCCTCTATATTTTCTCTAGTTCTTCTTTGAGTTCAAAGTTCACTTTTTAGGGGTGCGTGAATGGCTCAGTCAGTTAAGCATCTGACTCTTGATTAAGAGTCAGCTTTCAGCGGGGCGCCTGGGTGGCTCAGTCGTTAAGCGTCTGCCTTCGGCTCAGGTCATGATCCCAGGGTCCTGGGATCGAGCCCCGCATCGGGCTCCCTGCTCGGCGGGAAGCCTGCTTCTCTCTCTCCCACTCCCCCTGCTTGTGTTCCCTCTCTCGCTGTGTCTCTCTCTGTCAAATAAATAAATCTTTAAAAAAAAAAATAAAAGAGTCAGCTTTCAGCTTTCAGAGTCAGCTTTCAACTCAGGTCATGATCTCAGGGTCATGAAATGGAGCCCCACATCAGGCTGTATGCTCAGCCCCTGCCCCTCCAACTCCTGCTCACAGGTACTAAATAAAAAATAATAATAATAAATAAATAAATAAATAAAACTTTTTTAAAAATTCACTTTCAAAATAGTGCTTCTCTATAATAGATACTGTTGGGGTCTGCTCCAGACCCCATTTCCTGGGCTGTATTCCCATTCCCTGCCTGCTCTGAGAGTTCACAGCTATATCTTCTAGAAAATTGAGGCTGATGGGTGCCACAGCAATGGAGATGTGTGCCACCCCTTACCCAGGGACAGCCACAACCAATGGCTGACATACATGGGGACAAGAAAGCCCAGCTTCCTTGTCTCAAGGTGGGACAATTCTGATCTCAAGGGGTGAGATCCTAGGCATGTCCATGCCTAGCCCCCTCCCCTTTTTCTGAGAATCTTCCCTCAACAAATCACTTCACAAGAAGCCCCATTTTAGGCTTTTCTAGGGAACTTGACCTAAAACAGCTTCTCATAAGCAGAAACATTTAAGACTGCTCCTTTTATGTGATCACCCACATTGCCACACATTTGTTTGACCAGTCAGGATTAAAACAGCCTGCTGAGCCCCAAAGGAATAATGCATAAAAGAGAGTTGGAGAACAGATTTGACTGTTTTTGTGGGGCGAGGGTCAAGGATGTCTCCTGGGAAGCCTGGAGAGCAGCTGCTACCCTATAGATGCTTTGCAGAAAGGAAAAGACTTGATTCTCAATGCCGCTGTCTTGATGCCCCAGCCACATGGAGCAGATTGATTACCAAAAATGGCACTGATTTTCTACCCCTCTCTGTACGCACACTCCTTGCAATGTGATTTTGCAGTTCCTCCAATTTAGATGTTAGAGTATGTTTCCCACTTCTTGAACCTGGGCTGGACTGGTTTTAACCAACAGAGTCAAGGAGAGCAAGTAGTTTGGCAGTTCCAAGCCTGACCCCCGGAGCCCTCGAACACCTCTCCTCTCTCTTTTGGACCCTCCAGCCACCGCTATGTGGCAATGAATGCCCAGACTAGTCTGCTGGAGGATGGGAGTTGTGTGATCCAGTCATGCTGTTTCCCCAGACAGCAGCCAGCTGACCACCAGCCATGTGGGTGAGGCCATCCTCCAGCAGTCATCCTCCAAGTGACCACCAACTCACAACTAACCCCAGCCGAGATCAGCAGAGCCTGGCCCTGAGCAGAAAGAGCACCCAGCTGACTCATAACCTTGAGACCTAATTATGGTTGTAGCTTGAAGACATTGAGTTTTGGGGTGGTCTGTTAGGCAGTATTGTGACAACAGTTCACAGATACCCCACAGCTTTCAGACCCCTCTTGGAGAAACCCAAATATGGAACAGAAACATTAAACTACAAACTACAAACAGCTCTGCATGCCTGATTCTGGTCTGGGGAGACAGGTTTGCAGCTGACAGCCATGGAGGGAGCAGGGATTCTGGTGGCCAGAGAAAAGCACTGGAGGCAAGAGCAGGATTTGAGCTCAGAGGGGAACCTGTGAACAGCAAACTCCACAGTCTGAGGCCTCCCGTGCAGTCACAGGGGAAGTGATGAGAAAGCATGTTCTATTTTTGTTCCAAGGTCTAGCAAAAGTACCTGGGAAGCCAGCAGGGAGCAAAACAGGGAAGTTGACTAATATGGCCAACAGGTGTTTCCATTTTATGAAAGACGTGGGATGGAAGGAGAGGAGAACAGAGCCCAGAAATGTGAAAATCGGGGGTAAAATTAGAAACAGGCTTTCTCTTTTTGTAGTTTTAAAGTGTCTTCGGAATGTAACAAGCATACAGTAATTAGTACAAATCTTAGAAGTCCATAGCAGTGAATTGGTAGTGTAAGCACCCAGACCAGGATGAAGGATCTTTCCAGCACCCAGAAGGCTCCCTTATGCCTGTTCCCAGTCCACCACCCCTTTATACAGAAGTAACCCTGTTACTTAATTTTGCCTGGTTTTGAACTTCATATAAATGGAATCATGTGGCATATGCTCTTATGTCTGGCTTTTTCTGCCCACTGTTTCGTTTCTAAGATTCATATATGAGGGGTACATGATATAGTGTTTTGTTCTTTTTTTTTTTAATCATTCTGTAGTATTCCATTGCATGAATACACCATGATTTATTTATTCTACTGCTATTAGACATTTGGGCTCTTTCCAGCTTTGTCTTTATGAATAGTGCTGCTATGAACAGTTTTGTACATGGGCCTTTTGGTGCACACACATTCTCTTTCTCTTGAGGAAACAAGGGCTTTCAATCAACTTCTCTTTTGTCCTCTATCTGGTCCAGGTAAGGACCCAAAACCCTTGGTCACCTGTTGATCACAGGCTTAGGTAAGAATCTACATTCGAACCCAGATTCAATCTTTCTGGGAGGAGGAAAAGAGAAGAAAAAGGGAAAGGAAAAGAGGAGGCAGCTCCAGTGACAACAGAAATGATAATCAGTCCCTTTCAACTTTACATTTTCTCTCTGGTAGCCATCTGAGATGCCTAAAATAATGACATTCATTTGAATTAAAGATGTGAAGAGTCCTTTTAAGATGCAAATGTGCTTTTTTGGGAGGGCAAATACATAAAATAATTAAAATGTTACAGTTTCCTGGTGTTTTGTAATGTTTACATTGTCCCCTTCTTTGCTAGCTCAACCTACTCAGAGTGATCCCCCGCCCAGCAGTATCCATTAACCTGGAACCTTGTTAGACATACAGACTCTCCTCTCCCCAAACCTATGGAATCAGGATCCATATTTTAACAAGATCCCGGGGTAATTCCCATGTACATAAAAGTTTATAAGCCCTCTTCTATCCCTCTTTATACTCACAAGACCCTATAAAACAGAGAAGGGAAGGGTAATTGTTCTCATTTTACAGACGGGAACATCAAGACACAGAAAGTGAACTTAATGTACCAAGGGCACCCCACTGGTTCCATGCCAGGGGAAGTTCTCTATATGGAAACTGCTCATTTTCCATTACTTCACGCCAATACCCACTGACATGCCTAGCTTGTCATCAGGTCAACTAGCCTGTTTCTCCCTAGAAAGCACTGTCCCGATAGGAAGCACTATGTCTGGGTCACTTTCTCTGGAGGTTGGCCTGAAGAATTATCAGAAGGACACAGATGAGGCAGCATGGGGGGTGGGGGGGAGAGGAGTGGGGTGGAGGGAAGGAAAGGGAATGAGGAAACGCATGAAACAGCGGAGAGGCATGGAAAGCATTCGAAGCAGCTCCAGAGACACATGCAAGTCCCTGGTGTTGCTGTCTTCCTCCTCCCTTGCCTGTAAGCAAGAGGTCTGTGCTGCGATGCAGTCTGCAAGAGACTGTTGGCAGGCAGCCCAGAGCAGGCCCGGGCCCTCACTGCAGTGCTCTCAGCTACACAGGGAGACTGAGGCTGCCTGGTGTACCTTTGCTGGGCCCCGCAGAGCATCAACACCACCTGCGCCAGAGGGGACACAGCTCTGCAGCAAACAAAACAAGCGAGACTGCAGAGCTGGCTGGAAAGCTGGGTGCAGTAACCCAACACAGGTGCAGCTCAGGGCATGCCTGTATATGCTGGCAGAGTCTAAGGACCCTGGGGTTTCACCCTCCCGTTCTGTCCCTCCAGGAAGCAGCTCCAGGCTGCAGACTTGCTCCACCTGGCCTGGAGACATCTGAATGTTCCCTCTTGACCCTGAGCCCTGTGACAGTCCGACAGCCAGGATGATTCTGGCTCAATAAGGCTCAAGGTTCAGACCAGTGAAACCCACCTCGACTCCATGGTCTTTCCTCAAATCCAGCTGGAGGGGGCTGGAAAATACCCAGGGCTCTTTCTATCTGGGTACTGACATAGGAAGACTCCAATGAAACCTAAAGCCTCCCCCTCACCAGTCCTATAGATGCCAGACGTCAAAGGAACAGGTAACAGTGGCCCTTCAACGCCAATGTCTGATTTGTTTCCTAACCCAAATGATGGCTCTGATGGCAGAGATTCCAGAACAGGCAAAAGGAGGGAGTTACCATGGGCTGGAAAGAGGTACTTCAGGCAGGTGAAGAAGCTTATGGGGAGTTGGAGTGGGGACCCAAACATCTCTCTAAGTCTAAAGAGCAGAACTCCAGCTATTGCCTTGACCTGCAGCCTCCTGGGTTCTTCCCACTGCCAATTTCCATAACTTCCACCCTTCTGCCATCAATGGCTTTCTTTCCCCCATGTTGGGAGATGGCTGCCCCTCTCTACGAACAGCTGTGGCCTGTTTATTCAGTCAGGGTCCAGTTGTGTGGCAAGGACACTGAGCCAACCAACCTCCTAGCTGATAAAGCTATGCAAGAATGAAGATCAGTTTCCAGGCCAAGGTCAAAAACTGGTCTGTATGTTGTGCATGTTGGTGGATGGTCAAAAGTGGAGAAAGAAGGAGATGGAGGTCACTGGAAAGAATCCATCAGAAATCACTGTTTGAGGATGAACTGTTTCTCAGGCAGCCTAGGCTTTCCTTCCCACTGAGCTCCTCCACAGTAAATGTTCTCCCCCACCCCTACTATGGACCTCTACACAGTTCCCCAAACAGGACAGATCAGCGAATTCACTCAAACCTTCTCGTGGCAGTGGAAATACGTTTAAAAATCTTCATGACAGAAATGGTCTGTCAGCGTATGTGTCAGATGTCACATGACTAGGGTGTAAATCAGTTAATTCCAGACACTGTGTTTCCTGAATTTGCATCCATGTTTTTCCTACCTGTTTGATTCAAGTAGCCAGAGCTTAAAATCTAAGCCAGAGCTTAGATTTCGTCTTCTCTCTGTTGTTATTCTCTCACCAGCCTCCTAGATACTGGCGGTTCATTCATTCATTCAATTAATAATTATTGAGCACTTGTGTGTGAGTCATTGTGCTAATGAAGAATATAGTTTCTGCCACATAGGAGTTTCTTTATTCTACAAATATTTATTAGTGCTGCCTGCTCACATCGCACTGTGCAAGGTGCTAGAAAGGGTGAAAAGGAAGAGAGTATATAAGCCCTCATGATGATTCAGACACATCTGGAGAAATGTGCAAGATCACAGACAGCCCATTTCTGTTGTCAGAGAAGTGGATTCTTGCTACAGAAGTGTGGATTCACTGAAAACTTGTGTGAGACACAGAGTCTCAGCCCAGCCCCCCACCATGCCCCACACCCCAGACCTGCTGAGTAAGAACCTGTATTTTAACTGTATCCCTAGGGGACTCCAAGCACAGTAAAATTTGAGACCACTGATGGGTACAATTGAAGCTGTAGGAGTTCAGGGGAGAGACAGATTATCATGTACTTCGGTGGTCAAAAATATACCCCTGCATCAGTTTGTCTCTCAAGAATGACTAGACTTTGGCTGGGTACAGAGGGCTCAGGGAATATTAATTTCCCACTTCCACCAAATTAAAAAATATATATATATATGTATATATATATGTCTGCAAACTGCAGAAGGCAGTAAATTTTGCAGACACACTTTCCACAACAGCAAAAGCTTTGAGTCAGGTAGGATGAGTCGGCAAATTCTTGTGGCTGTCGGTGTCAGGATCCCCAAATGGCAACTTGCCCAGTTTGGACGACTTCAAGGTCAGATGGCCTTGTGTCCTGGAATGGACCAGCCCACACAAGACTCCTGGCCTTGTCCAATCTGCCTGTTAGTCAAACAGATGACCAATGAGATGCTGGCTCATTATTCTCCAGCAGTTAACTCAGCCAACTGGCAGCTCCCAGCAAATCGAGTCCTGGAGTGGCATCATACGAACATCAGTGAGGAGGCTGCTTTATCAGGCCAGTCCAGGAGAGCAGATAAATCACCGTGAAGTTTCTGTTAGAGGCAGTCCGCACCATGACTATTGCTCCCTATCGGATCAGCTGAAGTGGATGCCGCAATTTTCTTGCACTCACCCTTCCTACATCCAATTTAAGAATTAAGCTTTTTGGTCTAAATATAAAAACTGAAACAAACAGATCAAAACATGACTGCCTCGGGGCGCCAGGGTGGCATAATCAGTTAAGCGTCAGACTCTTGGTTTAGGCTCAGGTCATGATCTCAGGGTTGTGAGATCCAGCCCTGTATGTGGCTCTACGCTCAGTGTGGAGTCTGCTTTGGGATTCTTTCTCCCTCTGCCCCCCCCCCCCCCCCCACCTCTCTCTCTCAAATAAATAAATTAATTAAAAAACAAAACAAAACAAAACATGACTGCCTTTAGTGTTATCCCTTGTTTCTACCTACCACCCCAAATACCTATGTGTGTCCATTAATTTAATCAGAAAAAGATGATACAGAACTTCACAATGCCATCAAATTCATTACTTAAAATTCAGACCTGCACTCCATAGTGATAAATCCTGCACATCTTTTGAGAAGTCATGCCAAGGAGAATCTGCTCTAAAGAAGGTAAGTTCTAAAGATAATGTGTCCCGACTCATCTATCATCAGGCAGATTTCTCCTTGGGATTCTTCTCTAGCAGCAGGGATGGGTTTGTGCTGAGTGCTGAGTCCTTCATACCCTCTAAGCTCTGCAACCATGGTTTGTTTTATGAAGCAGCTGACAGGGTAAGGAGCTGAGCAGACTCTGGGTAACAAGTCCCAGCTGGCTGAATCACAGGAAATGGAACCTAAGGTCTTTGACTCATAACTCTATTCTAATCCCATTGATCTGACACTTAATTAATAACATGGCAGTAACATCTGTCCTGAACCCACCACCCCTCGGGACAACCCTCTTCTGTTTTCTCCACTCCAGTCTCCAGGACACTGGAAGCATGGATTGGTCAGCTACTTCTCTTAACTATTACCATGGATGTGATTTCAAATTGGTGTAGGCTGAGTTTATGCCTGAGCAAGAGGGCAGGTAGGGGCAACCACACACCAAGAAGAGTAGACCTACTCCTCTTTATCTAGGGACTATGCTTTTAGGAAAGAGCTTTTGAGTGGGGAAGTTTGAGCCTCAAACACTAATCTCATCATTTTGCCTCCATATTTCCAAGACCAAGCCTATTGTACTGTGTTTTTGAAATGATCAAATGAAAGTATGAGAAATCTGGAAGTCATATAGGTGAGAAATGTTTGAAGGTACTCATGGTGCTCAGATGAAAGTTATTTTTGAACTCTGGAGATGTTGTCGTGTGTAAGAGGGAGCAAGTAAGTCAAGTTAAGTTTTTATTGTTCCCTGGATAGGGTGTAAGTTCAGTGGAAGGAAGCACTTCCTCACAAAGGAAAGCCACCCAACAATGGAGGCAAGACCCTGCTTCTTGAAGTAGGAGCTCCTCATCATGACAGGTACTTCAGTTCCATGACTATTTTAGGAGATACCTGCACTCTAAGGGAAAGGTTGAATAGAACTTTATCATTCTTTCAACTCTGATTCTAAGATATATGCAAAGCCAACCTTTACAGAGTAGTTTCTACGGTCTTATTTTATATGCATTATCCCATTTAACTCCCACACCATAAGATGAGTATAGTTGTTATGTTTTGTTTTACATTCCTGATCCCTCTACTTGGAATATTCTTGCCTCCAGTACTGCGTGGCACCCTCCCTTCACAATATTCTGGTCTTCTCTCTGTTTTATCTCCTCCAAGAGCCTTTCTTCTCTGCTCTTCGTAATGTGGCCATCCCTTCCTTCAACATCCCCTCTCTTTCTCTGCTTTATTTGACTCTATGGCACTTAGCACTATCTAAAATTATGTTACAAATAGATCCATTTATCTTCTGTCTCCTCTATGAGAACGGAAGGACTTGGATGGTTTTGTGTAGTGCTCCATCCCCAGCCTCTGGAATCAAGGTTGTGGTACATGGCAGAACATATGTTTGGAATGAATAAACAAGCCTGTTTTACAGATGAAGAAACTGAGGTACTGAAGAGGTAAAGCTAAATCCCCGAGGTCACGCAGTGAATAAATAGCCAGTGAGTGCTCAAGGATTTGAATAATATGGTTCCAGAGTCCACACATGTAACTTCTATACTCCATTTGATTCTTTGAAGAAACCATGTTTTCTTGAAGAAAGGCTTGGACCCTTAAAATTTCAATGGCTGGCTCTGGCCAGTTACCTCTTGTTTTATTACTTCAGATGACTAGTGCCTATAAGCAGGCGGCCACTGGTTGCCACCGACATGGTGTCAAAAAGCCCAGTGAGAAGGTAGAAAGCAAAAGTCAGAAGGCACAAGGCCACCTTTGCCTCACTGATCTTCTGCCGGCACAAAGATTTGGTGAGTGGAGCAGGTGGGTCAGAAGGGGACAGTGAATAGCTTGGCAGTCACCTGGTCCTAATCTGCCGATGGGCAGATATATTGACTCTGACACCGGTCCCATGCCTGGAGTCCTCAAAATCAAATTTGCAAATTCAAAGTAGATTCCTTGCCTCTCCATGTGATTTGAAGGAGCTGAATTTATATTCCCTGCTTCCTCCCTCTGGGTAAGGCTTGGATTTTTCCATGACAAAAATCATATCGATTTGAATATTAACAGGTCATAAAAGAGAGTCAACATTAGCTTTTGTAGTTAATGAAAAAGAATACAGACCTGAAAATCAGACACGCCTCAATTAAAATTCAAGTTAGTTACCCTCTGGGCACTTCAGTTTTCTTACCTGAAAAATAGGAACTAAGCCTTCCCACATGGTTTTAGTAAGGATTAGCTGAGAAAACATAAAGGAGGACATCTGCCATTGATTTTTTCTTAAGTGTCAGACCATTGTTTTCCTGCTAGCTGCCTTCTACTCTTTCTGTGACTGGGTACAGAAAAGAGCTTTATCGGAAGGAGATACTGGGGTTGAATCCAAAACAGCAAAATCAAATTAGGAAGAAAAAAAAAAAAGGACATTTCAGTCCACTAAGGCCAGAAAAGTACTACCTTTGTGTGTTGTCTGCACCTTCAGCTCTTTGGGTCAGGCTCTGTACCATCTTCCTGCTTGAGTCCTTGGCTCTCCATACCCTGGCTCATGTTTAGCTCACTGTGGCTTCAAATGGCAGAGCTAAGAGAGGGCTGGAGCAGGAGTTTTCATAATCAGAGCCTGCCATTGGCCATGCCTTCTCCTGGAGCCTGCAGTGGGAGGTGAGGACATTTTTGCTATGGTAGACATTTTCAAGGACCCAACTGGGCCTGTGGATCTGCCAGAAAATTCTTCTGTTTCAGGTGGATAAAAGCCCGGTGCCCAGCACTTTTAGGCTCAACCTATTAAGTTTTCTTTTGGGGTCACCATTGTTCTTCAGCTTAAAAATCATCTTCATTCACCCAGTGGTATCAGATTCTGCTGGAAAGCTCTTACTAACAAAGCATATGAAATATTTGCTTGTAAAATACGATACATGAAATACACTGAGAAATATGTCTATAAAGTGAACGGTGCTTATATTGCTACCACTAAAATTTTTGTACCTACCTCTAACCATTATTGGGACCCACTGGAGTCTAATACAAAGTTGTATGCAGTTGTATTGGGTTGTTCCTAACGGAGGGTAAGAGAATACATCTTATACATCTCTAGTGAGAGGCAGGCTCTACCTCTTTTTGAGGTTCAAAACACAGGGAAGGGTGTTCAAAGGTGTAGGGTGAACAGAAAGATTATGTTCACTCTTGGGGCGCTTTAAAATAGATGTGAACTTCCACACACTCATATACTCAGTTTCAATCAAAACAAAACAAACAGAATTAAACCTGACATCTTGGAATGAGAAATCTTAAGATTGCCTGGCACGAGTAGGTGCTCCATAAATAATTTGAATGGATGAGAGAGTAAATGAATAACTAAGTCATGAGGCCTCTGATGTTTGAGTGATACAGAAATATCCTGAAGTGCTGGTGAAAAAGGAAAGCCTTTTTTAATCCAATTAAAGAATTTTAAAACTCAAAAAGGGAGCAGATAATTACTTTTGCGGTATGTTTTTCAATGGGTTAATAAACAATAAAAGAATTCTGGTCTCTTCTCAGGAGGCTATCTGGAATGATACAATAGACTTGGTCAATTTTTCCTATTTGTTCCTAATGAATGATATCAGTTTTAATGCTGTGCTACCCAAAGATAAATTTTTTTTTTTTAAGATTTTATTTATTTATTTGACACAGAGAGAAAGTTAGCAAGAGCAGGAACACAAGCTGGGGAGTGGGAGAGGGAGAAGCAGGCTTCCCGCTGAGCAGGGAGCCCGATGCGGGGCTCGATCCCAGGACCCTGGGATCATGACCTGAGCCGAAGGCAGACGCTTAACGACTAAGCCACCCAGGTGCCCCCGCAAAGATAAATTTGATATGCCCCGAGAGAAAGAATATATAGTTGGCCCAGCTTTTCTCAATCTTGACGCTGTTGACATTTGGGACTGATAATTCTTTGTTGTGAGGAGCTGTACCTTGTAAGATGTTTAACAGCATCCCTGGCCTCTACTCAACTAGATGCCAGTGGCACCCCACCCTGAGTCATGACAGTCAAAATGCATCCAGACATTGCTAAATATCCCTAAGAGGAAAAATTGCCTTTGGTTGAGATTTAGGCCTTAAAAATGGTCAACTGTTAGAGATGTAAAATTGACTCCTAAGCTTTAAAAAATTGTAAACCAATTTTTTGCTAAGTACAGCTTTGCATTGATTTCTGCTCCAAGTCAGTTAGGCCCTGAATAGAGTAGTTACAGAGACCAGAGTTTTCCCAGGGGTTTAAATCTACAAGTAAGGTTGTTATGCCAAATGATACTGTCTCAGTTAACTATTGACACAATCATATTGCATACCACACCAATGTGGAATTCAGAGATTTCAAACAACAATCATTTATTCTGATGCTTCAGGGTCTACAAGTTGGCTGGGGCCACTCTGAGTTGGTAGGCACACTGGGGCAGTTCTGCTCCATGAATCTCATTTTGAGACTCGGGCTGAAAAAGGAGCAGCTCCTAGGGAGAAGCCCTTCTCATGACAGAAGAAGTTTCCACAAGCACTAGCAAAAACATGCATTATCTCCTTCAGGATAAGACACCATTTCAAAGAGGGAGAAGCTGAAAGTGTCAGATGTCAGAACGATATCAAGCAGCAGTAACACTGTCACCTCCACACATATTCCATCAGTCTAAACAAGGCATATGATCAAGGCCAACATGGGTTGGACAGGCAAGTACACACTTCACCCTTCCCTTGGATGTTGGGGGCAGGGGGAGGAAGGAATGGAGATAAGCTAAATAATATACTATAGTTACACACATGAACTTCAAAGACCACATTTTCAATACCACCACGTTTCTTCAGCTCTCACTGGCTCCATGTTTTTGAGAGACAAAGAGGGGGAAGTACCACTGGCATTTGAGTCATGTTTGCAAAATATATTAAGATCTTAGCTGGGAAAGCACACAACATAATAGCAAAATTTTCTTAGCTACCTTTAAGAAATCTTACTACTAAATCAGTAGATGGGTGGTTTTATTGTTGTGTTTTGTTTTCAGGACCCTTGGTGAATATTGTCTTAATTTGGGTTAATTACTTTTAAAGAAAACCTAAAGTATCAATGCAAATGGTTTAGCCCTGCTTCTCTGTAACCAGAATGCTAAATAAATCAATAGCAGCTTGACAACAGCCAGCAGCCTACGACCGACCGAAGTATAGTTTGTATTTTCTTCTGCCTTCTTATGTACTCTGCTGCATTAGTCATGACTGTGCTAGAGAGCTCTGTGTATTGTTTAGGTTTCTATATGCTTTAAAGAATATATAGAGGAACTGGAATGGGTCCAGCAACAAAATCATCATTGGAATAGAATAGAAATTGGATGCTTTATAAGATATTTAATAAATATCTACTCTGGATTTCATTATTTAATCACTCAAATGCTCCTGATACATCTTCCCAGAGACCTGATGGAGGCTAATCCCATAATTTTACAGATGAGGAAATGACCTGAAAGAAAAATCCATGTGTTGTTCAAGGTCACCCTTTAGCTATAGCAGATATTAAGTTAGATCAGCCCAGGTTTTCTGGCCCCCAACCCCAGAACTATCTAGCACACCATTTTTGTTAATTAAGTAGAAGAATTGGGGTGCCCAGGTGGCTCAGTCAGTTAAGCATCTGACTCTTGATTTCAGCTCCGGTCATGCTCTCAGGGTCGTGAGATAGAGCCCAGTGCATTGGGCTCCATGCTTAGTGGGGAGTCTGCTTGAGATTCTCTCCTCTGCCCCTCTCCCCCCACTCTCTCTCTTCCTGTCTGTCTTTCTCTCTCAAATAAATAAATCTTTAAAAAATAATAATAAAAATAAAGTAAAAGAATTGTGGGTATTTGGCCTCAAGGAGACTGTAGTAGTCTTGGATTTTAAGTACATGAAAGTTTTTTTCCATCATCCATGGTGTCGAACTCTGGGGTCTCAAATGGAATAGATGAAAAACTAATTTTTGAGAATAAAGGGGCCCTCCCCAGTGGTCTCATCTATGGAGAGGTGGGATAAGAATATTTATCCCAAAAGATGATATCCTGTTGACCCTCCCCTATCCTTACTCTGCATGTTGTCCCTGGAGCCTAAGATTATGGCTCTCAAATCTTTTTCCCCAGCCTAAATTTCTCTTCTAAATCCAGAGCCATAGGGGCACCTAGGTAGCTCAGTCGGCTAAGCGTCTGACTCTTGATTTCAGCTCAGGTCCTGACCTCAGGGTCATGAGATCGAGCCCCAGGTCTATCCCCACCTCCAACTCCATGCTCAGCTGGGAGTCTGCTTCAGATTCTCTCTCTCTCTCTCCCTCTGCTCCCCCACCTTTCTCTCTCTCTTTCACTGTCTAAAATAAATGAATAAATCTTTAAAAGACCAAAGCCTCCTTTTCATAAGTAAATAAATAAATAAGCCCAGAGCCATATACTCAACCTCTGGGTAAACATCTGTTGACCTATAGTCACCAAACAATAAATTCTCTCCTCCTGCTTGTCCTTCAAACAACTATATCCTTCTCTAGTCTCCCCATCTCAGTGAGCATCATTTTCATCCACCCAGTCGGCCAGCCCAGAAACTAGGAATTCAACGTAGATTTCACTTTTTCCCACCACACCTCACATCCAAGGAGCCAAACCCTGCAATTCTATATCCTCAATATTTTCTAATTGTCTCCTTCCCTTCACTCATTGACATTGTCTTGAGTTCAGTCCCTTTGTCATTTCTTGCCTGGATTATATACTGGCCTCCTAATTGTTCCTTCAGTGCAACTCCAGCCCTCTGTACAAACCATCTGTACAGAACACACATTCTTCAGTGAGTTTTCTCCAATAAAAAATAAATTTGAGTTTTATATGGTAGCCTGGTTTATATCAGCACTTGTACTCTGAGCATGGGACATTTGTTTATTCATTCAACATTATTTAATAAGTGCCCACTATGGGCCAGGCCCTGGAAAGACAATAGCAAAACAAAACAAAACAAAACAAAACAACCCCAATAAAAATTAAAAAAAAAATAAATCATCCCTCTCAGGGAGCTTAAAACATTGTAGGGGGAGACACACAATACAAATTAAATAGATACTTATAATAAATAATATAAATCAATAAAATATCTTTTAAGTTAAGAAATGAAAGCACTTGTTAGAAAAATAAAGCCAAGAAGAGGATTAGTGGTGTTGAAAAATCAGGGCTGAAATTTTACATAAGGTGATTATTAAAAGCCACATTAAGAAGATGACATTTAAGAGACTTGTACATAGTAGGCACTCAAAAAACTACTTTTTAAATGATAAAATACATAGGTAAATGCCTAATTTCATGTGACCCCATGCAACAAGCAGTGAATTAAGCAAAAAGTAAGTCTTCCCCTATTTTACAGGTGAGGAAATGGGGGCTCAGAAAATGAAAGTGACTTGCCATTCAGGAGATGGTGGCATCAAGTCTCAACCCAATTTTTTATTCTCTAATACAAATGAGGAAGCTACCAACATTATCTCAAAATTCAGTGTACAATAACTTGAAGGCCTACACTTGATTCAGGTGGTCTAGAACCTGGAGTGCATTCCATTGCAAATGGTTTTGGTCAATCTGGCATTCTGTGAAACGCAGTAAGGTCCAGAGTGAGTCTGGGATGGGTTCGGGCTTCATTCTGGGTTAGCCTGGCTGAGCCAAGCAGGCTGACTGCTCCCTTGCCCATTTGTGATTTGTTCACATGGTGGGAATTGAATGTCTGTAACAAGCAGTGTTCTAGACGTTATGGGTTCTGCTGTGAACAAAATAGACATTCATGGAGCTCTTTCAAAGGCAAAAAATAATATGTAATGAAGATGGTAGTGGTAGCTCTGGAAAAAAAAAATGAAGGACAGTTGGGGACAAGAGGTTAAGAGGTAGACTGACCAAGGGCAAGTGGAAGAAAACGATGGTCTTCACGCAGAGAAGGGTTTGGCCAGCTGGTAACATGAAGGGTAGATGCAAAGTGCCAGGGAAGGAGTTGGTTAAGTCGACAACTCTTGTCCAGAGGGTATAACTCCACCTGTAGGAGTGTCCCCAGGTCCCCCACCTCCTGCCCTCAGCAAAGGCAACAAGGTCCTGCTTTAAACTGCTGTTGGTATTTGTTTCACTCTCTGAAATTCCCTGGGTCACCTTTCCTGATGTTTTTGCTTCTCAGATTTGTAACTCCAGGTTGGATGAAAAAAAAGTGAGGTCTATCCTAGAAATTAAGACAGAGGAAGAGATCAAAGCACCTTCAAACTGATTACAACCTAATAAAGAGTTTCCCAAAGTTCACTGATATATACACTGCTGGTAGGACTGGTTCTGTGTGGTCCTCTCTATCCCCCCACCAGGAAAAAAAAAAAAAAGACAACATGACTATGACTTGCATAGAAGCCTGCCTTAATTCAAACATGACCTGTCATTTAATTGCAAATATTGACTTTTGGCTCACACAAAGTATATAGAGTGCAGTTTAGGGAGAGCCTGGGAAAAGAGCCTTTTATAATTACTCTGTTCTCTCAGGGAGGAAAAATATTTTTGGTAAGTGTAAAGCAAAAAATTTCCTTGCATTTATTTTGACAATACCTTCTGTTAATGGCAAATTATCCTGGGTTTT
This sequence comes from Phoca vitulina, assembly GCF_004348235.1. Classification (NCBI taxonomy): domain Eukaryota; kingdom Metazoa; phylum Chordata; class Mammalia; order Carnivora; family Phocidae; genus Phoca; species Phoca vitulina. The sequence goes on from NW_022589725.1 coordinate 22,173,479, forward strand.
CATTTACAGTATAAATATAAGGTCTTCTTTTTTTAAAAAAAAAAATTTAATTTGTAAAGTGAGTACAAGTGACAAGTTCTTGGATTCCTTCTCTCAACCTCTTCTTTTCTTTCCAAGGTTGGAAGTCTTAAACTTATACTTTCCAGATGCCCTTGCTGCTAAGGTTCTGGATATGAATTATATTGTGCCAGTTAGATGCAGTTACCTGAGTTTTATAAGGCAGAAATAAAGTGGAGGCAGTCTTGCTACAGTAAAGGCAGTTAAAGTAAGCTTTCAAAGATTTGAGTGCACACAAGAGTCAGACTCAGGGCTCTGCTTTTCAGTCGGCAGCCTCACCGGAGTGACACTTAGGGAGGCAGCAACAGTGGAAAATGTGATGACCACATTTCTTTTTTACTTTGACATTGAAACCAAGATCCCACTGGTGCCTCTGACTTCCATTCTTCTCACCATTTTGTAAGCACTTATTTCCCTGTATTAAATCACCTTCTGCTTGAAATAACTAGAATGGTTTTGCTTTCCTTCACTGAAGCCTGATGATGTGGCACATGTGACCAAAACTGTGAAGGTGGTAAATACTGGTCTTATGGAGCCATAATCAGAAACACACATTTTCAGAATTTACACACAAAGGAGAAACAAGTGGATTTCAGAAATGTTACAACTGGCGAGGCAAAGTAAAGCTGTGGATGCTGAGGTAAATACTCATTGGTGGATGCTCTGTGACCTCAAATAATCTATCCAGTTTTTCTAATGAAATGTGTTTTCAATTAACTTAATTGTTTTGGAGTTCTTTATCTGACTCACTTTTCCGTTGGCTGAGAAATATCCATGTGGGAGACATTTTTGTGGAGTGTAGGAAAGCGGTTTGTTTCTTTGATTACCTTCATCATGGAGTAAAAACTACGCACTTACTGGAAGTTGCCCCTCCACACACACACACACACACACACACACTATTTGGCTTGCCATTCCCTTTCATAGCATTTGAACTTCACAGGAAAGCAGTCACCAGGCTCATGGTTTCTTTAATAAACATGAAGAACAATTTTAAAAAGCTGTGGATGAACCATGGACTGGAGAGTCTGTGAGGAGGACAGAACCATGGTAGTGGCTGCTGATCCTGTGAGCTCTTATATACCCAAGAAGTCTGCTAAATTTCTCAGGGGAACTTGGGAAAATCTAGCTGCCTCGGGAGGCCAGAAAGAGAATAAGTAGAGATTTTGGAAATATCTACAAATATCTGCACTGTCAATACAGCATGCAGAGGGGCCTTTTGAACACTGACCTGGCAAGTCTTGCTCTAGAATTGAGGTGCCCTAGGTTTTAGGGGGATTTCACAAACAGAAATTGCCTCTTCTGGCTGCTCCCTTTTCTTTCACTTTGGTAGTACATCTTTGTTGTTTCTCCTGCCACTATCTACTCTACCAACTTCTGCTTTATCATTCCTAACTCCTCCTTTGGGAACCACTCCCCTGCTATTCCCAGCCCATGTTCACATGGGCTGACTGGCCTGGCCCCTGAAGACTTTTGATAGAACCATTTGGGAAAAGGGAACTCTTTCTGTTGGTATCAATAAACAGGAAGATGTAAGCTTATAACTGCAGGAGGATCTCCATGTGAAGAAAGCCAGCCTGAGAATGAAGCCAACAGGAAGGAAAGATAAACAAAGAAATGGAAAGAGAAAGACAGAAACAGAGACACAGAGAGTTCTTTAAATGCCATATGAGTCCGGAATCCTGTCATACCTGAACTCAGAACTACCCTCCTAGACTTAATTACATGGGCCAGTGAATGTCCTTTAATGCTTAAATCAGTTTGAACTGAGTTTCTGTCACAATCCAAAGCATGCTGACTAAAGCTTTAATTGTTTGTTCTCAATATTAGTACAGTGCTAAGTACAGAGCATGTACTTTTTCTTTCTCCTTTTTTCTATAATTCTAAGTTTTGGACTTCTTCTGACTCTCAGTTTCATCATATAATCATTCAGCAAATATTTATTATGCACCGACCATATGCCAGGCATTGTTCCCAATGGTTTTAGGAAAATTAATAAGGTTTGGACTTGCCATTTAAAAGTTCAGAGTCATCTCAATATGATAAGCTGGTCATTTTTGTTTCACCAAAATTTCAGTTCTCAAAAAAAGAAAAGAGGGAGAGATTCAGCAATCAATTTCAAATGTTTTTAACTCTTACCAATAATTTTACTTTATTGCATATGAACAGTTTGACTTAGTAGCAAAAGTCGCCTTTCCCCAAATTGCTTCCTATTTTCAATGTGGTTACCTCATTTTTTCCCTTAAGTTACTTATTAGGCTTTCTGAGTCTTAGTTTTCTCATCTGTAAAATAGAGGGTGAAATGCAGTGGCTCATCTGATTTCTTCTCAAACTGAAATTCTGGCATTAGCTAACTTTTGTAAATCCCTTTCTTCCGTGGGAGCAATGTCCTACCCTGCCCTGTAGCAGACTTCACCACACATATCTCTCCCACCTCCCAACCCCAGGAAATCAAATGAGTTTCTCAGATAACTTCCATTCTTATTCCATTCTTAATACCTATAAGCCATTCTCTATGCAGCAGCGAATTGATCTTTCCCAACCATAGGTCAAATCAAACCACATACTCGCAACCCCTACTTAAGATCCAGTGGAATGCTATCACCTTGGAATAAAATTCAAATTCCTTAGGTGTCCCTTGTCTTCCTTTTCCTCTCTCATCTGACCTCCTTTCCTCTTGCCCATTGCTCACTATACTCCAGCCACACTGTCCTGTTTGCTCCCCCTTGAATCTGCCATTCTTGTTTCCCTCTCACAGTCTTTGGTCTTGCAAATCTCTCTTCCTGGAATACTTACCCCCAGATCAAGGCAATGCTCCCTCACTTTACTTAGGTCTTCACATGTGTCACTCATTCTGTGATTTCCTGACTCCTCCTCCTACCATCCATCTAAAATAACATCCAAATCCACCTCTTCTATTGATTTATTTTCTCTCTAGCTCTTATCACTCTCTGGAATTATAGTAGATCATGTTATGACAATACTATGTTATATAATTAACATTGAATTTAATATAACTTAATGTAAATTATATTAGTATAGAGAGGAGCAAATAGTAGAGGCTCATTTGGTGTTTGTGGAATGAATGAGTAATTCTACTCTAATTCCCAATTAGCCATCTGTTTAGCTCTGAGGCATATATGACAATATCCTGTTGTAAGCATCTTTTGCTCTAATTCATGGACAGTTTTTCTATCCAAGCAAATTTTGAGAAATGTAAAGGTCCCACAAACAGATATCCCTTCTTTTGTGAATTCTCACAGAATGTCACTAGCTAATAGAATTGTAATAATATTCTCATAAGAGACTAGATATTTTATTTTTGAAAGAACAGTTTTTTTTTTCACATTGTTAAAAGATTCAATTGGGACATGGCAGAATTATAAAACAATCTATATGGGCAGTAGATATAATTCAGTTCACCAGAAGAAACTACAAAACAATGTTCAGATATCAGGGTATAAACCCAGGGATTAAGCCAAACTGAGGCACTCTGCCAATGGGAATTTTCCACCATTTTGTCAAACCCATCCAATTTAACCACTAGAGTCTGGAGATAAAGCTCAGACAAAAGACCACAGTCAGCTGGACAATATGCTCCTGGCTAATCTAGGAAGGAGTTCATGGAAATCATCTGTCTTCATCTGTATTTGGTCCAAATTAAAAGATCAGGGACAGAAATCTGGGTCCCAGTCCTGGTGAACAGGATGAAATTTAGAAGATGAAAGGTCAAGAATCTTCCTGCTATCTGTATTTACTAAAAGGTAATAAGAATGCACAAGAATTTTTGTAACAGCACTGTTCCTAAAATGGTGAAACTCCCCATTATCCATCGAAAGTAGAAATGATAAACAAATCACATTACATTCATGCAGTGGATTACTATACAAAATGCAAGAATGAATGATTTACAACTGCATGCAGTAATATTAATACATTCTACAAATATAATGTTGAGAGACAAAAACCAAACAACCAGTCACAAGAGTATATACTAAATGATTCTATATGTAAAGTTCAAAAATAAGCAGAATTAATCTATAGTATAAGATCAGGATAGTGGTTACCCTTGAAGAGTTAGTGACTAAAAGGGGGATGTAAAAGAGATGCTGGTAATGATCTAGTTCTGTTTTTGGGTTCTGGTTACATGGATATGTTAACTTTACCAAAATTCATTTAGCTATACATTTACATGTGCATGTTCCTGTATTTATTCCTATTTCAATAAAAGTTCACTAAAAAAACTTCATGTTTTAAGGAATTCTAAGCCAAGAAAATTAAGAAAGCCTCTTTTGCAAGTACTCACAGATTGATATGCCAACTTTCAAACCCATCAGAAGCATGTGTTGAAAAGAAGTTGAATCTTTAGCTGAATCTCACAAAAAGAACACATTTGAATCTGAAGATGTCGCATATCCTGAGTTTTTCAAAAGAAAATGGCTTGGTTTTCAGGATCCCAAGTTATATATTTTTTAAAAATCTCATACCTTCTCTCCTGGTCATTCACCAAAACATATCAATCAATCAATCAATGTATATTTTTATTATAAAATATATATGTATATTTAACTGAAGAGGAAGAGTATTAGTGGATAGACATCTTTTTTCTCTTCTAGCTCAAGTCATATATTGCTAAGAGTTTTGCATCATAAGTATGGCTCTGGAGTGGGTTAGGAAAAAGAGGGCAGGAAGTGGCTATCAGAGTGAAATGAGGTAATCACCAAAAAACAGGTAATAGGGCAGTATCTGAGAAAGGTAGTAGTTCAGATATTGTTCTCCTAGCCAGTGTATAACCAGCCTTTAAAGTTTATACACAGGTGACTAGTCTATAAATCTCATTAGCTTGAGACATCTGCCTTTAGTAATGGAAGACAAGGTAATTTGAATTAACCTCATCACTGAGGACAACTAGAAAAAGCTGGGAAAATATATTTTAAAAATTAACAATAGGGACGACTGGGTGGCTCAGTCTGTTAAACATCCGACTTGACTTTGACTCAGGTCATGATCTTAGGGTCATGAGATAGAGCCCTACGTTGGGTTCAGTGCTCAGCGGGGAGTCTGCTTGGGATTCTCTCCCTCTGCTCCTCCCCCCCCATGTGGGTGTGCATGCGCACTCGCTCTCTCTCTTTCTCTAAAATAAATAAATCTTTAAAAAAATTAATAAAAGTCAGCTTGAAAGCATAAAAGAGTAAATAAGATAGCAAGAAATTACCAACCAAATCCAGGGGGAGTTGCAAATCCAGAGACGTGAACCATTATTTTTGCCCATATGGAAAATGCATGTGAGAGCATAAAGGGTTTTTGTCAGTCTCACTGTATCAGGAAGACAAAACTTGGGATCAAAATCCCTCTGCTCTCATACATAGTTTAGCTTTGAATTATCTGGATTGCCCAAATAAATCCCTAACTTGGATTAAGGTGCTCTCAAATTGCTAGTGTTCCAGGCACATGACAGAAAAAAAATGCAATTCCTTTCTAGAGGAAGATAACTTCCACAATTTTTTTTTTCAAATATAATGTCTTATATAAAATGAAATTAGGTAAAAATGAAGACCTTTAAAAAGAAGCATCAAAAACTTCAGACAACAGAAAGAAAACCACAGGGTCTCCCTTATATATGAATATAAGAAACGGACTTGAAAATAACTTTTTGCTTTATTGAAGAAGATAAAAATTAAGATTGAAAAATTTTACAAAGAATTGTAAATTTTTTTAAAAAGGACAAATGAAATTCTAGAACTGAAAGTTACAATAGCCAAAGGAAAAACTAGAGGATGATTATAACAGTAGAATTGATGGAGCTGAAGAAAGAATTTGTGAGCTGGAAAATAGCTTGAAAAAAAAAATAACCCAAATGCAGCATGGGGAGAGTGAACTGATAAATCACACCCATTCACCAAGAGATAGGCTGCTTTGTAGCAAAATCCTCCATGTTACCCCATTCTATGCACCATGTCCTTCTCTACCGTCATCACCGCCAGAACTCTGAACCAATATCCTACCACTCTGTAACTTTTTTCCTCACTGGTGCTATACTGTATGGCAATTTTAATTTGATTTGACTAGTGTGAAAAGATTCAAAGATGACAAACTTGGAAGTGGCTATAGGCTTCATTTCACCTACAGATAATTTATTTGGGGGGCATTTTACAAAGATTTTATTTATTTATTTGAGAGAGAGAGCGGGGAGGGGGGAGGTGGTAAGGGCAGAGCTAGAGAGAGAATCTCAAACAACTTCCACACTGAGCACAGAGCCCAACTCAAAGCTCAATCTCAGGACCCTGAGGACATGACCTGAGCCAAAACCAAGAGTCAGAAGCTCAACCAACTGAGCCACCCAGGTGCCCCCACAGAACATTTTTTAAATGTTTGAATGTAAATGTCTTTAGACTTATAAAGGTGGAGAACAACACTCCTTCCTTCTACTACTTACTTCTGACACCAAATGTGTGTGTGGTTTTTTTTTCCACACCAAGCAATTCTTCAATTCTCTGCAAACATTGACTGAGCCTCCTACAATTTAACTCAGTTATGACACTAACCACCCAGAGTTAGCACAGACCCCACAGGTTAAAGGCTCAGTTCCAAGACTGCTCTCTACTTCAGATGTCAGTCAAAAGTTTGAGATTGTCACTGTACTTCTGACCAGCCTGCCATAAATTAGAGGTTCTCACAGCCTCTCTACAGGTTTGATAATTTGCTAGAATGGCTCACAGAATTTAGGAAAGTGCTTCATTTACTATTACCCATTTATTACACAGGATACAACAAAGGAACAACAAAAAGGAAAAGATGCATAGGGTAAGGAATGGGGGAATGGAGCATGGAGCTTCCATGCTCTCTCTGGGCGTGCTACCCCTAGCCAGCACCTTAATGGCTCAGCAACCAGGAAGTTCTCCAAATCCCTTCAGTTAGGATTTTTTATGGGGTTTTCGTTTAGTAGGCATGATTAAGTCATTGGCCATTAATGATTAACACAACCTCCAGCTCTTCTCCCCTCCCCAGAGTATGGAGGGTGGGGCTGCAAGTTCCAACCTTCTAATCACAGGGTTAGTTCCTTTGGCAACCAGCCCCCATCCCCCCAGAGTCACTTCATTAGCATAAACTCAGGTATGATTAAATGAGCTTATTATGAATAACAAAAGGTGCTCTTCTTATGCCTATCACTAAGAAATGCCAAGAGTTTTAGGAGCTCTGTGCCAACAACCTGGGACAAAGACCAAATATGCATTTTTTATGATATTACAGTATCACAAATGAGCAAATGACCTCCAGTCAACAACCATGGTCCCCCACTACTTTTTGCACACTATACTCATATTTTCTACCTGGAATAGAAGACATTTGAGTTCTCTACCTTTGAATTAATTATTAGGGATCCAAAAATGCTGTCCTTACCCTCTTGCTTATGAAGGTCAAGAAAGTCTTTTTTGGGGAGCAAAAAGTTACATGGAGGAGTATAGACATTTGTGTGACTATTGTCTCCATCTTTTGGTGTTTCCAAGGTACCCGTGTTAATTGGCTTATTGATGTGAGTGTGTGTGTGTTTGTGTGTACCAAGACAAAGTTGAGAAACAGAGAGACAGAGAGAGAAAGAGAAATAATGCTAATGACAGAATTACCAAGCCCAGATCTCAATCCTACTAGGGAAATTATCAGATATAATCCCAACATCCCACCCTTCCAACTAAAACTGTCGTTGGAATAAAAAGCCACTGAGGTAGAACTCCAAACCACGTCTGACTCCAGATTTCATAAGATTTCACTAGAAATCTTACGATACTCAGAAAATGTCAACTCTAAACATGAGCCAAGTTGGTGATGAAAAAGAAAAAAGAAAAAGAAAGAACTCCATGCTAGAAATCTAACCATTCATGAAATTAGCAAGCACCTTGAGGATAGATCATCAGTGTTGCCTTCATAGAGAGCTTCTAGAAAGAAAGACAACAGTCCCTTCATGAGAAATTTAGCTCTTATCCCCTCAACTCTGACTGCAAATGTTCATGTAGGAGCCCAGACAATCTGGTGTGAGAAAATGAGTACCTAATCTCTATGGGGCATGCTGGTTTAGAGTTAAAAGATTCTGTTACCTCCACCAGTAACTGCAGTATGGCCTGTATAAAACCACTTGCCAACTCGAAGCCTTAGACTTCTCATCTATACAAAGGGTGCAAACCAGGTGATTTTGGTTCTAAAGGTTGCTTTCAGTTCTAAAACCCCACTTTCTAAAATGCAACATTCTATTTCTTAACCTAGGTAGTGGTTACACAAGTATTTGCTTTTAATGATTCTTTAAGCTGAACGTACATGTTTCATACAACTTTCTAAACAAGTAATGTTTGAAAATGTGTTGAGAAGGGAAAAAATCCTATCAGAGGAAGCCAGTCTAGTACCATTCTTGAATTCATAAAAGTAGGTGTGAAAATTGAATGTCGGAGGCAAAAAGCCAAGAGCAGATTGAAGCTTGTAAAACTCCTGAGGCTTCAAACCATTTCAGTGATAAGATAGAATCGAAGAAAATGGAATGAATGGGAATTTGCAGGGCATGTAGGACTGTTATGAGCTCATAAAAGTCCCCACAATGATCCTCGAGGAAATTGAAATCCAAGGGTTGTTACTTAACAGTTACATTTCCTCTTAACCAAATGTGACCACGGACATATATTGAATAGCCTAGGAAACAATTTTCTTTCAGTTTACAATAAGGAGCATCTTAACATGCTCAAAATGGCTTGGTTATAAAACTTTTTTCTTTATAGCATTTATTTCTTTTGCTAAGTCCTGTGCTGAGTAGATAGGTCTGCTCTCAAGGAGCTTGCAGACTTAGAAGCCTCTATGTCATTTAGAATAAACTCCAAACTCCTTACTCCTCTCTGACCTTGTCAAAGAACACGTCTCCACTGTCCCCCACTGACCTTCTGTCTTTGCTTCAGCAACCTCCCACCTCAGGGCCTTTGCACTTGCTCTACCCTCTACCAGACAGTTCCTTACCCCCATTGTTACCTGGCTAGTTCCTTACTATTCAGGTTTCAACTCAAATATCAGAGATGCTTCCCCTGACCTTCCAATTAAAAAACATAATGTCCTTCCTCTCCTTCTCTTCAGTCATTCTCTATCACATTTCTCAAAGTAATGGTCTTCCAAATACTCAATATTTGTAAGTATTAGTTTTTAAAAAAAAATTATTTCTAGTCTTTCTTCTCCTAATATAAAGAAAGTTCCATGAGAGCAAAGGCTCTATCTGCCTTGTCCACCACTATGCCCCAGTGGCTGGATCAGTGCCTGGCATACAACAGTTGCACATTAAGCATTTTTTAAATGTTATCATTATTTACAAATAAATGAATAATATGAGGCAAAAAAAGAGCTTTACAAAACGATTTTTAAGGTTCTGTTTAGTCTTAAGATTTACATGCTCCTAAATGCTATCAAAGAGATAAAAAAAAACTCAGGAAGTTGTAATATAAAGAAAGGTGAAATGAATCCTGAGTACATTTATGTCATCTACATTGGTTGGGGTGATAGAGGGATTCACAGAAGGTGCCATTAGTGGGATAGGGAAAGTCGTACATAATTCTTCAAGATAGGAAATGAAAAAGATATTCCAGGTCAAGTGAACATCTTGAACAAAGGCATGAAGAAATAAAAATACTCAAAATGTTGCTAGAGCAGAAGATGAATGGAAAGGAAGAGTACTTTGAGCAATAGTCATGGAAGGCTTTCAACTTCATTCTGGAGGTGACAGGGATTAAGAAAGTAAGATGACTTCACTCATCCTATAGAACTATTAGTCTGACAGCAGTATGATGAATGGGTCTCTGTATGAGCATGAATGAACACTTTGAAGTTGTGGCCAAAATTCTGTGCATGTCTATGTGTGTGAATGTGGTATTTGGACATTTTACTGGGGAGAGAGAATTCGTAGCTTTCATCAAGGTTCAACATAAAAGAAATAAAAAATAAAGCAATAAAATATAAACACTGATGTAGAGGGAAAGTAAGAAGTACCCATCCTGAAGATAAAGGGATGATCCATCAGAAGAAATAATTCCTTTTTTTTTTAAAGTTTTTTTTTATTATTTATTCATTGGAGACACAGAAATACAGAGAGAGAGAGAGAGAGAGAGAGAGAGAGAGAGAGAGCATGAGCAGGGGGCGAGGCAGAGGGAGAGGGAGAAGCAGGCTCCCCGCTGAGCCAGAAGCCCAATATGGGGCTCAATTCCAGGACCCTGGGATCATGACCTGAGCCGAAGGCAGAAGCTTAACCGTCTGAGTCACCCAGGCGCCCCGAAATAATTGCTTTTTTTTTTTTAAAAAAAGGTAATCTCAATGAGTAGTATAAGCCCCCTTTAATTGAGTCTTGATACTTTTGGGAAATGCTCAATCATACATATTATAAACATTCAGGTAGACTAAACATTTCTAGAAGATAGGAGAAAGTCAATTTTTTATTGATAATATAGGAATAGACCACCTTATATAAGACAATCTTGCTTAAAGATAGGAAAGAGAGGCAAATTCAGGTCTTAACAACCTAAGATAAGAGAGAAAAAGAAAAAAGTATGATTCATACTCAGGTATGTTCTATGTGATTCTTGCCTCTGCCTCAATGATCCGTTCTGTAGTAGATGCTCCCCGTGCTAAACAGTTCCTCCCAAACCCCCTTACCGATGAAGGGTCAATTCTTTGGTCATCCTCAAGCCAGTTCTCTGGTGATATAATTGGCAAAACTGCTTAAAGTGTAAAATTATCAGAGTTAATCCATCTGTTCTAAGTTATTATAATACTATTATAGTGAGGAAGAAACGGCCCCAAAGTAGAGAATAGCAGGATATTATTAATGGTAAAGATGAGAGAGAAGAATTCAGAAGAGAAGTTGACCAACAGGAAAACTTGATGCAAATCAAGCCAATGGTCATCTCTCCATGGAGACCAAACTGGGGAAACACTGAAGTCAAATAAGGACACTGGCAAGAGAAGGCAACAGGCATTGGAGTCAGATGGCCTCATCCTTGAAGAAGCTATGCACATCCCTTTGAAGAGGAGGAAGTTGGATTACAGGAATTGGCTCCAGTTCAGTAGGAAGAAGTTGCAGGAGCCAGGAGGCTGAAAGATGTCTGCCATCTGGAGAAACTGGGGGAAGGAGAATTGGAAGCCATGCAGATCAGGGGTGGGGAAATGAGAAGAAAGACAGGCTATTTGGCAGGGATACTTGGGTGGGGTCAGATGCCCCACAGTGCTCTAATTCTGGGATGCAGTTTGCACAGTCTTGACATCCAGTAGAGTCAGCAGTAAGAGAAAATCCTTTCGTTTCCAAATTCTGATAAATCTATATTTTGAAATGACATTTAGGAAAACTGTCTTTAAATATGTAAATGTAGTGTTTCACTGTGATCTTCCAAAAAAAAAAAGTACCAAATCTCAAAAGTCATTAATAGCAATTCTAAAAAGTACAGTAAATTTATGATCTTTTTTAAAGATAAAGGAAATGATACCAGATCTCTCTGGATATAGAATTTCTTCTTGGAGAAGCAAAATCCAGTGGAAGTCATTGAAACTCTGGCAGGGCTAAGAGAAAAGTTAAGGTTGGGGTGGTTACAGGTACAGGCTTGGCTCTTGAATGCAAATACATGAGATCGGAACTCAGCTCCACCATTTACAAATTGTGTGTTCTTGGGCAAGCTCATAAACCCTGTATACCTCAATTTCTTCCACCTTACAATGGGAGTAATACTCATATCAAAGAGTTATTATAAGGATTATAATTCAAAATAATGCATGTAAGTTGTTTAGCACAGCTCCTGGTATATTTTGAGAGGCAAATAATTATCCATCATCCCTATCATCACTATTATTAGTTAATTAGAGAGGGCTTCCAGAATTATTAATGGACAATGTCAATTAGGATTGGAGTCTTCTGTTTTCTACTGAATTGCTGTATGAATTCCACAAAACGATTCAGCTATAAAAGGGGAACAAGATCTATGTCCAGACTGAATCTCAAGAATTTAGATCATAGACATTGTTATTATTAACAGCGAATTTTCACATAGGGGTGTTGTGTTCCTTGTGTCAACTCTACAATGAACTCACTGTGATGCTAAATAAGCCACACATCTGTATAGGTTTCTGTTTTTTCATCAGTAAATACAATTGAACTACACAATCTCCAAGGTTCATTTGAATTCTAACAGTCTTTGATTCTGCAACTACTATTTCAAACGCAGCACTTGTGAGCTAAAACCACCATAACTGGCTGTATAGGTCTACACTCATGGGTAATGAAAATGCAGTGTGTATGTGACCTTCCACAATCAAGAGGTGGGTTGCCCTTCTCAGCCCAGCCTGCTTGCTCAGAATAGCCATTTTGTTTTGCCCTTGGTTAGCTGCCTCTCTGGTAATTTTCTGCAGCAAGCTCCATCCTTATCCCAGCCAGCAAGAGGAAAATGAATTTGCCCAGGAGTCCCAGGCATCTCTTCGGATGATGCAGGGAGAGAACAGGCTAGGCATTTCACTGTTAATTATCAGCAGCCTGGCTGCTGTGGCCCCTTGCTGTGCCAATTTGAGAGATGAGACTCTTTACACTGCTTATTAGGCTCAGCTAAATAAATATTACCCGGCATTAGTGTTGTCAAAGATACAGTCTGAATTCAGCTCCCTGGAGTGGTTGTTGGTACCCAAGTTTTCACCATTACATTTTCTTCCTGGCCCTCCCTTACCACACCACTATTAATCTTTCTCTCTTCCCTGGACATTCAACTGGATTCTCAGGGAGTTGAAATATAATATCATTGATTTAGTTGCTTCCTTATGGTTATCAAACACCTATGCTGTTAGACTTACGGCCTTAGTATTAATTACCTCTATTTCCTGTCCCAACAGACTAAATTTCTCAGCCATGTGTTCTTGAGTTAGAGTAACCTTGCCCCCACCCACCAACAGCTCAGAAATGAGTGTAGATAGATTTAAGCCCCCTGGCTGCAATGATTGGGATGGGAAAACAGAAACTTGACCTTAATCAGGACAATCATAGCCCAAAAGACTTAATTCTAGGACTTGTTTAAGCTATTTGAAAAACACACCCTCTCTTCTTAGTTGGATGTTGAACCTAGAGAATAGAACCCTAAGGAGCTGCTATGCTATTTTGTAATCATAAAGGTGGAAACTACCAAGAATGAAGCTAACACATAGTGAGTGGTGCAAAGAAATAGAGAAAAGAGACTCATACTTGTCAAACCATTTGAAAGCCTGGATCAAGCTTTACCTGAAGCCACCCCAATCTTTGGACATTTCAGTTCTGAATCATTATGCCCCCTTTATTATTTAAGTTTGAGTGGGGAATTCTAATACTTTCATTTCAATTCTAACAAATAAATTACAAATATATCTATTTGTTATATGTGGTCTCCCTTATGTGTCTATACGTATTAAGTGCAGGTAGAGCCCTGCCCATCTCCTTTCAGATCTTACCATTGTAATGCTCTTCTACCTGAATTCCTACTCCTGGGCTTACTGTAGTGCTTCTGCCTTAGTACAAGACAGACCAAAAATGCTGGGTAATTAACACCATTCTGAGGCAGCCCTCAACCAATGAGTGGGAGGGGTTGGTAGGGTAAATACCCTAGTTGCCTTGCTCCCTTGGGATAGTTAAGATACATGTTTCATATGCGCTTTCAGAGTTCCCAGCAGGACTGAGCCTAATTTGTTTGCAAATGCACCCTGCATTGGCTGCCTTCCTTTCCCTGTCTCACTTCCTCACTTCTCTATGGGCTTGTTGGCATCACCTTCCAACTAAATTACTTGCACTTGGGTCCTTGCAAGCCAAGACACTGTTTAGCAGAGAAGCAAACTAAAGCTACACTGGTCCACAGAAATTTATAAAAAGTAACATCTACTTATAACTTTAAAAATGCACCCCAAGAGTTGTTTGGCTTACACAATTTTCATCTTTCCACTCCCAAGTAGACTGATATATACACAGACCATTTTGACATAGACTCAGTCTAGAAAGAAGCTATGAATTCAAAATCCAGTAAGTCGATGCATTTTTTTTCCCTGTCAGTGCCAGCCAAACAGAAGGTGACGTACTAGATGGAAGATTTCAGAGAGAAAGAGAAGTAAAAGCATGAACAGCCAAGGTGCAGAGGATACTCATTAATCCTCTAGCAGTGGCCATGAGCTGTCTAGATTCTTCATTGGAAGAATCATGATCACCTAGATTATTAATTTGGTGGTGCTAAAAGATAAGCAACACAGATATGTTTCGTTTCTGGATATACTCCTCTCTCCCTGCATCGTCTCTCTTCCAGTTCCTAAACCTTCCATGCTAAGAAAAACATCACCAGGCACGGGGCTTTGCCAAAAACATGCATTTGCACTCCAAATGGTACCTGTCAGATGAAAAAAGCACTTTTAAATAGTGTACTTGCTGCCTAGTCTCACTAATGGGATGTTGTCTATTATTTACATGAAAAGTGTTAGAATGCAGGCTTCTTTGTTTTATTTTTATTTGGGGTATTTTAAACAAAACATTCACTTTAATGCCAATGGGAAAAGGTCCACTTCTCTTTTTTGTTCTTTTCCAGCTTCCAATACTAAATTCTTGCCAAAGAGCACATATGGCCAACAAGGCTCATGCTGAGCCCAGTGTAATTCCATTTCACTCCTGTGAGAAAGTACCATCATGGGATAAAGGAGTCAGCACCTTCCAGGTAACATCGTACAACCTCTTTATTTCACCAATAAGGAGAGGGAAGGCATGAAAGTCTTAGATGACAAAGCTGGACAGGACTTTAACAGCTAATTCACTCCTGTCACAGGTAAGGAAACTGAGGCACAGATCAGTGAAATGATTCACTAAGACTTCATAGTTAGTTAAGGACAAAATTGGGGCTAGAACTAAGGAATCTTGATTCCATAACTGCACCTCCATCAGACCACTCTCATTAATTTTGGTTTAATGGAATTTTTGTTTCACCTGCATGCTTGTTTTATCTTAAGCTCATGTTTCTCTCCTATAACCTATTCTGGATGTGGTATGGGATTTTTCTTCTTAGAGAATGTGAAATTATACCACTGCATTTAGTGGCCTTGCCTAAAGAGTCACACTGGGGAGGAACCCTCCCACACAGTGAGTTTTGTCATGGGATGTCACAAGAAAAAGTCACATGACCTTTCCTTCTCCCTTCAGAAACAGCCTGAAAAGTCAGATTATACTGCAGATCCAACCTTAGTCCATTTGGTTTGATGTTTTCCCTAATCCCAAACCATTTCCTGGGCCTGAGCCCAGGTACTGGTGTGGCCAGGAAAATGCCAGAAGCCATATGGACTCCCCAGGCCACCTCCTGGATGAGGTTGATGGCACATACCTAGGAACCAACTCACTCCAAGAGATAGAACAGATGGTATTCCAGATATGAATATGTAAAATTTAGACTGCTAAGGTTGTTAAATAAGTATGTGTTTTTAGGTAGATTCATGAAAATCAAGAATTTTATAACTGAAATGAAAGCCAAGCAAAGAAAACCACGAGGCATTTTCCAAGCTGTGCATTATTTCATATTCGTTGGTGTTGGTCTCCATAGCATGCTGCAACCTCCAGAGAAACCACTGGAAAATAACCAGGAGGAGAGAAGTCAAAGCTGCAACAAAGGACCTCAACTTCAGATTTCCATGCTGTGAGACCCCAGAAAGGCCAGTCATGGCAGAACAAGAAGTGAGCTGAATTTATCCTTGGCTTTACCATCTCTTTCTATGGCCCTTTCCTGAGAAGTCAACCCTGAGTATCCCATCCCCAACTCAAAGTACTTACGCTTCAATCTGGCTGCCCAGGAACAAGGCCTGAGGGGCACAGCAGTAGTACAGTCATTCAATCAGTGGAACTGGATAAGTTCTAGATGGACTTCCAGAAATCTCCAACACAAACAGTACCCAGCAATAATACTGTCTTGTATGTGCAGTTATTTCCAGTTCACAAAACACTTTCATACTTATGATCTCCTTTGACTGGATCTTTATAACAACCCCATGAGATAAATTGAGCATGAATTCTTACCCTCATTTTAGAGATGAGGAAATAGAGGCTCAGAGAGGTTAGATGACCCCTCGGGGATGCACAGAAGGTAAATGGTGCCACTGGGACTTGAACCTAAAACTTTTTGATTCTATGTCTAGTGATGCATCTGATTTGGCATTTGCCAATGAATCAACAGCCAAAAGAGCCTTCACTGGGGAAGAATTCCAACTGCTGCGAGAACAGCCTAATCCACGGATTAACTGCTTTAATGAGTTAGAACATCAGGGGGTGGAATAAAGTGATATTCCCATTTTCTGGAAACATTCCAAAGACAGAAACTGGATTCTTATTATGCATCATTGATAAGAGTGCTTCACCTTGCGGCACCTGGGTGGCTCAGTCGTTAAGCGTCTGCCTTCGGCTCAGGTCATGATCCCAGGGTCCTGGGATCGAGCTCCGCATCGGGCTGCCCCCTCAGTGGGAGCCTGCTTCTCCCTCTCCCACTCCCCCTGCTTGTGTTCCCTCTCTTGCTGTGTCTCTCTCTGTCAAATAAATAAATAAAATCTTTAAAAAAAAAAAAAAGAGTGCTTCACTCTCCTTGTACCCATGACCTTTTGCTATTCCTCCAACTAGAGGCAGAATACATTTCCCTGCTTCACTCATGATGGATGTGGCAATGTGATTTGCTTTACCCAATGAAATGTTAGCAATCATGATGTAAGCAAAGACTCAAAATGAACTTGCTTAGTTGGGTTTGCCCTCTTGTATTCCTATTACCTGCCCAATGTAGCTCGCTAAGCCAAGGGAAAAAAAAAACAAAAAACAAAAAACATGTGTGCGGATATAGGCCCAATCTGCAACTTTAAGCTGAGCCCATCTGAAGCTGAAGTGAAGTTATCTTCACTCCCTGTTTTTTTCCAGGCAGCAAATCACCACCTCTTCTTAAGTCTTAGATTGGCAAGAGTTTCAATAATGGGATTGGTATCATCATAGGATTATGAAAAGCTATTATTAAGGACCCAAATGGTACTAAAAACAAGGTAGGTAAAGTTATACTCACAAAAAAAGAGCACCATAGAAGCCAAATAATTATTTAATGAGTGATTGAAAACTTTGGGCATTTGAAGGCTATTTTATAATTAGCATGCTAGAGAAAACACATTGCCATTAGACAATATTTCCCCTGTGCCTCTTTACATAGTGACCTGGTGCTCGATGTGCTAGGAAGACAGATCACCCATCCCCTAGTGGCTTATTGACTAAAGCAGACAACACAGAGGCAGGCAATTGGTAGAAAACATTGTATAGGTAACAGATAAATAGATAAATCAAGGGCAAGTTTAGATATTTTATTTGGTCTGATTCTACCATGTTAACTTTGTTGGATGCATTCATAATCTCCAAAGCCCCAGAAAACCCAATTCTTCTGTCTCTTTAGAAACCTGTGGCAGGCTTCCATCTATAGAAAGTTATATGCTTTTCTAGGTGTTTAAGAAGTTCAAATCCCCTAGTTCTTTCATCAGCTTTTCCAAGCTGGGGTGGTTGGGGAGGGGGGGTTATCAATACCAGCCCACTGATGGAAGGACGTGGCTATTCATCAGTTGTCTGAGGACAGTTTCCAGGAGATGCTGGAAAAAGTATGCCTCACACCTGGCCAGCACTCAACAATATTTGCCAAATGAAAGGAGCGAAGAAGACAGGAACTAGCTTGCCCTACCCAGCCTTCCATCCTTCCACACTGTTTCATCTCAGTTTGATCAAAAGTCATCCATTTGTCTGCTCCCTCCAACTCCCACTGGTTCCAGCCATGTGATTCAGCCATCACAAATCTCCAAATTTGTTCACTGATCACATTTCCCCCCAGTCCCTGGCATAGTGCTTGTTTCAGATTTGATTTTTTTTTTTTTTTAAGATTTTCTTTATTTGAGAGAGAGCGAGAGAGAAAGCACAAGCAGGGGAGAAGGACAGCGGGAGAGGGAGAAGTAGACTCCATGCTGAGCAGGGAGCCCAACGACGATGACGTGGGGCTTGATCCCAGGACCCTGGTTTCATGACCTGAGCCAAAGGCAGAAGTTTAACTGACTGAGCCCCCCAGGTGCCCCCAGACGTGACTCTTGATACCTGCAGATTTTCCTTTTAGCTCTCAACCCCATTTTTATGTGCCCCAGAACACTGTATTTTGTACACGGTCTCCATCCTGGCTGTCACTTCAGAAGGATGGACCTTAATTCTCAGTTTCTTTTTTAATATTCTTTCTAACAGCATCATGATGGGTACTGAAGTACCCAGTGTTATACTGCTTACAAAACACTCTATTGCACACTAACTCATCTGACCTCACCACAGTGCTCTCAGTACAACCCCACCTGTTCAAATGAGTACTTGGAATACAAAGAGGGTCACAGAGTTGGTATACAGAGCAACCAAGATGAAAACCCAGTTTTCCTGTCTTCAACTCTGGAAAATATTTCTTTGGATTATGCCATTTCAAAAAGTACTATCCCTGCTGAAAGTCTCGGACATCCTTTATAATATTCAAACTTAGAAGAGAAAAAAACAATAATTGCTAAGAACAGGAATGAGGTATTATGGTTCAAAAAATGGCCACAATAAGACCGATCCACTTAGAATGCTTGTATTTGCCCAAATGACTGTCAGCAATATTCCAACACATTAATACAGATCTTATGATTCTGGGTTCAGTTAACAGGACTCACTCTTCCCAAAATAACTCCAGCCTTAGTGGGTAGGATGAACTTCAGTACAAAAGCCCTGAACACTATAAACCTCAACTTCCAGCCATGCTTTCAAAGGTGATTAAAGAAATGTCAGGGGAGACCAAAGGTTGGCATCATATCGTGAACCACTCAACATCTACTGGAACTTACTACCTTTATAAATATTTACATGACAGAGTAATGGAACATTTGGAGGACCCTAAAAACTGCATCTTGAGAAGGTATCCAGCTTGCCCAGTGGCCATTGTCCAATCTGATTCCACTTTGAGATCATTTCCAATAACCAGCATGAGATGGTAGAAAAGTTCTAGGTCCAGAGGAGGTGTCAAGGGTTCGGCTACTGGTTGTTACACTGACTTCGTGAAGTTGAGCAAATTCCTTGGCCTATCCCAACCTCATTCTTTCCACAAATATTAATTGAGCACCTACAAAGGTCCAGGCACTGGGAATTAGAACAGCCCACAAGACAAAGTTCTTGTCCTCAAGGAACTTACACACTAGGGGAAATGCATGATAAATAGGTAAACATATAAGGAGCATAAGAAAACAGTAAGTAGATTTGCAGAGATAGAGAGGAGAGGTGCTATGGATAGGATGCTATTTTGGATAGACGGTTTAGAAAAAGGGGGAAGAGAATTCCAGGTGAAGGGGATAGCATGTGGGAATGCCCTCAAGTAGGGGGATCCTGGTGTGTTCAGAGAACAGAGAGAAAGCCAGTGTGGCTGGAGCAGACAGGGGAAGGGAAAAGAGTGGAAAGGGAGGAGGTGAGAGGTAACCACCATCATGGAGGGTCTTTTAGGCTTGGTAATAACTTGGGATGGGAAGACATTGGTGGGATCTGAGCAGGTGACATTATGATCCAACTTAGTTTCCAGGAGCATAATTTTGGCTGCTGTATGAAGGCAAGCCAGGCTTTTCCTCGCCAGGAAGCAAACTGGTAGGGACTAGAGAAACAAAGTGGGCTTCCCACTGCCCCTGTATGAGCTGACTGAGCCGGTCACTGTGCGTCCTGGTGAGGCACATCTAGACCTGTGATAGGTCTTTCCATCCCAGAGGCCCGGAGCAGTGCCATTCCCCTGCCATTAGCCTACTAGTGACTAGGGAAGGACAGATTCCAGCCGTAGCAGCAGAGCCTGCAAAACCTGGTGACCCCACCCATAGCCCCGAAGTTAGGGTGGATTTTCAGAGTTGGACCCTTTAAGTGATTTCAGACAGAAATGACGCTATTTGCTGCTTTTCACTTCCATCCCATCACCAGACTTTCTTCCCAAAAAGTCATCTGGTAAATCCAGTAGGGTTAAGGCACTTGGCCTTGGCCCAGCAGAGTGATTATTCTGTGGATGCTCAAGACTTTCAGATCTTATTTCCTTTTCTGGGTCACCTGCTTGATGTGAATTCATCCAAATACACCAGTTTGATATTTTTAGTTATACATTATAACTGCATTTCTACTCTCCCGCAGAAATTCGAGCTAAGGGTTGGGGCAGAGCCCCCCGAGCTTGAGACTTAGAGACTGGCAAGGCCCCTCACCTCCCAGCCCTCCTTCTGGAGCCAGCCCTCCGCACCGCCGCCGCGCTGAGCGACTTCGAGAACCCTGAGTCATTTCACCATTTCTGTTTCCCCCCCTTTCTCCGGGCAACTTTCCCGATACAAAGGAACACTGCAGCTCTGCGAGCGCCTCCCTCCAGCAGAGCGGGCACCCGCACCCCCTTGGCCTCGCTCCAGCAGCCGCGGAAGGTCGGGGAGCCAGCTCCCCCCGGGCGAGCAGAAGGCGAGGGCGCGGGAGGCGAGGCGCGAGCGGGCCGGGGAAGGAGGGACACGGCGAGGGGCGAGGGCGTGGGCGGGCGGGCTCCGGCGGGCAGTGCCGCAGTGAGTCGGGTGGCGGTGACTCGTTCGCGGGTGCAGGCGGGGAGGAGGGGTTCCTGACTCACTGCGGCACAGGCGGGGCTGGCGCGGGCCCAGGCTGGAGCTGGGCCTCCCCCGCGCCCCTGCAATCTGCTGGAGGGGTCCTCCTGTGGGCTTTCCGAACAGCCTGTGCTCCTTTCCGCGGGAGCCCTCGGGGCACCGTATTGTCACCATACAGTCACTGTTTGTTTATTTCCACATCTGCCCCAGGAGACTCCGTTAGGGCAGAGCTTTCTAATCCACCCCCTGATGGGGACTGGGGGGCCCTCGCACTTGGCCCAGTGCCTGGCACGTCATCACGACTTGGGGGATCAGTAAACAGCAGTGGAAGGAAGGGAGAAGGAGTGGGGAGGAGGGAGATAGGGCCCGAGAGGAGAACAGAAGAACAGAAACGGAAGGAGACTCGAGCCTCCATTTCTGCAGAAGTGCCAAACATCCCCGTGTGCTACAGGAATTAAAGCCGTGGGTATACGTGGGATTTGGCTTAGCTGCCCCTCACATATTTGGGCATCATCCCCAGTGTTTTTGCTCCTAGAATGACAGTGATGGTGGTCAGGAGGGAAGAAAGGACAAGGAGGGAAGGAGTTGTCTCACCCTTAAAAATGGCCAGGGTCATAAACACTCCATTGGCCCCAAGCCAGCAGTTGTCCCCAAAAGCAAAGCAGGTTGGTGGCCCCTCCCTTCTTTATCATCACAACCTCGGAATTTGCAGAGCCTGGAGGATTCTCGAACAGCATCCCATTTTACAGGGCGGGGGGGCTCCGTCATATGCCCAAGTAGAGGAAGACAAGACAGGAATGGATGTGTTGGGGCTTGGATTTCCAATCCATTACCTTGCCTACTGCACCCCACTGCCTCTCCCTGAGCATTCTCCACTCCCGGTTTCTCTAAGATAATAGTTCTGGGGGAAGCCCCACATTGTAATTTGTTCAGGGCCTGGACCCTGGTAAAGGAAAATGGGGAATTCTGGGCGCAGATATCCAGGCAGCCAGAAGCCTCTGAAGCCCCCTCCCCTCCCCCACCCGGGGCGGTGAGCAGCTGCCAGCCCCCGCCTGATAACAAGCTTTCTGGAGCGGCTCTTCGCTGGGAGAGGAGTGTCTCTTGCAGCTCCAAAAACAGATTTTGCCATCTCATCCCCACATTTGCAGTCTCAAGTTGGCTTCTCGTGATTGGCCAGAACTTTTCCTCACTAGAAAGATGAGGAGAATCTGCCTCCTCCCACCAGCTGGGAGGAAACACTGTGCAGAAGCCAAGGTGCAATGGCTGTCCCACCCCCCTCTGATGGGGTACAGCGGAGTCAGGCAATGATGCCAGGGACCCCCCCCCAAGGGTCTCCACACTTGACCCTGGGAGCCGTGGCATCTGACAGGGCAGTTAACCTTGTACCTTTCATTCTGCAATTGGGGGTGTCATAATGGGTTCTTTGGCTTTCTGGAGCAAAAGGTTTCTCAAATTTAATTTTAAAAGTTGTCATCAGGACTGGCAGCTTGTGTACACAGCAGATGGTTGCTAATATGGTTCAAATTGGGGGCAATCAGAGCTTCCTGTCTGCCTACCCCCATTCACTCCCACATTACTGCACCACACTGATTCTTAGCCTCCTCCAGTGTGGAAAGCTCTACCCTGAGAGATGCAGTCTTTTAGAGTGACCGACAGCACTTCAAGGCATTCCCCAGGGTTAAGGCTTAATTAGCTATTAATATCTCTGATGCAGCCGTTCTTTGCCTCGGCTGTTCATTAGAATCACCTAGAGAGTTTAAAGGAAGGCTGATGCCCAGGCCACACCTCAGACCAAGTAAATCACTATTTCTGGTGGTATTGTCGGAAAGTTCCCCCAGGTGACTACAGTGTGCTGTAAGATTGAAAACCACTGTTGTAATGGTAACTGCTGGTTTTGCCTGCCCACAACTGTTCTTCTTTCTAGTAAGAGCACCTGATATTCTTCTGGAAGCCCCATTCTCTCTGGATCCCCTCAATTTAGTAATGCTATCCCCACCATCACCTCCTGTACCGTGTTTTTCCTGGCCGGGGGGTGGGGGGGCCGGGGGGGTGGGGGATGGGGTAGGGGGTGGGTTAGGTAACAGGTCACCAGTTTGACCAAATAGCATGTTCCATTCCCCTGTAGAAAGTAAATGGTTCAGGCATGACATGTGACCCAAAGAGGTCCAGTGAGAATCAGCCTCAAGACTTTTGCTGAAACGAAGGGGACGGTCTCTTTGTGCTGCGATTATTCAGCAGAGAACAGAATGAGTCTTGGGCTCACAGCAGCCATTTTTTGTCACCATATGGAGAAAGCCTGCCTGTAAATTAAGGAAACATGGAGGAAAAGAGAGATTAGTGATGGAGTGAAAGAGCCTGAAACCTAATTAAAACCATGCCCGAAGCCAGATACCCTTCAGTAGCAGAAACAAATTCTCCTTTTCACTCAAGCCAATTTGAGCTGAGTTTTCTATGATGTGCCACATCATAGCAGAATTAATCTGTTACATAACTAGATGTTACCTTGAAATGCAAAGAACAGGGTTCTGATCTGAATGAGCTTAGATATTCATGGTGAATGGTCCCAGGCACCTAAAGACAAGAGGATGCTGTCCACCTTCAAGGTTGGTGGCTCTCAAAACAGACGGGTGCTGAAACTAAAGACAGACATATCCCAGTCCATTGTTTTCTTTCATAAACATCAGGAGTCATGAGTATCTCAGTCTTAACTAAATAAGAAGATGCTTGAGGCAGAAGTAGATAGGTCTGAGGGATAATGTGTGAATTAAATTTTAACCCTGTCTGCTAGAGCTTTTTACTTATTTATTTATTTATTTATTTATTAAAGATTTTATTTATTTGACAGAGAGAGACACAGCGAGAGAGGGAACACAAGCAGGGGGAGTGGGAGAGGGAGAAGCAGGCTTCCCGCTGAGCAGGGAGCCCGATGCGGGGCTCGATCCCAGAACTCTGGGATCATGACCTGAGCTGAAGGCAGACGCTTACATGACTGAGCCACCCAGGCGCCCCTGCTAGAGCTTTTTAAATAGCCAATATAAGAATGATACAGGAAGTCATATGGCCAAACAAAAGCAGGCCACAGACCATCAAGACAAGGTACCAGATGCTTTCTTGGTCAGGGGCACTCTCCTGGAAAATGTACCCTCTGTCTGAAGGTACAAGTGGGAGCCAAGTCATTGACTCACTGAATTTTCAATTTGGAAGTCATATCAGTGAGCAATAGCTGCAAAATAAACTACCCCTAAACTTAGTGGCTTAAACAAATGATTTATCTGGCTCCTTATTCTGTAGGTCAGCACTTGGAGTTAGGGTCAGCTGGAGTGTTCTGGTCTCAGCTGGGCTCACTCTTGTATCTGCAGTTTCTGTTCAGCTAAGTGCCTGTTTCTGAAACTGGCTGGTTGTTGGTTGGGGCCATGGGTGACTCGGCCTTGTGTCTCTCATCCTTCAGCAGCCCAGCCTGGGCTTATTGACAGGGTGGAGGCAGGATTCCAAGAGTGAGAGGAAACTCACACAAGGAATCTTGAGATCTAGGTTTGGAACTTGCACATTGTCATTCTATTTGTCAAAGCAAGTCACAACTCCACTTTCTGACAGGATAAGTTGCAAAGTCCCATGGCAGTGAGCCAATGAGAACTCAGAGATGATGTGACCCAACCTTTCCCATTGACGGGCAGCCAGGGGGCTTATTCAAGTCCCCCTCTGACTATGGAGGATTAGTCTGGCCTCCACACTGATGCTGTGTCCACGCCAATGCTCTGTTTTCTACACTTCTTTTTTAGTTATTTCCCATATAATGTAGGTTTGCTTGACTCCTAGCAAAATCTCTGTGAAGTAACTAAGGCAGACAATGTCTATATTTGCTACTTAATAATTAAAGAAACAGATACTCTTATTCTCAAGGTCACCCATCAAATATATTGGGATTCTTTCTCTGGACCAGCTACTGGGACACAAGAGAAAATAGGGCAGATGTGTCTATCTGCACAAAGCATAGAGTTTACCATTTAAACGACAGGTCCAAGACCGTTCTGAACCAAGACCATCCTATTCTTCCTCTGGACATACTTCTCATCCCTAGTTGCTGTTATGGATCTCCTAAGGCTGGTCGGCATATCAAAGCCAACTGTTTATATTTGTGATGGGAGTTATTTATGTTAATTTATGGAGTTGTCAGCCTACCCTCATTCCCTTTCCTACCCCTGCTATGGAGAATTTTCTCTTTGACTACTCAGCTTTGTTACCTCTCCCCTGGGGAATTGTCTTTCCTGGGTAGAGTCCCAGGCTTCTAGTGACAGCTGAATGTGGATAATGGGGAGAACAAGTTGAGAAGAAGCAGGAGGAAAAGACCAAGAGAATGATGACACAGGGGAGTCATGTGTGGTGGGGCTTCAGAAAGAGCAGAGGTAGGGAATAGAAAGAAAGGGATTTAGAGAATAGGAAAGTCCAGAAAAGCTACAGGTTATATGAAAACTAGAGAGAAGAAAGAATTTTTTTAAATGCTATGCTGAGTTTAAGTTGGATCTCTTTTGTTTTGTTTTTCTTTCAGATATGCAAGTAAAGTTTGCTCTACCTTTTATTTTGATAACTTTTGGTTACTAACTTTGTTGAGTTTTTTTTAATGTAACATTTTGGTAAGCTTAGACCACATGAAAACTGGAAGTTTAGCTGGGGCAAATTTAATTAAGAATTATTATGTCCCCTGGCAGGACAACCAAATTCTGTACCCTCACTAGATACATGGTCCAGATAAAAAAATCAGTCATCCTTTTCTTAAAAATGCAAAAACAAAGACAAAACAAAACCCCGCAAACTCCATATTTCTTTCAGATTTCATTGATTTTTCCTTAAGGATTTTTTTTTTTCTGCTCCAAGATCCTAGTTAGGATGTCACATTCATTTAGCTTTTTTTTCTCTGGATTGTGACACTTGCTCAGACTCTCTCTCTCTTTTTTTTTTTTTTTTTGGATAACCTTGACAGTTTTGAGGAGTCCTGGTCAAGTGTTTTGTAGAATGTCTTTCCATTTGTTTGGGGTTTTTTTCTCTCTCTTTTTTTTTTTTTTCATAGTTAGGCTTGGGTTATGGATTTACAGAGGATGACCACAGAGGCAAAGTGGGATTTTTTAAAACACATCATATGAAGGGCCCATATGAATCAATATGACTTATCACCGATGATATTAACCTTGATGACCTGACTAAGGGAGTGTTTGCCAGGGTTCCCCACTGTAAAGGTACTTCTTTCTCCCTTTCCATAATCCTATTCTTTGGAAGCAAGTCACTCAGTATAATCCATCCTTTAGAGGTAGGACATTCTGCCTTTTACCACAGTAAAGAATTTTATTTCCTGGAATTTCTCTTCAAGTTAGGAATGGAAAAGGGCATAACTCTCCAAGTGTAATGTGCTGGGAATTCCCACGTCCAGCACAGTGGGCGGGCATATCAGAGAGTCTGAAATGAGGAAATGGTAAGCCACATGATGCTGAAAGGGATGTGTGGGAAGGAAGGGAGAAAGTTTAGCAGTTGTTCTTCCTGGAGACTTGGGAGACAGGTACCTGGAGAGGATATTCCCAATGTTTTCTGGGCCACTCACTGTGAGAAGCCCCTGTACTGCATCTTTGAGGAAATGTATAGTAAAGATTTCCATTTGTCTCCAAGGCCTCAGAAGCCACACTGCTATCTTTTCCAGGCCAAGAGTGGACCACAACAGAGTCCTATCACACTTGGGTTGTATGGGCAAATGATAAATCAGGCTAGGTCTGGCCCTGAAGTGAGAAATACGTAGTCCAAAGACTAGATCAAGCCTATTGTGTAATTTCTTGACCCTCATGGAAGTTTTTAAACGGTCTCATGGAAGTAGGTTTTTGCAATAGCATTCCTTCCGGAGCTACTCCCCATTATTTATCTGAACATGCAAACGGTCAAGTGGCTGGTGGTGACATTTTTGTCCAAAGATTGGACTTTTGTGAATCTTGTATTCCTTGATTATTGTGACCCCTGTATTCTTTGATCATTGCTATTTACCAAAAATTTTATATATATATGTATATATATATGTATAAGTAGATAACAAACATATTTATATATACATGTATGTATATAATATGTATATTATATATAAAGTTATATATATATATATATCCCATAATTGTCTTATTATTTTTCTACCACAGAGAGAAAGATTGGTCCCCACTCAACAGCCTCTGAGTGGTTGCTTTGTGTTTGCTCTTTTCATCATGTACATCTGTATTAAAAGATAAAGCATCAGTAACTTCTACCCAGCAGTCCAGCATGTTGCAAGAAATGAAACGTAGGATCCATGAGTTTCCACAAAGGATATGCAAGCTTCCACTAGAAAGATTATTTCAGCGTTTAGGGAAGAAATAAACATGTTCTAACAAGAACCTTGCAGTCAGCAAAACAAGGTGTGTGGTAAATAGGTCCTTTCTTGGGAATTGGCAGAGCCCCAGGGTGTGTGCTGCTGGTGCATCCAAGGAGACCAATTAAATTAATAGTCTGGTAGGTATCCAAAGAGATCTTTGGCTGGGGGGCAGAAGCAAGACCCTAAACAGGTGCCACTTCCCACCATTTCTGGGCACAAAGTCTCATTCCCAGCCCAAGCGGAGGCAGTAGGAAGTGCAATAGTTCAACCAAGCTTTCTTTCATCTCAGCATCCTCTGTGTAGTAATAATGCAAAGAAATTTAGTTCATAAAGAAAAGAAATGCCCATAGTTTTTAAAGAACCAGTCCTAGTGATAAGCCTGGGATGGGCAAACATTCTCAGTGATTCAATTACTCTTAGACAGAGGCCAGTTTCCAAGTGACATTGTGTGCCACATGCAGCCTTTTTTTCGTTTTTTTCTGTGGGCTTATTAGAGTGAAGACATTTGCATGCTGTTTGTTATCCACTAATATCAGTAAAGCCATCAGTGACAATGGAGCCAGCCATCTAGTGTTTGCCATCGGTGTGCTGGGAGACAGGTGTCCTTTCTTCTTCCATCTATGTTTTTACTGGTTTCTGAAACCATATTTGCTTTGAGAAGGAGCAAGGTTGGCAGCCTAGATGCTCATCTGAGTTAGTGTCTGAAATATGTTGGTCACCTAAATCTAGACTTCACGGAGGTCTCCAACTGGCTAATTCCTGGGCCCCCTGTGCTCCAGGTTAGCTTTTGTTTTGTTTTGTTTTATTTATTATTATGTTATTTTAATCACCATACATCACATCTTTAGTTTTTGATGTAGTGTTCCATGATTCATTGTTTGCGTATAACACCCAGTGCTCCATGTAGAACGTGCCCTCCTTAATACCCATCACCGGGCTAACCATCCCCCCATCCCCCTCCCCTCTAGAACCCTCAGTTTGTTTCTCAGAGGCCATAGTCTTTCATGGTTCATCTCCCCCTCCAATTTCCCCCCCTTCATTCTTCCCCTCCTGCTATCTTCTTCTTCTTCTTTTTTTTTTTTAACATATAATGTATTATTTGTTTCAGAGGTACAGGTCTGTGATTCAACAGTCTTACACAATTCACAGCGCTCACCATAGCACTTACCCTCCCCAATGTCTATCACCCAGCCACCCCATCCCTCCCCCACACTCTAGCAACCCTCAGTTTGTTTCCTGAGATTAAGAATTCCTCATATCAGTGAGATCATATGATACATGTCTTTCTCTGATTGACTAATTTCGCTCAGCATAATACCCTCCAGTTCCATCCATGTTGTTGCAAATGGCAAGATTTCATTCCTTTTGATGGCTGCATAATAATATTCCATGGTATATATATACCATATCTTCTTTATCCATTCATCTTTTTTAAGACAGCTGAGAAATGATCAAACTCAGCAAGCTGCTTCTCTTGCATTAACAATAAAATAAATAGCGCTCCACAGGGAAACATAAAATTCTTTGTTTCAATATCAAAATCCAGAGCGGGGTGGGATATAAACCAGAGAAGAAGCCCATCCTTGGAAAAACCTATTCCAAGGCCAGAAGCAATCAGATCCTTAGCCAGGAGGAAGCACTGGTTGGGACAAATGCTGTGCTGCCCCAATAGTCTGGATGACAATGCTCTGCGAGACTAGGATGCCTCAGTCTTGGAAAGAATCTAAATTTCTATCAGATAAAAATGTCTATACCGGCCCATCCCCTTATTCTCACGGTGGTAGGGCTGAGTGCAGGATGGCTGTGCTTGCCACATTTGGCCTCATCAGCTGTCCCAACCAGCCTGTTTACCTCTCTCCATCCTGAATCCACAACGAATGGGCCCATAGGTGGGAAGGGAAAGGCAGAAAGTAACTCAATAACGCTATCATCTGAATCATTTCTAATGAACTGGTGTATTAACACTTGTCACTTAGTTTTAAAAAAAGACTTCTTATTATTTAAACTATATGACTCCTATCCATTTACAATTGTAATGAAACTAGCCTTCTTTAATTAAATTTTTTTAATTTAAAAGTAATACGTACTTATTGTAGAAAATATAGCTAACTATTACCCGTGATGCCAGCAGCCACAGAACAGTTCAATTTTATATGTGTATATGTAAATATGAACATATATGTATATATAGTTTTGTACCCCACTTAGTTAATTTAACAGTTTATTGTGAACATTTTGTCATGTCATGAAATATTTTTTAAGAACATGAATTTAATAGCTGTTTAATACTGCCCCCAAAGACATGTGCCAATTTTATTATTTGAGACATTTAGAGTTTTCCCATTTTTTCTGTAGTAAATAATGCTTAATATTTGCCTGCAGATTCCAAAGCACTAAGATTTTCTTTTTTTCTTATTTTTCTTTTTTTATTAGTTATGATAGTAAAATCAGAATTTTGGCACTGAACAAAGCCTTAGAAAAAATATCTCTCACTCTATTTTAAGGAACTGTACTTTGAGATTTTTTTTTTAAAAGATTTTATTTATTTATTTATTTGACAGAGAGACACACTAGAGAGGGAACACAAGCAGGGGGAGTGGGAGAGGGAGAAGCAGGCTTCCCGCGGAGAAGGGAGCCCGATGTGGGACTTGATCCCAGGACCCTGGCATCATGACCTGAGCCGAAAGCAGACACCTAACGACTGAGCCACCCAGGTGCCCACTTTGAGATGTTTTTAAAAGCACAGCAAATTAGATGGAATGATGAAACGAACATTAATTAATTATATCTCCTTCAGAATTTTAATTAAAGAAATTAGAATATAAAGCTGAAGCCTTGCTTATTCTATTTATCTCATCTTTTCCCCTTTCAAACTGACTGTCATAAATGTGATGTATATCACCCAGTCCAGATTTTTATATTTTTGCCACATACATATGGGAAATATATAGAGTTTCTTTTTCATATGTTTAAATGTTATCAGACTGAATGCAATATTTTTCTATTTCTTTTTCCATTCAACATTTAAAAAAAATCTGTCTATGTTGATTCATATGATTCTAGTTCATTCATTGTAACTGCTGTATAGCATTCTATCATGTGAATATATAATCTGTTTATCCATTCCATTTTTCATAGCTCTTTAAGTTATTTCCGCATTTTCTCTAGTACAAACAGTGTTGCGATTTTTATGTGACTTTGTTCATATCTCGGCCATGTGCAAGGCCAGCATTCTTTCAGTATTTACCTGATGTATCAAATGCCTTTTCCATCAACCTTTCTGGGTCTTGTTACTTAAAGTGTACCTCTGGAAAGTAGCAAATAGATGGATTTTTTTAAACCAATATGATTGTCTGTACCTTTAATGTAATCTATTTGTATTATTATAATTACTGATATATTTGGACTTCTCTCTTCCATCTTATTTTGTGCATTCCGTTTTGGAGATTTTTCTTTGCTTCTTCTCCCTGTCCCTGAGTTTTGTTGGATCCATCTCCTTCGGCTTCTTTTATTGGTTGAGATGTCATATTTTATTTCTACTATTTTAGTGGTTAACCTTACAGGTTTAAGATGTATACTTAAAAAATCTCAAGTTTGGGGTGTCTGGGTGACTCAGTCGGTTAAGCGTCCAATTCGTGATTTTGTCTCAGGTCATGATCTCAGGGTTGTGAGATCAAGACCCATGTGGGACTCTGCGCTGGGCATGGAGTCTGCTTGAGAGTCTCTCTCTCTCCCTTTCCCTCTGCCCCTCTCGCACCTCTGCCCAACCCCAGTGTGCACTCTCTCAAAAAAAAAGGAAATCTCAAGTTAATTTGCATCTTTCTCCTTCTTCCAAACAGTACAATTCTTAGTAATGTGCTAACTCTGACCTCTTGCACTCATGCTATTATTTTCTAGTACATTTGTTCTCGCATTTCTATGTGTTTGAAGTGGAAGGAGAGATTTCCTGGGTCAGGTCAACCTTCCATTGGAAGTCACAGAATAAAATTTCCAAGTATTGAATATTTGAAAATTTCTGGATAGATATGCACCAAAATATTGATAGTAATGATCTCAAAAATGGTATGATTAAAAGTGCCTTTTAATTCTTTTCTATGATTTTGTTTTTCTACATGTCCTCTTTTTTTCCATAATGAAAAAGTAGAAAGAGAGAAAGAAGAAAGACAGAAAGAAAAAGAAAAGAATGAAAGGAAAGTAACTTCCTTTACTGTTTTGTTTTCATCTGTACTGTGGTTTTCTTCTTCTTTTTTTTTAAGATTTTATTTTTAAGTAATCTCTACAACCAACGTGGGGCTCAGACTCACAACCCTGGGATCAAGAGTCATTATGCTCCACCCACTGAGCCAGCCAGGCACCTCCTTCTGTGGTTTTAATTTTAACTAATGATAGGTTACAGTTTTAAACTCACCAATAATGGATAGCTCAATTGTCCCCATGTATCAGTTATCTATTGACACAACAATGCCACAAAACAAATGATCTCAAAACCCCAATAGCACACAACAATGAGCGTTTATTTTTCACACATCTGTATCTGCTGATCTTGGTCTGGCTTGCTCATATGACTGGTGTGGTAGAATAATGGTATCCAAAGGTGTCCATGTTCAAATCCCCAGGACCTGTGAATATATTACCTTACATGGCAAGAGGGACTTTGCAGATATGATCAAGTTAAGGATCTTGAGATGAAGAGATAATCTTTGATTATCTGGGTGGGCCTGATATAAACACAAGAGTCCTTATAGGAAGTCAGCAGGAGGTCATACAGGAGAGAAGATGCTATGCTGCTAGCTTTAAGATGGAGGAAGCATTCATGAGTCAAAGAAATATAGGCGACCTCTAAAAGCTGGAAAAGACAAGGAGATAGATTCTCCTCTGTGGCCTCCAGAAGGAAGGCAGCTCTGTGTACCCATTTTAGGCTTCTGACCTCCAGATCTATAATAATAAATTTGTGCTGTTTGAAGCCACTAAAATTGCGATAATTTGTTAGAGTGGCACTAGAGAACTAATACATCTTGAGATGTCTGGCTGTCAGATGATCTAAGATGACTTCAGCTGGGATGACCAGGGTGACTCAGCTCTCTTCCACAAACCCTTAAGCCTGGGCATGTTTTCATGATGGTGGCAGACACAAAAGTGCAAGCAAATGGAAGCACAGAAGGCCTTTTGTGACCTAGGCATAGAAGGGGGACATATCCCTTCAGCTTCATTCTATTTACTAAAGCAAGTCACATGTCCAACTCCAGATTCAGGGGTGTGGAAATAGACTATGCCCTAGACTCTACCTTGTTAGAAAGAGGAGTTATGAAGTCACGTGACAAATGACATGGATATAGGATGGGCAAAGAATTAGGGCAGATGATGCAATCTACCATAAGGAATTAAACAGTCACATTTGGTTAAATATTAAGTACTTCTAATTCCAGATGCTCTAGCAAGATTATATCTCTTATTTCTCAGTTGGTCTCATAATCTGATCTACCCTTCTAATATGAGGTTTGGGTATAGGTAGAAGTTCACATTCTTCCCTAATGTAGTTCTCTGCTAAATCCCACTGACCTCAAATTTGGATATACCTCACCTTACCTGGCAAAACTCCGATCTTATTGCATCCAATGCTGATGGGTCTGATGTAATTCATGATGTTCTCTGGCTGAATTGTTCAACTTTTGGGGTCTTAGTGGTGATGCTCCTCCTCTGGGACATGGCAATGATTTCCATTCAAACTGATCTGGAGTGGCCCACCCTGCTGCCCTCTACTACAAAATCACCACATCCTTTACTACAAGGATCCCCTTCATTCAGGTCACAAGGCAGCTACTTCAATTATCTTATGTGCCCCTCTGTCCCACACTCCCTGGGGTATACAGGGGATTCTGAATGCCTTACAAAGCATTCTCAGGCTAAAGCAGGTGGTATAAGCTTTCTTGATGATTAACCACATCATGCCATGTATTCTTCTTCTTTTTTTTTTTAAAGATTTTATTTATTTATTTGAGAGAGAGAGACTGAGAGAGAGAGCACATGAGAGGGGGGAGGGTCGGGAGGGTCAGAGGGAGAAGCAGACTCCCTGCCGATCAGGGAGCCCGATGCGGGACTCGATCCAGGGACTCCAGGATCATGACCTGAGCCGAAGGCAGTCGCTTAACCAACTGAACCACCCAGGCGCCCTCATGCCATGTAGTCTTGTCTATTTTGCTTTTACCTCTTCTTGTTGGCATAGGATTCTTCTAATAATCTTGAAATATTCCTAAGATATGTTCATTAAAATTGAGACATAATTCCCCCCACTCTGGCACTTCTCCAAAACAGTATGGCTATTTCTCCCATTGTATTATCTCAGATACTTTTGGCTCTAAATAACAGAAAGTCTGACTCAAATTAGATTAGAGAAATAAAATTATTATGTCACAAAAGAAGAAGTCTAGCATTAGGGTTGTTTGGTTCAAGACCTCAGCAATATCACATTATCAGCTCTGATATGGGTTCTTTCCATCTCTTCACTCTGAGAGCCACACTGTTGACCTCATTCTAAAACTGGTTTCCTGCTAGCTCAGAAGTTGGCTGTAAATCATACTGGGAGCCTGCTTCCTCCATCACCAGTGGGAGAGAGAGGGAGAACACCCCTCTGTAATCTTGTATTAAAAAGTTTTTCATTGGATGAGCTCAAAACAAGTAAGAGTGGACAGAGGAATGGCTTGTGCTGATCGGTGAAAGCCTGAATTTCTGAACCAATTGCCATGAAGACGGTTGAGATTACCATAATTTGGTTCAATTAAAGCTCCACCCCTGTAACTGGAGGTGAGTTCAGCTTTCCTAGTCACACAGACTATGTGAAGTAAAGATGGACACCTAACAAAGTCTTCATTCTACCAGTAAGAAGATAAGCACTTATGGATGTTTGTTCTCCCACAATAATGTTCCCTAAAAACATATTTCAAAAAGGTCTTTTTTTAAGATTTTATTTATTTATTTGAGAGAGAGAGAGAGAGAGCATGAGCAGGGAGAGGGGCAGAGGGAGAGGAAGAAGCAGACTCCCCTCTGAGCAGGGAGTCTCACCCAGGCTCCATCCCAGGACCCTGAGATCACAATCTGAGCCGAAGGTAGATGCCTAACTGACTGAGCCACAGAGGCAACCCACAAAAGGTTTTTTTTTTATATCTACTAGAAAGAACCAGTACATTCATATCTGATCTCTTGTCCTTCAGTTTCTCTCTCTCCCTTTCTCTTTTAGTAGTGAGAAACTTCCTACTCCTTTCTGTCTCATTGAAACTTCTCTTTAAATATACACTAAATTCTCTCTACCTCTAGCTCATTGTGAAACCCTGTGTTTAGACTCCAATTCCCCTTACCATGTAAAGGAAAGGTTTGAAATTTTAAAATTCCTTTTTTCTTTGTCAACAAAAGCTAGTTTTATAAACTGTCGTTTAGTAGACAGAGCCCCCTTTATAATGATGACACTAACGTTTGTCTAGGGGGCATCTGCCATCCTCATGAAGATATAAATGCCAGTAAGCCAATGAGTAGAGTGTACTAAGGCAGCAAGACAGATTCAGAATGTATTATAGAAATATAGAAAAAAAAAAAAAAAACCACAGAAAAACAAAAACCACATCACACTGCCTGCCTGATTTTTCCTCCAGGCAAAGAATATTAGACCCTTCAAATTTCAGACCATGTCAACTCTGTCCATGTTGCTTAACATCCAGTCCAAAAGACTTTTCCCAGTAATTCTCTAGTTCACCATTATAATGGCTTCCTTCCTAGAAATTATTAGAATTTGTAATTATCTATTTATTTATAATTATGCCTATTTATTTCCTTGCTAGTTTATTTCCCATTTCCTGCACTAGAATGTAAGAAACATGAGGGTAGAGAGTTCAGGTATATCATTCACTACTTCATTTCCAACCTCTACCAGAGGACCTGGAACAAAAATAGACTTCCACTAGTTATTAGTTGGATGAATGAATGAATGAATGAATGAATTTTTCTCTTTCTAAATTGAACAACTCTTAATGGACCTTCAGATCCATTATCTTAGTGGATTCTCAGAATAAAGTTACTCTTTTCACCAGATAATAATAATGATAGCAGTATCTGGGTACAGAGATGTTAAGTGACTTGCTCAAAGACACACAGTAAGTGTTAATATGAATCTCAAACTCAGGTCTTCTGTCTCAAATTCTGTGCTCTCTCCATTCTGACCCATGCTTTAAAGTTCTCAAAGCTTAAGAACCACTTCAACAGGTACATATGGTAGAAAGCCCTCTCTAGTCAAAGAGAACAGAATGAGCAATGTTAGGGAGATAGGAGGCAACAGGGAGCATTCTGGGAGAACTGTGGTGCATTCTGGGAGCACTTTCCTGTACCTAGCCCCATAAAATGCCTAGGGAGATGCAAGACTTTCCAGAGAGGAGGGGAGCTTTTTCCTGCCTGTGTTTGGCTGTGAACAACCACTACTGCCTCTAGCAATGCAGAGAAGCAAGTTCCCTGCATAGTAAGAGTCTGAATGGAGGACACAGAATAGGAATCCCAAGGTGGAGGAGATTAAATTTAGCCTTTGTTTTCTTGGAATGTTCCGGAGCTAGAGCTACTCGGGAACAAGGCCAGCAATCAGAGAGCAGGGCTTCTCCTTCAGCAAAGGGAAATATCCCAGGCCCTGCAGGCATGCCCCATTTCATGCTGAAGGATTGGCCAGGGCGGGTGTCTGTCAGGAGCTTGGGGAGCTGACCACAAATCAGGAGGGAAGCTGTCAGGACGAGCAATGCTGGCTTTTTCCTACCTTGGAAACCCCAAAGCCTCTAAAACCAGAGACCTGAGGCAGCTCTGATGCTGCAACAGCTGTACAACCTCATACGTGCTTGAAGAGCTTCCTCCCAATGTAAGATATGATAAACCTTATCTCCGAATAACCACTGGTAGGACCAGAGCCCATCCTTTAGCAGCCACTGTTCTCACTGACCCTTAATGAAAAGCTTTGCCAGAGGACTTGGGCTCTGTATTACCTTCCTAGGGCTGCCATAACAAAGCATTACAAACAGGAGGCTTAAAGCAACAGAAATGTATTGCCTCACAGTTCTTGAGGTTAGAAGTCCAAAATCAAGGTGTTGGCAGGACCATGTTCCCTCTGAGACTCTGGATAGAATTTTTCCTCCCCTCTTTCTAGCTCCCAGTAGTGGCTGTTAATCCTTGGCATTTGTGAACTTATAGCTGTATCATACCAATACCTACCTTCATCCTTACATGGCATTCTCCCTGTGTGTCTCAGTCTTCATCTGGTGTTTTTCTCTTCTTATAAGAACAGTAGTTATATTTGGATTAGGGCCCACCCTAATAACTTTGTCTTAACTTGATTTCATCTGCAAAGATCCTATTTCCAAATAAGGTCCCATTCATAGGTACCAGGAGTTAGAATTTCTACATCTGTTGGTGGGACCCAATTCAACTTATCACAGGTTAGTATTATTATCTCCATTTTTTTAGAGGAGGAAACTGAGGCTCAGAAAAACCAAAAGAATTGTGTGATGTCACAGTGGTGAATCAGTTGCCTCGTGACCCCAGTTTTTTCCATGCCTCTCTGTATCTACATCTTTTGGTAGTGCCTTTCTACACTGACTCTGGGCTTAGCCATGTGACTTGCTTCAGACAATGGATAGAGCAAACATGATATAAGCAGAGGCTTGAAAAGTGCTTTTACATTAGGACTTGCCACTCTTGCATACTCTTTGAGCTCTGTGGTCATCATGTGAATAAGCTCAAACTAGGCCTGCTGGATAATGAGTGACCACATGGAGAGAGACCCCAATCATCCCAGTGTCACCATAATAAATCAGCCAGCACGAGCCAAACCTCCAGGTGACCACAGATGCATGAGCAAGCCCACCAAGATCAGGCAAGTTCAACCCAAATCACCAGAACCCATACCTGACCCACAGATTCATGATTAATCATGAATAAATGGTTATTGTTCTATGAAAAAAAAAAAAAAAATTGAGTGTGGTTTGTTATACTGAAAAAATTAACTGATATTGCCACAAAGATGGTAAACGGCAGAGCTAGTTGTGGTGAGGTGGTGGGAGGGAGCAGGTAGGGAAGGAAGTGTATTACTGAATCAGTTAGCTATTGCTATGCAAAAAACCACCCCAAAACTAAGTATCATAAAATAACAACCGTTATTTCTCATCAACCTGTGATTCTACTAGGAAGCTCTGCATCCTGGATCAGTCTTGATTGATCTTGGCAGGGCTTGCTCAGACATCAACTATCTGCTGCTAGATTGGTTATCAGCTGGCTGGTCTAAGGTGGCCTCAGCTGGGATGCCTTGGCTCTGCTCCATGTATCTCTCACATGCCTCCAGCAAGCTAGCTCAGACATGTCCTCTTGATGGTACAAGTGTCCAAGACAGAAAGTGAAGATGGGCATGCACTTTTCAGTAAGATGGCTATTATCTCATTAATCAAACACATCTCATGGCCAGGCCCAGAATCAGTGGGAAGGTCACTAACCAATGCTGTGGATAAAAAGAGGTATGGGGGCACCTGGGTACCTCAGTTGGTTAAGCATCTGACTTTGGCTCAGGTCATGATCTCAGGGTCCTGGGATTGAGCCATGTCAGGCTCCCTGCTTACCCCTCTCCCTCGGGCCCTCTCCCCTGCTTGTGTTCTCCCTCCCCCACTCTCTCTCTCTCAAATAAATAAATAAAATCTTAAAAAAAATAAAGAGAGGCATGGAAATCTGTGTCTATTAATGCAATCAATATTCAATAACAAGCTAATAATCATGAAGCTGGACAGAGAACTGGGTTCTTAGAAGGAAGCAATAAGTCCCTAGTATTGACTAAGAAGAGAAGAAAATTTCCCAGAAGGCACAAGGGCAGATCCAATAAGAGCTAAGGTTTTCCAGAGTATGGTCTTGGGCCTTGAATGCCTTTGGACAGAGGTACAGCTGAACATTTCAGGGTTTCTATGACCTTATAATCACTACCACCCCTTGACTGTGAACATATTGTTATTTCCATGTCTCAAATTATAGGGCAAGAAATGCTCATTCTAAGGAAAAAACAGCAAATAATTAAAAAGTACATATGAAAAAATTATGGTGTGGCTTCTACCTCATTCCTCAGGGGTAGTCATTGCTCTCAATTTGGACAATTCTTTCCAGTCTTTCCCCTGCATATGTACTTTTTTGCATGTGACTTTCATGCATTATTGAGCAGCACTGGAGTAATGAGGCCAACATTCTAGGCATCACTCTGACAGTCCAGAAAGCTAGCTTTTTCCTCCTTCTTGTCCAACCCTTGTGCTGTCCTTCCCTAACCAGAAAAATACTCCCCCTGCATGTTTGCGAAGCATAACACTAGAAAGTCAAATGTAGAAACACTGGGGGGGAACAAAATGAGGTGAGAGAAAGAAAAAAAAATCAAGAAATATCAGCAGGGTAAAAAATGATAAAATGAAAAAAATCTGGAAAAATGCTGTGGAGATGCTCTGGTCTAGTATTTAATCTAAGGACCTAATGGAAGTACATCACATCCTGAATAAATATGGGTGATGAGCCCAGAGATTAGATACATCTTAATAATGAGCAGGCTAGGTGGGACCTCACACCTCCCATTAAATGTTTGGTCCATTTTTAGTCTTATTAACTGGGCCATTTCAGTTTCAGAAGTTCCACTTCCACTGGTGCCTTTTACTTGAAAAGTGTATGTGTTTCAGCTAGCATTGGATTTGGGTGTAGATACATGTGACAGAATATGCAAAATAATGGTGCCTTAAGGAAGATAAAAGTTCATATTCCCCTCACATAAGGAGAATCTAGATTTAGATACCCAGGGCAGATTTGGCACTCCCTGATACCAAAGACCTAAACTCCTTTATCTTGTGGATCTATTATCCTTATCACATGGCCTCTACCTCATGGTCCAATCTAGCTCCTAAAATTCTAGCATCAACTCTGCATTCCAACCTGCACGGTGGAGGAAGGCAGTGAGGAAGGGTTGAGATTCTTTCTTTAAGGAAACTTCCCATCAGCCTCATACAACACTTCCTCTTATAGTGCCTTGGCCAAAATGTAGTCTCATGACCATCGTTAGCCACAAGGAAAACTGAGAAATATAGACTGTTCTCTGGGGAGGGATATGTGCCCAGTTAAAAAATAAGATGTTCTACTACTAAGTATGGAAGGCAAAGGGATACGGAGGGTCAACTAGTAATCTCAGACATATAAAGTCATCAAAATTCTCCTCCCTGAATCCTTTCAAGAAACTGAGTACATAAACACATATGATGTCTGGGCACCTCAAACTTGTTTTAAATATACAATTTGTTTTCTCCAAAGGAGGATAGAAGGAAAGTTGTCCAAGTTAAAGAATGCAGAAGATTTTAAATGATCGCAGTCCACTTGGTCTCCACCTCCCCAGAGGCCATCCCAACCCAGAGTCTTTCCCGTAGAACAGTGGGCAATGATCTCAATTTTTGTCTAGAGAGTCTTTGACTTTGAGGAAAGCAGTGCTCTCCTTACCTTCAAGTGACCAGTCTTCCCCAGGCTTTGCAATGAATGGGAAAAAAGAAAGCCTGCCTTGTGTTAAGCAGAAGAGGTGGGCATGCTCTTGGATGTTTGGTGGAGTGCATAGAAAGACACAGGGAGGAGGACAGAAAGCTGAGAGTGAGTACCCCTTTGCATACTCTGCTCATTTGGAAACCACTGGAGAGAGAGAAAGATGCTTTGTGCTTGTAGTAAGTTCTCACTCTCAGCTTTCATTTTCCTAATGTATAAAACAGGGACAGTGAAACCAGACTCATAGGCTTATTAGAAGGGTTATTTGGAAAATCCTTGCTGAAGTTCCTGGCTAACTTCTCCACTTAATGTGTTCGAGTTCCTTTCTCCTCTTAGATATTCTTAGATTATCTAAAAAAGCATCTCATCTCCCTTTGGAATAAGATAATCTGATTGTAAGAACACATTTCCCAAGAAAACATGATGAGAAAAATTTGGCAAAGTGTCTAGAGCTGTAAAATGGTAGCCACTAGACATTAGTGGCTATTAAGCACTTGAAATGTGTCTACTATAATTAGGAACTGAATTTTTTATTTCATTTTAATTTATTTAAACTTACATTTAAAATCTGATATTGATTCAAGTATTAGAAAATGTTTATGCATGTATGGAGCAACTTGGGTATGTGAATCTCCTTTTTCAACCATAAAGTTTATAAAATTGAAATACAAATCAAGGATTTCCTATGAAAATTTAACACTTGAATAAAGATGTGCTGTAAGTGTCAAATACCACATATTAAAGACTTACTACAAAAAAAGAGAATGTAAAATATTTCATTAATAATTTTTACATTAATAATTTTTATATTGATTACATATTTAAATGATATGTTGGATAAACAGAACACATCATAAAATTAATTTCATCTTTTTTTTTTTACTTCTTTAATGTGGTGAATAGAAAATTTAAAACTGCATAAATGACTTGCATTATATTTCTATTGGATAGTGCTTGGCAGAGGACAGCAAATAATTGGATTGAGTTTTCTTACCAGAGTGGCTGGTGATTTTGGCCTTGGTCAGACATTTCATTAATTAATTGAGCACCTATTCAGAGCTAGGGAGAAAGGAACAATTGAATCATAAACAAGCATATAAACCAACATTGTAAAATAAGACAATTACAAATAATTTTCATGAGTACAAGGAAAAAATATGTGCCATAATGATTAAGGGAATAATTATCCAGAGATGGGGGTGTTTCCTTAAATGAGAGAGCAGGCAGAGAAGGCCTCTAAGAGAAGGAACATCTGAGTTAAGACTTGAATGGTAAAGATGAGCTAGAAGTGCAACAATTTAGATGAGAGGAACATTTTACAGGAATATTAAATGATTGTGTTCAAGATCAGACAGCTACTCAAGAGTCAGACTAGGATTATATACTCAGATTGGTCAGTCCCCAGAGTCTCTGATCATAACCATTTGTGAAATGCTACTTTTCCCTCTGATAATAATACTGTCCTAGTTTTCTAAAGGGGCAAAATTATTGCCACTGACTAACTGCCCTTTTCCTACCCTGTTGTATAGAACCTATCTCATTATGTTACAAAACTGGCATTCCTCAGTTAGATTCCTAAGGGCAGGAATCAATACACATAGGTGTGTGGCATATCTTGGAGGAAAGTATCCTTTTCTACTCTTTTTAGCATTTTGATTTTCAATGACAAGGATAAATTACAAAGATTGCCAAAATGGTGGAAATTATTTCTGAGGAAAGGAGTTAAACAGATGTATCTTTCCAAAGCTATGACTTAATGGGGTCAGGCTAACAAGCTAGAGGGAATAGAAATGACCCAGTGAGAAAATAATGGTAATTCTGAGAGGTGGACAGTGTGGATTTTGGAGTAGGGGCCCAACCAGCACTATAGTCCCATGGGGAGTTATTAGATCTGGAAGACAAGCCATCCCTTGAAGCTTCTTTTTTTTTTTTTTTTTTTTTTTTTAATTTTTTTATTGTTATTTTAATCCCCATACATTACATCATTAGTTTTAGATATAGTGTTCCATGATTCATTGTTTGTGCATAACACCCAGTGCTCCATGCAGAACGTGCCCTCCTCAATACCCATCACCAGGCTAACCCATCCCCCCAACCCCCTCCCCTCTAGAACCCTCAGTTTGTTTTTCAGAGTCCATCGTCTCTCATGGTTCTTCTCCCCCTCCGATTTCCCCCCCTTCATTCTTCCCCTCCTGCTACATTCTTCTTCTTCTTTTTTTCTTTCTTAACATATATTGCATTATTTGTTTCAGAGGTACAGATCTGAGATTCAACAGTCTTGCACAATTCACAGCGCTTACCAGAACACATACCCTCCCCAGTGTCCATCACCCAGTCACCCCATCCCTCCCACCCC